>NC_088171.1:6408419-6708874 GCF_028769735.1 Zonotrichia leucophrys gambelii | reverse complement strand
TCATTCACTGCAAATGTTTCAGAAAGGTTTAAAAAAAAAAAGTAGTAGTATGAAATCCTGACAATTATAAGCATGGGAAGAAGAGGGTGTCATTTTCAATGTACATGTCCTAATTCCTCTTGGCTTTGATGTATAGCTCGTGTCTTAAGGAGTTTAGCATAGACTGTCTTGTGCATGTGGCACTCACACTTTCATGACCACATTCTTTAATTTTTGAGGTGCAGCATGTGAAATTTCATGTTATATCACTTGTCTGTCAAAGAGATGAAATACTCCTTTTTGTCACATTTCAAAGCCAACCCTGCCTTGCTAGTTTTGTCCTAGGGAAAATCAAACAAAAGTTGCAGATGATAAGAGTGTTTTCCACTGTCCAAGAATCTGGCTCACTTAGGGGGAGGAGGACTCTTTTGCCATCCCTGCTACCAACTCCCTTACAGCCCCACAGATTTCCCTCTCCTCTTTGCTGGCCCTGCAATGTCCAGGCTGGGGTCTCCTGAGCTTCTTGAGTTCTTTTGTAAGCAAAAGCAGCTTGACTACAAAAATGAGACACATGACGTGCTATGATGATCTGGGAAAAAGAGGTAATTTTATATTCCTGTCCAAGGCTCTGCTGCCTTTTTCTCTTGCTGTTGTTTCCAACTGCTCCTGCCAATTGTTGCCATCCCACTGGATGCCCTAGTGAGCAAAGGCAAACTGTGTTTCAGTGCTGGCCTTGAATGTCCTTCGAGGGGTTGATAGAGATGCTAAATGTTGTTCTAAGCTGTTTCTTTTGTGGTGCCTTTAGTATAAATCTCTGCCCTCTTTCTTAAAAGCCAGCTCAGCCACATGAACGAGGCTTTATTTTATGAGGCTCATTATTTTTATATTGATGTTCATTTTCTGAAAATAGTGTGAAAGCTAAATGCATACAGCCCCCTAGATGTTTTAACAAAATCATATTTCAGTTGCAGTATTGATTGTCTATCTATAAAGCAATATATGGCCAGGAGTTAATGTTAACGGTGCACTATGTTAACTGAAGTAATGTAGTGAAAAACAAAAATGAGAGTTGGGCTGCCTTTACTTTTTGCTGCAGTGTGACACCTCCAGCTGAGCTTTATTGCTTCTCCTGAGTGTTAGGTAATCACAGAGATGACCTATAGCTGTTTCCCTTAATGGATGATAAGCAAAATCAGCCAGAGTTCATGGTTGCTACTATGGGGCTGGCACATAAACAATACTCCTTTCATTGTGTTTACTCATTTTTTTCCTGTCCTTTGTGCAAGAAACAGTCTGGTGCAGGTTCAATGCTACAGTGGTGCCTAACCTTGGTGGCTACTCTGCACTCCTGTAGTCTTGAACCTGTTCTTGCTTTGCTGCAAATGTGTGGGATTGTTATAGGAACTTTATTTGTTCAACAATTTTCTCTGAGGAATTGAGGGTTTAAGGTGAAATCCAGACAACTCTTTAGACTGCAAAACCTTCCTTCTCGCATTACTGCAGATGTACAAAATGAGTTGGAGGACCCTGATTTGTACTATTACTATTCATAGTAGGGTGGATCAGCTCCTGTTTTTGGAAGTCAGCTCCATCCTGGCACATCCATGAGCAGACAAATTTTCTAGGTGTGTTACTTGTTTTGTTTTCCTGGAAATGGATGAGAATTTTGTTTCTGTATATTTACAGAATATATAGAAACATTGATAAGTAGAGGAATGTAGTGATCTGACCAAAGTCACATTGTCCCACCAAAATGGGAGCAAACCTAAAAACCCTTGGTGTAAAAAGACTGTGAGGGACCAAACAATGATCAAATCAGTTCCTCAATCTGTATGTTTCTTCAATTCAAACAAAACCTTTTGTATATAATTTTTTAAACACTCCTGTTATAATAATTTCAAATACTACCAGGTGCTACTTTTCCATGTTCTGTTCTCTGGTCTTCCCTGTTCTTGGTCTACACAAATCATATCTATCTTTCTTGTAATGGATTGGATTTTGTTTTCTTTTCTTTTCAATTCTTTTTTTTACATTTAAAATTTGCATCTCCTCTCTCTCTCATTAATCCAAATTCTCCTGACGTACAGCGGCCGAAACAAGAAAAAGTTCTCCAGTGAAGCCTTTACCAGCAGCAAACAGAGCAGAAGGCTTTCTTCACACATCTCAAACATGATGGTGCTCTTTGCCTGCCTCAGCATGGTGTTTGCTGTTTTCAGCACAACCCTGTTGATTCACATCTAGCTACTGATCCACTCCAGCCCTCCAGCCCTTCTCTGCAGATCTTCCCCCCAGTCTGTTGTTGCTGTCATGCAGTTGTTGTTCCTCTCTGATCTTGATATTTATTGAGGACAAAAGCTCATTTGCATCCTGGTTTTTCAGACCCCTTCTGTAATTTGTCAGGATGATTTTGAACTCTAGCCCTGTGTGTTCTGGTGTACTGGTGGCCCCTCCCTCTGTGGTGTTGTGTGTGAATATGCAAATATTAAGATTATGTTGTTAAGGAAAATATTGCATAGTGTGACATCCCAGTCAGAACCTTGAAGACTTTTTATTGATATACACCTCCTTCTTGCAAATGAGCTGCTGATTACTATTATACTAATTTATCATTTTTCCCATATAGTTTTGCATGCTCTAATAGCAGCTTTATCTAGAGCATATTTCTGTACCTTGATACAAAACTTTATAAGTAGGTGAAGCTGAGGTATGATCTCTACTGCTCTTCTTCCATTCGCTCTGCCAAAGTGAATCAGATTGGTTTAGAAATTATTTGATCTAAACAGCAAAATAATCCAAATGTGAATGTTGCTCAGTGTTCCTGGGTGTTCCATAGATATATAGAAACATCTTCAACTCTTATGCTTGTGTATTTTTGGAAATTGAAGTTAAATTGTTTTTCCACTCTCTCTCTTGTGCTTCTTTCTACATTTGCTGTTTTTTCAGTTCCCTGTAATCACTCCCGTTCTACAGGAACTCTGGATAGGCACTGCCAAAGGTTTGGAGATCTTCTAGCCCACTTCTGGAATGCTGTGGTTTCTTTGTCTCTTCTCAGTCCTTCAGCACTGAGCTGCTGGGTGCTTTTCTGTGTCAATCCTCAGGAGATGCATTGGGCAGAAATTCACAGTCTGTATTCTAAACAGAGAATTCCTTCTCAGCATCCAGGAAACTGATCCATCACATCTCCAGAGAGTTGTCTCACGGTCATGACAAAGAGCAGAGAAAAGAAGTTGACCTTCTCTCTTCCAGCTGCTCAAAGGCTTCCACTCTTCCTGTTTAATGAGGAGCTATCCCAAGCCAAGGAGAAGGCATTTGACTGTTATCCAGTGGTCTTTTCTGGGAGAAGGAGCCCCAGCTTTCACTCCCTTCTGCTCTAGGGACTGGTTTTGTCATTTAATGTGTTATTTTATGCATTTTTTGATATGTAAAGTGGATAATTAAACCACATTAAATCTCTTCATCGACCCTCATTCAAGTTTAACAGCATAATTTGGCTGAGCTTAATTTACTTTGTAAACTGAATTAGTGGCACTCTAATTCTGAATGAGAGTGTGCATAAAGGAGCCTAATGTGGATTAAATAATCCAAATTAACCTAAAATGTGAACAGAAAATGAATTAATTTCCCTGGATGTCCCAGCGTCGGTTTAATGCTTCAATCATCCTCTTCTGTGACAGTTCATCCCACGCAGGTGAGGATTCATCTCCAGTGGTTCTCTCTCTCTTTGCTACATAGGTCTCTTGTTTCTCCATGACCAGATCCTCTTGGAGCACTGATGGTGAGCTGGATGGGCAGCAAGGGAACAGGGGAGTGGTTTTTCAACAGAAAAGGGTGTGAGTGCTCAGAGCACGTAGGTAAACCTCAACCAATGGTTCAATGAACAAGGAACAGCCTTGAGGAACAAGGAACAGCCTGTCCTGGCCATAAAAAGGGAAGTAAAAAAGCTCTTTCTCTGCTCTCAACTTTGTTCCCCTTTGCCTTAACCACCACTCCTCATTTACACTGAAAAGAAGGGCTGGGTTCATGGCTCCTGAATGTAAAGTATTCCACCCTGGGTAAGCTCTGATAATCCCATTGAGTGTTCTTTCACTTGTGCCTTGAAGCTAATGCCTTGTGCACCAGCTTTCTCATGCCTCCCCCTTCACTGGGAGCTCTGGGGAGAAAACTGAGATCAACCACAGGTGACTCAAACTTGTGAGACAAGTGTGCTCTGCAGAGCAGAGAGTACATTCTCAGCACATTGCCTGTGCATAACTCCTGCTCACATTAATGGGAGTTATGTGCTAACATCCACAGGAGGCTATTCCCTGATGCCTGACATCTTGTTTTATCATTTATGATACTGAAATGACCCACAAATTGTAGGGGATGTAGTGATTGCAGCAAATTCCAGGACATTGGAGTGGTGCCATGGTTACATGCACTGGAGATCCCCTCTCCCTTACACCACAACATTGCCTGGCCCAGGACATCTCTGTTCTCTCACTGATAGTAGGGCAACTTCTGGATAATTTTGAAATGCTTTCCCCATGGAATTGAAACAAGACAAAATTTAACCTCTCAAACTCTTTGACACCTGTACAAAATAGATTTATGCCAACCTCATATGAAAGGGAATTGGCCCTATGGAAACAATCAGCAGTCACACATGCCAGGGAAGAAGAATAATTGCTGCAAAAAGGTTTAACTGGGACTAATGTGATAAAATCAGTTGTCACACACATCTTTTGTGAAAAATCCTTTCTTTAGGATTTTCCCCTCTTCTGGGAAGCTGAGACCGCAGAGAAAGAATGTAAACAATGGTTATCTGCTGCTGTGGAATGCAACAGGTGCACCTGTGATTGGCCCATGTTGCATGGTTACAATTAAGGGCCAATCAGAGACTGAGCTCTCTCTGGGAGAATCAGAGAGAGCTCCTTTGTTGATTTATTCCTATTCTATTCTTAGCATAGCAAGCTTCTGAATTTCTCTCTCTATTCCTTTTAGTGTAGTCATAATGTATTGTATATCATAAAATAATAAATCCAGCCTTCTGATCATGGAGTCAAGATTCTCATCTATTTCTTCACTCCTGAGGAACCCTTGCAAGCCCGGCAACAATCAGTGTGGAGGAGGGAGTTTGGTTTGGATATTAGGTCCTCTGTCACTGTCATATTTTCTGGAAAAATCCCTTTGCCAGGATTTCTTCTCCTGGGAGGCTAAGAAGCCTCAGAGAAAAAGGAAAATAATATTATCTCATTTGCTTCTCCTGTGTTTTGCTGCTTTGGAATGTGGTTGGAGATTGTTTATCTAACATGTGAATTGCTTTGACTTAATGACCAATCACGGTCAGGCTGTGTCAGGACTCTGGAGAGAGTCACGAGTTTTTAATTATTATCTTTTAGCCTTCTGTCTGTATCCTTTCTCTATTCTTTAGTATAGTTTTAGTGTAGCATTCTTTAATATAATATAGTAACATAAAATAATAGATTAGCCTTCTGAGAACATGGAGTCAGATTCATTCCTTCAGGTCATGGGGGACCCCAGAAAATACCACAGGTCCTCCTTTATACTGTTGCATTTCTCAGCCCATGGAACAGTCTCTAATCTTGGCACTTTGGAGATTCAAGTGTGCACAGAGCTGGAAGCCTCTGAAGGGACTTTACTTGCCTCAGCAGTAGTAGGGTAGGATCTGAAAAGGATGGCAGCTTCCTCATGATGAATCAGCCCTCTGTCATCTCTGTGTGCCCTCCTCCTTGCTGAAGGAGTCGTGGGTTGTGGATAATGAAACTGCCCCACCAAGAAGGTATGAATATGTCCACGTTATGAGCAAGAAAAATACAAATCAGTGAGCAATGTCTTCCTTTCCTCCAGGAGTGCTGAGGTCTTGTAGCTTCATTGGCTCTGGACAGGCAATTGGACAGAAGCAAAACAATCCTAATGGCCACAATGGGAAAAAATGAGGTGCCACTGGGCAGGAGATTGTTGTCTGTGGGCCCTGAGACAGTGTAGGAGGAGGACTTGGTGGATCTGCTCTCACATTGCTCCTGCAACCATAATTGCATGGCTCTGCAGCTGGAATTTATTTGTGCCCCAGAGTGTTGACACATGATTTTTATTTTGTCTGGAGTCTGGACCATCCTGCTATTACCTGGGAGAAACACATCCACCATGGAGACTTGCAATTGTCCTATAAAGAATGTCCCCCACAAAGCAGGGGGCAGAGCAAGCCTTGGCCCAGCCTCAGTCAGGCTGGTGGTGTGCATGTACCCAGTATTTCTGCTATTAGGCATATGAAAGTGTTCAGTTATAGCTGTGCAATGGTTCAATTTTTATAGACAGAACCCACTTTGTACCCTTTCAACATCATCACTACAACTCTAGACAGAGACCTGAGCAATCTGCTATCCTAACAGTGGACAATGTTGGTGAAAATAGGGTGATTTCTTGTCATTCTTAAGTGCTGTTCCCCAAACATTTTTTAATTTTTTTTTTTTTGTGTTCTTCTGAGTTCATTTTTGTCCCTAGAAAACTCACTTGGGTCACTAGGTTCATGGGTGTGTCTCTTTAAGCCTGAGTATGTCCATGAATTTTATGTTTGTATTGCCATGGTATGTTACACCATGTATGCTGGCAAACACCATCCAAATTGCCTTGGGCTGGAATTTGTTAGTTCTCTAGTGATAGCAGGTAGTAAGAATATTTATCTTCTCTATTCAAAACTATGAAGACTACAGGAATAATAATCAAGCCTGGTCTTCTACTCAGAGATCTTGTCTTGCAGAAAGCTTCTAGAGCAGGAAAACATCATCCTGTTTATACTATTTACACCCTATAGATCTCTCCCTCTGCTCCCAGCCTTCCCTCCCATCCACAGTGACGTCTTCATGGAGTGACAGCAGCTCAGCATTATACCTTTAGCCAGGTGAAGGTTTGCCCAAACCATGATGATGCTGTGCCTTTAAACTGACATTTATTTATAGTAAGTGGCATCTTTGACCTTCCCCATCTCCTTACTGCTCTCTTAAGTCTGCTTTAATCTCATTACATAAGAAAGTAAGAGCCTTAGAAGGAGAATCTGTGCCCAATCAGGCCAGCTCAGATAAAGCTTGAAGCACTGTGGGGTGAAAACCCCCAGGATCTGGTTATTGGCTACGTGGGAATCTACAGGAGTGAAGATGTGACCTGGCAGCCAAGTGACAAAAAGGCTTAGAATGCAGCTGATTCTTCCCTCTGCTTCCCTTTTGGTTTAATCAGACTTTCCCCCAGTTCATCTGGGTAAAGAAAACTAATAGAACAATCAGACTCTGAGTCCTGGGCTTTTTCTTGAGCTTTGAGAAGGAGATTCATCCATGCCCTGGTGGAACACCAGAGAGGAGGTGACCTCCTGGTTTCTGTTGGGGAACTCCTGAAGACTGGTTTGGCTCCTGGCAAAATTTGCAGCAGGTCTGGCATTTTCTTCTGGAGGAATGGCAGCTCTGTTTGGCCAGGCTCGTTTCCATTCCCAACCTGCCCTGAGACAGGGGACCATCCATCTCCATGCAACCATGAGAGGTGGCTGGGAAGCATTGGGAATGCAGGAGAGAGAAGTTTGTGCTGTGCACAAACTCTGTACAGACCTGAGTGCTCTGGAAAGAGTTTGGGATTGTGTGCTTGCAGCTGTCATTGGAGCTGTGGGAGTTTCTCAGTATCTCCATCTGAGCTTTTTTTTTCAGAGGTAAAAGGGGATTCCTAGTATCAGAATGGTGGGAAAATTTGAGATGAGTGCAATAAATGTTCTTCTCCTGCATAATTCTCCAGTTAAGGTGTTTTTCCTCTATTCCTGCAGGCTTTCCTGGGTACTGTCACCTCTGATCTTAAATTTGGCCTCTCAGCAGCACTCAGTAAAAGCAGAAGCATTTAATCTCCCCTCCTGTGTCCAGGCTGATGCTTCACTTTTTATTGTCTACATATAGCTGTAATTATTATTTTAGAGCAACATTTCATTGGCCAATAAATGTTAGTTATGGTATATTTGGTAGCTTTATGAAATGTAATTAGTGCTGGAATAGTGTGAGATACTCAGGAGCTTCTGTGCTGGTAGATGAACCTTTTATCAGCTGTGGGCATTTAATTCACTTTAACAGAAAAGCTGTAAACAAATAACAATATTGCATCCTTCGACTGGCCTAGTTTCATCTTGTTTGCCTGCCTGGCTGCTGTGTTTCTACAGCTTCCTTATATGATTTTTAGCTCCCACAGGCTTGTAGTAAATTGATCATTGTTAGTTCTAGATTCAAATTTCCCTTTATACCAGCCACAGTCCATTTATGACTGCTTATCATATTTCACTGGAACCTGGGAAACCTCTGCCAGTTTTGGAGGACCCTGTTTAAGATTTTAAGAAGTGTGGGACAGAAAAAATTGGAAAAATGCTATTACCAAAGCTCTAAAAGGATGCAGTTTGGCAATCAAAATAAATCACATACTATCTGGATTAAGCCAAATTATGTTTTCTGGCCAGAATAAATACCCTCAAATTTTAGGATCATAGAATTGTTTAGATTGGAAAAAACCCTCTAAAATCATTGAGCCCAACAATTAACACAATGTTTACCACTAAACCATGACCCAAGTGCCACATCTATGTTTTTTGAACACTTCCAGGAATGGGGAGTCCACCACTTCTCTAGGCAGCTGTTCCAATGCTTGAGAACCCTTTTGATGAAATAAGTTTTCCTAATGCCCAATCTAAACCTCCCCTGGTGCAACTTGAGGCCATTTCCTCTTCTCCTATTGCTTGTTACTAGAGAAAAGAGAACAACCTCCACCTGGATAAAACCTATATTCAGGGGTTATAGAGGATGAGAAGGCTCTGCTTGAGTCTCCTTTTCCCCAGAGCAAGCACCTCCAGCCTCAGCCACCTCTCACAAGACTCCAGACCCTTCACCAGTTTAACTGCTCTTCTCTGGACATACTCCAGCACCTCAAAGCCTTTCTTCTTGATAAAGCTTTGCTGATCACACACAGCAAGAGGAATGTATCAGGGGAAGAGTATTTCTACTGCCCTTACTCTCAGGGACTTGGAGCACTGTTAGCTGAAATCCACAGGTGTGTGTGAATCTAGTGGAAAAGGGAAAATAAAATGCCTTTAATCTGATTTTATTTACCTGGGGCTGGTAGAGGGTTATCAGCAGGTTGTGGGGCTGGTCTCAGTTCAGGCTGGCAGGGCTGGCAGGAGGGGGATTCTCTTGTCACCCACTGGATTATACCTGATTTGTGGCTTCACTCATTGACTTCAGAAATCTCACGGTGGCAAGCTGCATTGTCTTAACTTTGCATTTGTAGATTATCCTCACTGCAGAGTTATAAATCCTTCTGAGCACAGCATGCTTCTAAGGTCTAATTATATTGTCAATGATAGGGTCTGGAGCGGGAGTGGATGCACGACAATGCTCTGCCAGCCCCAAGTTCAGGAGGCATTCATAGAGGCATTTTATCAGTCAATTTCATGAGACATTAATTAATGAGATACTTCAATTAGATCATTTCTGTCACCAGGAAGGAATTATTCTTCATGGTCAAGATTACATCATCTTAATTAGTCCCTCTCCAAGTAATTTGCTTCTTTTCAAGCCCCGAAGAAGGGTACATTCATTATAGATAATTAATATTCAAGTTAATTGACTGTACCCTACAATTCACGGAGCCCCTTTGAAACAGATTTTCTAGTTAGGCATCAGGAAGGGCTGTTAAAGTTGCACTGTGCAGTCCTCTGTAAGGCTTCTCAATCATCCAAACTATAATTATCAGCCCTGGGCCTGCCTTAGCCACTCCAGTTAATACACACAATAGAATGCCCATTCTGAGCAGCCACTAGAGAGATACAAAAGTTGAGACCAGAAGGTTAAGCTAAAATCTCTTGTATTTATGTATACACTATGTAGGGAATCTTTTTTTTTTTTTTTTTTAACACACATTCTTCATAGCAAAATTGCTTTGATTTGTCTATTTCAGTTTTAAAAGGGAATTTTTATTACAAGCCAATCAGGAATAACAGACACTTGAAACTTGTATGCTCTGTTTGTTTATTCTCTCCAAAGAAAGGTTATGCAATATTAATGTTGTGTCTTTTAATGTTGCAAATAATCCACAGGAGCCACCATATCCCACTCAGAGTAATAAATTTAAGGCAGCTGGCTGATGTCATCCAAAACCTCTCTGGACAATTTTTGAGTGGTCTTGGGAATCTGGAGAGATCCCAGTTGACTGGAAGCTGGTGAATGTTGTCCTGATTTTCAAGAAGAGCAAGAAGGAGAGTGCTGGCAACTCTACAGGCCTGTCAGTCTCACTTCTGTGCCTGGTAAAGTTATGGAGAAGATTTTCCTGGGGGTATTGAAAAACACCTGGGGGACAACACAGTTATTGTTCACAGCCAGCACA
Organism: Zonotrichia leucophrys gambelii; assembly: GCF_028769735.1. Lineage (NCBI taxonomy): Eukaryota > Metazoa > Chordata > Aves > Passeriformes > Passerellidae > Zonotrichia > Zonotrichia leucophrys. The sequence goes on along the minus strand of NC_088171.1, from coordinate 6,698,497 downwards.
GCTTCATGAGAGAAAAGTCCTGCCTATGAAACCTGATTGCCTGTTATATCAAAGTGACAAACCTAGTTACCTAGGGAAGCCAGTTGGTGTAATCTTTCTGGATTTCAGTAAAGTGTTCAGTTCTGTCTCTCACAGGATCCTCCTGGACACAATGTCCAGGTAACACTGGATAAACCTCTCATGGGATGGGTAACAGGTTGGGCACAAAGTGTCTGGGGTGACATCAGGCTGGAGACCTGTCACTAGTGAGGTTCCATAGGGTCCATCCTCAGCCCTGTGCTCTGTGGGATTTGCAGGCAACCCCAACAAGGGAAGAGATGAGAATCTTGACTCCATGTTTTCAGAAGGCTGATTTATTATTTTATTATATATATAGTATTAAAAGAAAATGTTATACTAAACCTATACTAAAATAATAGAAGAAAGGATTTCAGCAGAAGGCTAGAAAAGGAAGGAATGATAATAAAATCTTGTGACTGATCAGTCCTGACACAGCTGGACCTGTGATTGGTCATCAATTAAAAACAATTCACATGCAACCAATCAAAGTTGCCCTATTGGTAAACCATCTCCAGACCACATTCCACAGCCATCAGATAGTTATTGTTTACTTTTCTGAGGCTTCTCAGCTTCTCAGGAGAAAAATCCTAGTGAAAGGATTTTCGTAAAATATGTCTGTGACAGTGCTCTTCAACTGCCTCATAAATAACTTGGGTGCAGGACAGGAGGAGATATTAAGGAAGTATCTGAAAAGGGAAAGTGCCAGATTCTACACCTGGGATGGGGCAACCCGGGATGTAGGGACAGACTGGGGAATGAGAGGTTGGAGAGCAAGGCTTTGGAAAAGGACCTGGGGGAAAGGGCTGGGGACAGGGAAATGAGAGGTTGGAGGGCTTTGGAAAGGGACAGAGCTCGGAAAATGCAAAAGGCTTAAGTCCTTTAGCTCAGAGGTTCAAATCCTCTCCCTAGCTTAACTCAAATCATCTCCCATGACTAACTACCCTCTGTTAATCAACCTCATCATAGCCCTCTCCTATGCCCTTCCAATCTTAATTGCAGTAGCCTTCCTCACGCTAGTACAGTGCAAAATCCTAAGCTACATACAAGGCCGAAAAGGCCCAAACGTTGTTGGCCCATTCGGGCTCCTACAACCTCTAGCACATGGAGTAAAACTATTTATCAAAGAACCTATTAGACCATCAACAGATGGTTGACAGAGAGTTCAATATGATCAGCAGTGCCCTGGAGCCAGGAGGGCCAACAGATCATGGGGGCATCAGGCCCAGCATTGCCAGATGGGCAGGGAGGGATTGTCCTGCTCTGCTCTGGGCTGGGGCAGCCTCACCTCGAGTCTTGGGGGCAATTTTGGGTGCCACAATATAAAAAAGATGATAAGCTATTAAAGAATGTCCAAAGGAGGGCCATGAGGATGGTGAAGGGCCTTGAGGAGAAGCCATGTGAGGAGTGGTTGAGGGCACTTGGTCTGTTCGGCCTGGAGGAGACTGAGGGGAGGCCTCACTGCAGCTACAATTTCCTTGTGAGGGGGAGAGGAGGGGCAGGCACTGATCTCTGCTCTGTGTGACAGTGACAGAACCTGAGGGAATGGCCTGAAGTTGTGTCAGGGGAGGTTTAGGTTGGATATTAGAAAAAGGTTCTTCACCCGCAGAGTGGCTGGGCACTGAACAGGCTCCCCCAGGCAGTGGTCACAGCACCAAACCTGATAGAGCTCAAGAAGTGTTTGTCTCCCTTACAATTAATCTTTTTCTGTGATTCTGTATCACGTATGACCACTGGTACATAAATTCTCTTTTCTAGTATTTCTACTGTCATTTTTACATTTGGCTTAAGTCAGAACTGGAGCTTGTTCTGTGTCTGATTAACGTGGTGATTTTATATTTGAAAATGTTGCCTGCCTAAAATCTCAGAGTCTGGAAACTTCAAATGCAAGTCAGTGTTTCCATAGGCAGCTATTAAAAAAGAAAATAAATTGATAACACAGGCTAGCAAAGTTACAAGCATCTTCAAATCTGGAACAACTCTCACTGAAGCCAGGGAATTGTGCCGTCTGTCCTTGGATCAGGGCTAAATCTGCCTAATTGCAAGTGCAATATTGCTGCTCTTTATTTTTATGCAGATTGCTGATCCTGCCTGATCCAGGCAGAGCTTCCAAGGAAAAGAGTTTCGGTCCATACGTGTGCAAGTCTTTGTTTTTTAAAACAAAACTTCCCCTTTGACTTGAACTTTAAATAACAGAGCCAGGCAAATAATGTGGATAACGTCACTGAATGTGTTCTCAGATTTCAGAGGTTTATAGTTCTTCCTGTCTTCACACCACTTATTAGTTTCCTCTGAATAGTCTTCCAAACAAATTAAACGGCAGGAATGTTAGTGGAAGCAGCGAGATATAAACAAACACTGAATATTCAGAGCCACTGAATTTTTATTCCCAGCAGATAACTAGTTTTAAGATCAGACTTTCTCCAACTGTGGAGAAGAAATATTAGTGTGAGTGCAGCAGTGTTTGTGTGCTGTGGTTTTACAGGAGCACTGCTAGAAGCATGCCAGGAGCAGGATGCTGTTGAGTGAATACACACAGAGTAAGGCTTGGGAAAAATCCGTATGTGAGAGGGTTTTTGGCCAGTATGGTGAATCCACTGCCTTCATGACATGGACTGCACAGAGAAAGGAGTTTATTATCACACTATTCCCACCAGGATCTGCTGGAATAGTTTTGCAGCAGGAATAAACACATTGGATATTTGAATTTAGTAATATTTATGAGGAGCTGTTCTGCTTGCACTGCTCTTTCTGCAGAACTTCCAACCTCCTTCAGCCACACTGTGAACCTCACTGCAGGAGGTGAGCACCAGACCTGACAGCAGATGTCCTTGCTGAAATGTTACCTGTCCTGAATATGAGACAAAAGAAATGCAGTATCCCTAGCATGGGATAATTTTGGAGATGACTGTATTCTACATTTGGCCACATGACAAGAAAAGGTCTAGAAAAATAGAAAAGTACATAAACTTCAGCTAGAAAATGCTTTCTTGAGAGTTATTCAACCAGGGCTGTTAAAAATCTAGCTTGAATTAACATCCTGTCACTTGCTTGGTGCCTCTGCTTAATTCTGTTATCTCTGATTGATTGTCCAAGACCAATTCTTGGGAGCAGGCCCTTTTATTTTTTTTAAATTGCTAGTTAGGCCAATGAAAAGCAATAGTCTAAAACTTCTTGTTGTTTGTCCCTCCACCCTCTTCATTCACATTCATTTTCTCTGGAGAACTCCCAGCCCTGCCTGTGCACCATTGCTGCATTTGACATGCTGATACTTTTTCCCAACTTTCCTGCCCCACAGGAAACTGCAGAACCCTTTTGCTGGTGGTTCCAGAACCCTCTAGGTTTGACATTTTGTGGCTCAAATCAAATCTGTGTTCTTCTGTCAGCTGCTTGTGGGAATTACAGGCTCTGCCTCCACTGGCACAGAGAGCTGTGAGCGCACAGAGGCGAGCAATAGCCTGAGCCTCTCCAACTGTAATATTAAAATTTATTTTGGGGTAAAACAGTGCTAAAAAAGCTTTTCTGCTTTTGTTACCAGCTCACCTTCCATGGCTGTGGACGCCTTTGCTCTCCCAGCTCTGGGGCTGGCAGCACTCCCTGCATGATGACAATCACAGGGTTTGTTTAGAAGGGTCACTGCAATATATTTGTACCTCTGGAACAGCCAATTTGAAGATCTCAAATTGTTCTGCAAACAAAAGTGCAAAATCCACCAAAGGTCAGTAGCATTAACCCTATCTTGACACTGACTAATTTAATGTCCAGAGAGACAGAAGGTCCACACTGTGGAGATGCTGAACAAGTGCATGTTGAATTGAAGTGTGGAGGAGCTGTGGGTGTTTGATGTCTGTGTACAGCAGAAATCCCACCAGGGATTTGTTTAAAGGTAAAAGGAAGAAGAAATGGGGAAGTCTTGACTCCCAGTCCTCTCCTCTGGTCAATGAATCATTCTAAAAGGTAAATTACTGAATAATCTATGTCTGTACAATACCAGCATGAAGCTTGTAAAAGTTGTTTTGTATTTTCAGGCCTTTCTTTTTTATGCTGTGAAAAATACTTGCTCTTTAAAAATGTTCCTAGTGTCTGTGCAGTCCTGGTGTTTAAACTGGGCACATTTAGGTCACTCACTGCTCCCATGTGAACACTGGAAGGTGCTGATGGAGATTTTTGCAATATTGCATCATCATACTCAGTAGCCCAGACGTTTTTCTTGCACTAAATTTTCAAATACCCTGGTTTCTGTCCCCAGACTTTTATTGATATCTTCAGGCCCTGACTGACTCCAAATTAGGAAGGAAATGTCCTGAGACAGAAAGCAGTCATCAGCACATCCTGCATACTGAATAATTACAGTGAAAAACCATGTCCATTAGCAGAGGTGAGCAAAATCATGGAAAAAAGATAATGGAGTCCATTGGAGCAAAAAATCCATTTCAGCAGAGACCTCTGAGAGCTGGGGGAGCTGTTTTCAATGAGAAAATAACAAATTGCACATTTTAAACTACATTTTTTCTAACAGAAAAGTTGGAGAAACTGGGTTGATATTGTCTTTGGACATACTGGATCCAGGATCCTAAAATTTTGGGAGGACCTGGAGATTTGAAAGATGTTTGGGAAAAGAACAGCCTCCTGACATGACACTTTGCCAGACACAGGGCAAGAGGCAGAAATCAGATTTCTTCTGGAGTGACTGATAGCCTCTGACAACATGAAGCAACTTAATCACAAATTATGCTGTAACTTGCCATTAGGCAACTTAAAAGAACTTCTGCATGTCTTAATGGTGCAGTACAGTACACTCAGCACAGCAGCATGGAGGGTTTTTTCCCAGCCAAGCATTTCTCTTTTTTAATAACCTCCAGCTTTTCGTGAGAAAACGTCTTTTAATCAGTGTTGTCTTATGTACTTGGACATTTGCCCACGGTTGCAGCATCTGCTGTTTGCTTTGTAGGTAGGGGCCTGCTGGCACTCACAGGAAGAAGCTTTCTGCAGGTCTCTGAAGAGGCTCAGGGAAGTGTGGTCGTGGCCCAAATATGTGGTCAGAGCAACCTGAGTCATTTCCATATGGTGCTTTGAGTCTGACAGGCTGCAAACAAAGGGAAAAAGGAAAGAGTTTCCAGAGCACAGCCATGGGGGCTGAGATGACAACCTGATGGGACCTTTCCAAAGAGCACTGAAAATACCCATGATCTGCATTCTGGAGAAAGTCTTTTCAAGCTTTCCCCCTCTCCCTTCCTTTCTCCTTTTGCTTCTTCTCTCTTTCATCCTATCCTTTTCATTTTCAATTTCAGCTGCTTGATCTCCAGGTATTTTTGAAATGGCTGGGAAAAAGGGAGACAAAAATGAAGCTGACATAAGGGAAATTGAAGTGTGGGGAGAAACCACAGCAGTTTATTCCAGACCTTGTTTAATGAAAAATAATTAGAAGATTTCAAAACACTTTGCAAACTGCAATCCCATTTTCTGTTCATTCATGATGGACCAAAGCCTCAAAGCTTTGGTTTTTTATGATAAAAGCAAGGGATACTTACTTTTTAAAATCTTTTTTCTTTTTTCTTCATTTAATAACTTGAAGGGCTTTTTCATCTGAAGCAGACAATATTCAGAGCTCTGCATTCTTTCTAATTCTTCTTATCCTGCTCCCCCAGCCTGGTTGACATTTACCTTCATGACCTCCATCCTCCCTGGGTGTGCTCAGAACTAAAGCCAGTGCTTGAAGTTGCTGGTGAAACAGATCTGGATGATGGGAGAAGATGACAACTGCTTGTGCCCTGTTCTCTCTCACAAGGAAGAGTGGGTGGGATAAGCAAGGCTTTTCAGCTTGGGAAGCAGATGAGGGAAAATATTGGAAGGCATCAAAATCAGGACTGGAAAGGAGGAAGCAATAAACAAGCAATTATTCACTTTTTCTCAAAATGCAAGACCCACCTTGATCTAATTAAATAATCTGGTGGTGCACCTGAAACAAACAAAAGCCAATATTTTTCATCTAAGGAAACCTGTGAAACTTGTTGCCTCTGGGTGCTATAGAGACCAAATGTTTAAGCATTCTTAAAATAGACTGCACAGTAATGAAAAATGTCATTACTGATGACTGTTAGACATGATGGTTCACACCCAGTTTCCAGCTCAGGACGACCTGAGCTGCCAGCTGACAGAAGGTGGAAGGATGAGCCAGGCTGCATCTGTTTTGTACAACCTTTCTCCTCCTCCTGCCTTTATTTTCACTGATAAGGATGGACCTTTTCCATGTTGGAGCTTGGTGGGTCTTTTGTACCAACATACCATTCCTCTGCCCAGCTGGACTTAGAATTTGTTAATTAAAAATTGCTGTTCAATTAGCTGAATCAGTAGGTAAATTTAAAATTTTAACTGCTGATCAAAGACAAAGACTTCCTTCACAATTATTCACCCTGTGACTGCACCAAGTGCTGTGGCAGAAAGAGTGATTTTATTTTGGACTTCTCTAAACTCTTGGATTAAATTGTTTCTTCTCTGATTACTTTCTCTGGTTACTTTCTTTTCTCCTATGTTGCAGGTGAAAAGAAAGTTTTCTCACCTGGACTGTTTGGAGCAGAACTTCTTAAAAATTCTAGATTTCTTCAACTGTTAGTACCAAGACTAGTGCAAGAGAGTTTTAACCTTCTAAAGGTTTCTAGGTTCTTCTTCAAGACAAGTAAATAATTCTAATTTCTATAAACTACAGCATCTTCAGTTAAGTCTTCATAAATATCTTCTAGTAAAACAGGGCTTGTAATAAAATTACTCTTTGATCTTACTGAGTCACGAGAAAATTTCTCTCTTTGATGCTATTTCTCTGCTTTCTCCTTTGAATAAAGTGGGAAATGTACAAGGGCTGTTTCCTGCGCTGGTTTATTGTTTTGCAGGTGGTAGAGTGTTTTCAAAGACATCTGACTTGAAGAACCAAAGTGTGTAGTGCAGTCACACAGTGAAAGGAAGGGATGCCATCATCCAGTGGGACTTGGGCAAGCTTGAGAGGCTGTGGGGACCTCACCAAATCCAGTAAGGCCAAATGCAAAGTACTGCACCCAGACTGGGGCAGTCCCAAGCACAAGGAAAGGCTGGGTGCGGAATGGGTTGAGGGCAGCCTTGCAGGGAGGGACTTAGGGGTGTTTGTTGATGAGAAGGTCAAAAAAGATGGAGAGAGTTTCTAGCATGGGCTGTTATGATAGGACAATGGGTGAACTGAAAGACAGTGAGTGTTGCAAATAAATTCTTCACCATGAGGGTGGTGAGCCCCTGGCACAGGTTGCTCAGAGAAGCTGTGGCTGCCCCATCCCTGGAAATGTCCAAGGCCAGGTTGGATTGGACTTGGAACAACCTGGGATAGTGTTAAGTGTCCCTGCCCCAGTGGGGGCTGGAACTGGATGATCTTAAAAGCCCCTTCCAACCCCAACCACTCAATGATTCTGTGATTCTATGAAGCCCAGGAGTGCATTGATTGAATTGAACTAAACATACCAATACCCATGGCAGAGCAGAGGTGTTGTTTTGCTGCAGGAGATCACAGGCAGAACGGATAGTGGAAGCTTTTCACATAATGGTGCTTGATCATATGTGTAAAAGAAGTTAAAAATTACCTCTCATAAAGTTTTTTCCTAAGTATAAGTAATCTCCAAGTGCTTTTGTGATTGTCTCTCCTCAGCTATGGTTATTATTTGGCAGCACCAAGTTGTGTTTGGTTGTACATTGCCATGTGGAAGACATTTGATTTTTCAGGCTGTGATATTTTTGGGGTTGCTGGTGCAGCAATGGGAAGATGGCCTTCTGTAAACTTAAACAATGAGGGATGAACACAGATTTTTCTTCTGATGAGCATGTAACTCACACAATATGAATTTTTTTAAAAAAGTGCCTGGAAGACAATTTGGATTCAAATAATGTTTTCTAGGAGGAGCTGCCTGCTGGCATTGTGTCTCAGTCCGCTGTGTGTTGACAAGCCCCAAAGCAGAGTTAAGAGGCCCTCTGAAGCTGACTGAAGTCACTGTCAACAAAGCAGGGATTCCTTCCAACCAAAAACTGTGCAAGCAGTGTGAAATGTTTGTCAGGCTGTACAGAGGAGCAGCCAGAGGAGCTACCAAAATATTTAACTGGGGCTTTCTGAGAGACATTGGGTTTCTGCTAAAAGATCCTGAAGAGGCATTCAGCACTGAGTAGGGTTTAATGCAGAAATTTCCTTGAATTTCTCAGAGTCACTGGGAGGTACCACACAGACATCACATCTTTCCTAACTGCCCCAGAGCTCTTGGTGTCAACTGCTTGCCAGTAAATGGATTCTTCTGTAACTCCCCCACTATCCTCATGTTTAGGATGATTCCCAAAATGGGGCTACTGCACAAAAGGCTGTTGACTAACCATGAATCCAGGACTCAGTGCTGGAGCGCAGCAGCTCTGGTGAGCACACAGGCAGTGATGTGTCTGGCCTTGAGGTGGGGCTTTAGCTGATAGAGCATCACAGGTGACAGCCACCTGAAAATCTGAGAGGAGCTCAGTGCCAGCAGGTTGGTGAGGACGCTAAAGAGAGCTGTCCTGCTCTTGAGAGGCTGGTCTACTGTGCTCGCTGTTGCTCACAGTCTCAGCTTTATGTCCCATCCAAAGGACAGGGCATTGCTTGGGAGCCAGTTTCTTGCTCTGTAAAATTGTATCCAATGCCCACTGAGGCCATGGCAGGGAATATTTGCAATGGCCTTAGTGGTGTTGAATTGAATATTGGACATGATATCAATTTTAGAGGTAACATTCCTTAGAACAAGGGGCTTATTTGAGGCCATTTCTTCTTGCTTTGCCACCTAAATAGAAGATTTGTGGCAGATTAAAGTGCATTCTTCCTCAGCATCTGGGATAGTGATCCACTGGGGCTTCAATGGTGATTATCTGCAGCCCTTAACCATGGAGCCAGCATAGCTGATGGACTCATGATACCAGAGATCAGTAGGATACAAGGCTAGAAGTGACAATTAGATTATTATGTTTTTTTCTCATGCACATACAAAGTAGAAAAAGTAATCTGGTGATGCCTGCACAAGGCCAAGGTCTTATACTTGATTAGACCATCTGTGTTGATTCAAAATCCCCATCACCCCTGTTTGTGGATTGATTTAACCAGAAATCCCACCTTGCCTGAGAATTACTGGAGTGAAAAAGGAACTAATGAGTCTGCAAACAGACCAGCATTCTATCAAATATTATTTTGTGATAATATTGATTGAAACCTTTGCCCCTTGGCAAAAGAAGAAGAGGAAAGGCAGTATTTACATTGACTGGGGGAAGCATAAATTCTGGATTCTCACGGGCTAATTTATAGGACCCTGTGGAGTGCTGAGGAGTGGAATGACCATGTTGACCTGGCAGGGTTGAAGCCAGTTCTGTTCAATACACTACAATGAAAATGTTTTTGAAGGATTGTCCTTGCTATAGTTTGGTGCTAAATGAAAGAAAAAGGAAAAGAGACAGAGTAAAATCAAGAATAGAAAAAAGGATCAGAGAAAAACATTGGCGTGGAGCTCACCATTTTAGGTGTGAGGAGAGCAGGGGGGAAATAATCCCTTTCCTCAAAGATTTTGGGGAAAAAAAACCCTGCTGTGCTTGCTAAAATTCCCTTCCAGCTCCCATTGTCAGTGTTAATTGGTGATAGCCCCCATCACACAGAAGCACTGTGGAGGTAAAATGAAAGGAAGTATGTAAGGGTGTGTGTGTGAGTAAGAGGCTGCTGTATCATGTGAATGAGGAGCACAACAATGGCCCAGAATAAGCTAATATATATAAATGAAAATATCAGCTTGATCCTTCGCTGGACTTTTTGATGCTTTGAAAGTTCCTGTTAGTTCCAGCTGCGTGGGTCCCTTTATTAATTAAATGGTCAAGGCAAGCTCCATGTGCAGCACCAGCTCCCCTAGCAAACGATGAAAGCACCATGTTGACATCCTTATTCTAAGCTCCACAGTCACCTTCAGGGCCTGCATTCAGGGTGAATTACTTTGGCTTCAGTGAACTTAAAGAATCCCAGGCTTCTCTCAATAGGTTTTAAATCCCTCAGTGTTGTTCACCTAAGAAATGAGAAGGTCTTTTTGCTGACACCTTTCTTGTTGTTCCTGATAGTAAAAAAACTTTGGAGCCAAGTAGGTAGATCTAATTATTTCAAAGGGTTCCCAGCTGCACTGCTTCTTAGCTTTCCCTTTCATCATTTATTTAATCAGAAAAGGGCTTTGTTTTACTTTTTTTTACATGGTATGTGGTTGAACTTTATTTTAGACTCTTGATAGCTCATGGACAGAACAAGACAGAGCAATCTGCACTATCATGGATGACTTTGGTCACATAATAGGATTTGCTTTGTGCCTGACCTGAGGAGCTGCATGGAGCAGTTACTTGTGCTCTCTGTGCACAGGTAGGACCTAAATATAAAAGCTGATGATCTTTGCTGTTATACTCCAGTCCAAAGGACATCTCTGATGAATATGCAGCCTTTGCTCTTTATGACTTCAGTGTGTGGTGTCTCTGGGTGGCTCTGCAAAAACATGCTGGATGCCAACATCAAAGGTGTGCTGAGCAGGAGGAGGGATAGCTGTATGCTTAAGAAAAATATATATTCCAGGGCCCTGTGTCTCTGTTTCGTGGAGAAAACAGTGTAAGGATTGTCCTCCCTCACCCTTCTCTGCCTGTTCAGATCTTGTGACTTTTCATCTTTTCTGCAGTCCTGAAATTCTGCAGGAGCCAATTCTCTCAGAAGGTGAAGTGGTGCAATGTGCAGGTGTTGGCCTTCTTTGGAATAACAAAGGATTTAGCTGCCCTCACTAGAAGAACAGGAAAAGTCAATGTCTAAGCTAATCTAAATTTGTGACCCTCTGAGTTGAAGGAAGGACTTCCTAACAGCTGTTCTTGACCCCTGTCTAGATTTTGTACTGTCCTGGAAACCTTTTGTAGCAATGCCAAATTGAACACTAAATTAAGACTGTGAAATAAGGGCAATAGCAATGACATTTGTGAGGGAGGAACACAATTCCAGGCCTGGTGGGAGCCACAAGCAGAGCTTCCTTGGGGACAGGCTCTAACATTGGTCCCTCTGCCCTGGCAGTGCTTGGGCTGGCAGAGCCAGCACCTTCCCCTTGCAGCAGCTCCTCAGCAGTGTCCAGATTTGGGTGCTGTGTGTTGAGCTTTTAAAGAATCACAGAACCATAAAGTTGGAAAAAGATTATCTAGTCCAATTCCTGACCCAGCACTGCCAGGTCCACCACTAAACCGTGTGCCTAAACACATCTACATGGTTTTTAAATATCTTCAGAGACAGTGATTTCACCACTTTCCTGGGTAGTTTATTCCACTGTGAAGAAACTTTTACTAATATCCAAAATAAACCTCTCCTGGTGCAACTTGAAGCCATTTTTCTCTTGTCCTAACACTTGTTACCTGGGAGAAACAGCACATTTTCCTGCTCATTATGGCAGGTTTTGACCCTTAAGTGTCAGAAAATAAAATCTGACCTGATTTGGAGATGGATATAATTATCCTACAATGATAATATATTGCATGAGCTTTCCCTGATTTAATTCACTGTTATTTTACTCTGTCCTATCATGGTTCATCATCTACACTTTGAAACAGTAATGTACAACTTCTTCAGCAGTGAAGTTATTTGTTCCTCCTGGATTTTTTTCCTTTCTCTTCTCATCTCAATAACAGTGGGGGAGATGGAGGCAGTGCATTAGCAGTTGGGCTGGGTGGCTGTCCAAAGTGGGGATGGCTTTTTCCCAAGCCAGCACATGCCACTTGCCACATGGTTTAGCGTGCCAGGTGTCCAGAGGGTAGAGCCAGCTCTTAAGCTACTTGTCATCCCTGGGTGGCATCATTAGTGCATCATATGTTTGGGAAAGAGAGATCCTGGTGAGAGCCCAGTGCCACAGAGCAGAAGCTGGAATGCTGGAGCCTTGCCCTTCTGCTGAGGGGAGAACATTGCAGGGAATGGTTGGGTGGGTTTGGTGTGTGGGAGCATCTCTCCCATGCTGTGCACAATGGAGCACAGTCCCACTTCTCTCCCCACAGCAGAGGAGGGCAGAAATGCACACAGAAAAGGATTTTGCTTTAATTTTCAGTGTTGCTTTTGTCTTTCTTCCTCTTTTTGCATGTGCTTGTGCACACACACACACTCACACATGCACCCTGCTCTTCCTTGGGCGCCTTTGTGTATTTACCTCCCCCTACAACAGTGGGAGAAGCTCTACAGCAACTCAGTCTGTATTAGAGCATGTACTCAAGCTGCAACACTCGTGTCTTGGCTGTTTGATACCTTCCTTGACTATGGGGTATTGTATTTGTGGTGTCCCCTGTGGCATGAAGGAATGGTGAATCTGACTCCATGTTCTCAGAAGGATAATTTATTATTTTATGATACTATATTCTATTAAAAAATACTATGCTAAATTATACAAAAGAATACAGAAAGGATACTTACAGAAGGCTAAAACAATAATAATGAAAACTTGTGACTCTTTCCAGAGTCCCAACACAGCTTGACCCCAATTGGCCAGAGAGTCAAAACAATTCACATGAAACCAATGAAACAGTCACCTGTTGGTAAACAATGCCCAAATACATTGCACATGAGCACAACACAGGAGAAGCAGATCAGATAATGATTGTTTTCCTTTTCCTCTGAGGCTTCTCATCTTCCCAGGAGCAAAATCCTGGGTGAAGGGAATTTTCCAGAAAATAGAAATGTGACAATGGGGTTCAAAGTGAGGCCCAGGGGTGCCCACAGCTTCCTGTCACCCAGCCTTGTACCAGGCTTGGTGACATGGGGTGGGTCCATGCCAATGAGGTTGTTCCCCATGACATCTCCTGTCTCATTCCACAGTGAGGACAGAGTCAAAGCAGCTCGATGGGAAAAGTAATTGGCATTAATTAGGGAGCTGTTGTGTTCCTCAGTGGCAGCCACATGGCCTTCACAAATGCATAAAATTCTTTGGGTTTTGAAAACATCAAAATATGCTTAATACAAACCTGCAGTGAACCCCACGGTGCAAGAGGTCTTTGGGATATTAAAAGGGCATTCGTGTTGGCCAAACATTATGAGGAATCAGGAAAAAAAACCCCAAAAAAAGAACACAAGAGAGTTTTTTTGCATGAAGACTTTTGGGAGGATCTACAGTTATTTCCTTGTGAAGTTTTCTGTTACTCCAGTGACAGGGGTCACCTTCATGTGGGTTTGTAACAACACTGATGTGTTTGCAATGGGAAAATCCTTAATACAATCACCTGCACCTCTACTGGAGCTTTGCCAGCATAGAATCATAGAGTGGTTGTGTTGGAAGGGACCTTAAAGATCATTTAGTTCCAACAATGAAGCTGTGTGAGTGGAAGAACTCAGTGTAGCCCCACCTAAATGACCATTGCTCCACACTTTCCCAACTCTGTGCCTCAGTGTCCCCATATCTAAAATGATGGCACTCCTCAGGAATTACAGCACACAAAAAATCTCGGTGGGAATTGAGTGTTAACTTAACATAGGAAAGGCCACTGCCCTGGCTCTGGGGAATCTGGGGACTCTTTCTCTCTTGTGCCTTTTCTTTCTTCTTTTTTTCTTTTCTTTTTTCCTTTCTTTTTCCCTCCCCTCCCCTCCCCTCCCCTCCCCTCCCCTCCCTTCCCTTTTCTCTTTTCTCTTTTCTCTTTTCTCTTTTCTCTTTTCTCTTTTCTCTTTTCTCTTTTCTCTTTTCTTTTCCTTTTCTTGTTTTTGGGTTTGGTTTTGTGTTGTTATTGTTTATTTTTGGTTTTGTTTGTTTTTTTCTCTTTTGGTTTTTTTTTTTTTTGGTTGGTTCTTTTGGTGTATGTTTGGTTTTTTTGGGGTTTTTTTGGGTTGTTTTTTGGGGTGGTTTTTTTTGTGAAGAAAAAGGGCTTTGTGAGTGCTTGAAAACAGCCAGTGGGGGAACACAGGTGCCTGGGAGAGGCAGTAGATGTGTGGATTTCTGTGGGTGTTGCACAGCCCTGCCTGAGCCTGGATGGTGCAGAGGCAGAGGGTACCTGTGCACAGAGGATGCAACTCGGAGGACGCAGGGCTCCATCCTGCTCCTTCCACCCTGCTTGGTGAGGGGAGCATCACAACTTGACTGCAGTTTTTGTTATTCTCAGGGAAAACAGCTGAAATGAGATTTATTTGTAAATGCACTCTGTGTTCTTTAGGAGGAAAAGCCATGTGGAAGGAAATACTTTTAATGAGTAGCATGCAAAATTAGATGCTTCCAAAATGTGTTTGTTATCTAATGGCTGAATAATGAAATGGACTGTCATCGGGGCTCTTTGCAGTGTTTGCAGAATTAAAATAAGCATTACCATGGCTTATTTTTTACTATTTGTTTGGTTTTAAGATTTTTTGGTTTTAAGATTTTTCTTCTGCTTCTGGAGCACAAGGCCTGATCCTGGCTCAGGCCCCTTTTTGTCTCTGCACAAGGACAAACATAAATGGCTGAAGGGTGGGTGAAACCAGGTGGGTAAGTGCTGACAGGACCCTTGGCTACTTCCCATTTTTGGGATTCCAGCCCCTCTGGTGCCGCAGGGTGAGGAGGGGAGGCAGAGTGTGTGCACAGAGGGCTCCTGAGCGTGCAGCGCATGTTCACTCTGCCATTGCAGCTTATTCCACCTCTCTGAAGGGACACAGTGTGGTTTCCCACTTTGTCACAATAATAATTATCTCAGCAACAGCCTGTGATGGGACTTGCCCTGAGGAGGCTGCTCTGGCTGAGAAGGTGCATCAAGATGCTCCCAATGATGCTCTGTGCTGTTTTGGCCACACACTCCTTGCACCAAGGGAATCAGCATATAGCAAGGGGCAAGAACCTGCTGCATTTAACCATGAGGACATTTTTGGAGTGGTACAGGTGCACGTAGGCTTCCCTTTGTGCTCTACCTACTCTCTGCACCTGCCCAGGTGGAGCAGCCTTCCAGTTCAAGCATTTTTCTGACCTCAGGGAATGCAGCAGCCTCTTGATAAGCATTAACCTCACACTCTGGCACTGCTGGTTTGCTTTCTGTCCCAATGAGTTCCTTACCATTGAAACAACCATTCATCATTCCCCATGTACAATAATCCAGGAGACTGTATTTTATTTGGTTCCAGCCCCAGGCATCTGAAGCAGGTATGAATCTTTTAAATGCAAGTTCATCTTTAACTTTTCCCAAATGTGCCATGAATTACTTATGTGGTTTGCTATCTGTCTGTAAAACAATCCTGAAATTGTAAATGATGTTGTAGCCCAGGCAGCTCTCTAATACTTGCAGAGGGAAGTTTGGTTCTACTGTTGGACAGAACTACCTTTCAGATAACATTTCTAGAGGGCTGGAACAAGTGCTAATAATTGTGGTTTGTGCCATCCCAACAAGATTTGGCTGGTGTAAAACCAGTCCCTGGAGTTTTGACCATGTATGTTACAAAATGCTCAAACAGAAGATTAAGAAATTAGGAAAATTGCAATTTACTGTTTTTGTGGTGTTTAATGACCACAAGAGGTCAGGGCTTCTGTTTTCACATCTCATGTGAGAGAACAGCCCTGTCAGAATGCAGCACCTTTAAAGGTCCCATTCCCTGAGCAGTTTGAAGCTGAAGATTGTTCCATCAGCTGGAAGAGGCATCTGCACCCTTTCTCCATCCTGGGCCATGTGGTTTGGCCTCCTCCTTTGGCCTGACAGTTGGAATTGCACTGCCAGGTGAAGGCAAGGCCCAGTTCATGATCTGGCTGAGAACACAGGGCTGAACCTCGTGTTTGCAGTGGGTAGAGCTGAGGAAGAGGATGGTTGGGCAAGGAGAAAAGCCATGGGTGGTGCTGCTTTTGGTACCAATACAGCCCTTAATGGGCTCGTGCTCAATATGAAACCATGTCCCTGCACCTGCAGCATTCTCTGGAGCTTTGGTAGGCCTTAATATTTTGAAATATTGACCAGAATTGGCTGTGGGAAGCATGGGAAGTCCGAATGGCAGCTATCCAAGCAACCTGGGGTACCTGAGGTGACCAGCTTTGATGGGAGCTAAAGGACAGAATGGGAAGTTTAAATATGTAGATTCTCATGGACAACTGAGAACAAGTTTCACTCATCAAATATTCAGCAAGGAATGCCAATTCTTCTGTGAAATGGATTATGCTTGGAAGCATGCAGGTAATTTGCCCCTCTACTCCTATTTGAATTCTGTCATCTCTCTCTTGAGAGGTGTAGACACTGACACACTTCTGATTTCTGGACAGATGAGGCATTGTATGCCTTTAACCACAGAGAAAGGAGGTAGATAAAGCTGTTTAGAGAAGTCTTTGTCCTGATAACTTGGGTATTGAGGGGGAATATATGGTCCTGAGTTTCACCTGAAACTGCATTGAAAAAATCGAAACTCAGGAGACCTCACATGGTAGTAAGCCCAACCTCAGAAAGGAAAGGATACTCAGGGGAAGGCTCTTGAGAGGAAAAGCACCTAGGGCACTTTATCATCTGGGATAGAAGGGCTCCCAGTATCTCAGACCAGTGAAGATCTGAAGCAAAGCACAATGCATAGAGCAAGGGGCCCTTACTGCAGCTATTCCTCTTCTCCTGTGCTGTCCTACAGGCTTATCCCTCAAATTTCTATTCCACAGTATTTTGTATGTCACTACTGATGACATTAAAGGCTTTTCTATTCACAACTCCACTAGAGCACACCCTCCCTAGGAGGCAGCCTCAGCAGCACCCGGTACCAGCCCTGTCCTGACTGTGGAGTGTGGGGTCTGAAACTGCTGATGAATTCATTAACTTGGTGTTTCTGAGCTGGAGACTGAAAGAATGTGTACATTTTGATGGGTATCAGGAATAAAATGCCTGGCCATGGCTGTACTAGGAACTTTGCCATGAGTGAATTCATGTTATGCCAGAAAAGTCATTTGCTACCAGGCTCCTGCTTCCAGAGCACCACAATGTAACACCTATTGGGTTTCTGGTTTTGCTTTAAAGTGTCTGTCAGGCCCCAGGGACGTGATTGTTTTGTAAAGATGAAACTCGCTGCCTGTCCTCCTGAGACAGGCCAGAAGTGTGGATTTTAAAGGACCCAGTGTAGTCCTAAGTGGCTAAAATGGATAAAATACCAGCACTGGGTACTTTAGCATGCTATGCTAACAGCAAACAGGAGCTTCAGAGGCACAAGGGCCTCCTAAATACTTATGGTAATGTCTAACAAGAATAGAAGATGTCAGACAAAACAGAAACTACACATCTTGAGGAAAAGCCTTGATGTTTCCTTAGCTCATTGGACATTTATCAAAGCATAACCTGTAGGTTAGCCTACAAAGCACCAGAAAACAAAGGCTCTGTGTTCAGATCTTTCAAGGGGGGAGGTTAAACAAAGGACATTGAAATATGCTGTGTCAGAAGATCTTTGTTTCTAGACATCAGTGGAACAGAGGATTTGGAATAGCCTTCTCACTTCCTTCATTGTCCTTGCCCATGGGTCTTTTTTTTTTTTAAAGAATAAAACAGATGAAGAAGTGAAAACAATTGATATCTGTTGATGCAGTTGTTTGAATAGCCATATGTGCATCACCTGGAACATGAACTACTTTTACTAGAAAGTAAATTTGACCCATTCTGCTCAGATCTCCAGAGTATTCTACTGCCATAGATGTAGGAATTTCAAGATAAACTCATTTCCTCGGGGAGTAATAGATTAAAAAAATGAGTAAAATTAATCTATGAGCAAGTTCCACAAATGGGACATGTGTTATATATATTAGAGGAATTCATGCTGTTTTTCCTAGGATGGGTAAATCAGTTGTACCTCCCATGTCACATTTTGGATGCCATAAAACACAACTGCTGCCAAGAACCAGCCTGCTGTAAAAAAATTTTTGTAAAGATTGTAAAAAGATATTTTTAAAAGTCTTTGTTTCACAGGAAAACCATCTTCTGGGACTGACTATTACTACTTCTCTGAGTCCTTCTCTAATGCATTCAATGGCTAATACCTTCCTGTTACCTCAGTGGTCAGAGCAAACAGACCTTCCCAAATTCCTTCCAAAGCTCCCAACTCTGCCCTATCAAGATGAAATGTCTTTTCTTTCTCTGCACTCCTTGCTCTGGAGCACAGGCACCACTTTTCATAGCATCCTGACACACAACTTTATCCCTTGGGTAGTGGCTGCTTCATGTAAAGGTTAAGAGACTCCTGTGGGTGCCAGGTAATAGGTCTGGGCTGGCATCAGCCCATTCCTTCAGTTGATGCCAATGCCAGATGCTCTGCAGTGTAATTTGTTGGCATGCAGTCACACCTAAACAGTCTCTGAACATTTCATAGAATGAGCAGCTCAAAGAATAAGAAGAAATGCTTTGAAAGCAGGAAAGCTGAGAACAGGAAGGTCACTTTTACATCCAAGTGAGATGCCTGGTCTTACAGAAGCTTGGTGAGGCTGCTTCTGCGTGAGGAGAGGTGCCCATGCAGAGGGATTCAGGGATGCTGGCAATGCCCTGCTCATACAGGCTGAGCTGGCATTGATTGGATATCTCAGACTGATTCCTTTCTCCAAAGCAGCTGCAGTGGGAGATCATACCTTAGAGTGGATATTTCCCTGGGATGCTTCAATGCCTGCTTTGTGTCTATTCAAAACCATACAGTTCATCTCCCATTGCCTTTCAGACTGAGAATGTGCTATTCCCTGATGTCAGTAAAATCTGCCTATTGATGCTACAGCTTTAAAAACCAGGGAAGTTAAAAATTGGCCTTTTTCAAATAGGGAAGGTTGCTTCCTGTGTTGCCTGCAGGTTTCACATTTTGAGAAGCAAGTTTCCCTCTCTAATGGCTAATTCTTAGGAGGCGATCACACAACCTGGTGATGATTACAGCTATTGTAATGCCTGCAATGTAAAATTGAATGGGTCATTCTGAGTATTTCAATGATAGACATAAAATATCATAAAAGTTGGGCAACTGCAGCTGGAAATTATGTTTTTTACCTTTTTCCACTGAAGTGAGTATAATCAATGTACAACAGAGTATAAAAGGGTTTAGCATGTTCGTTCTGATCATGGGGACAACGCCGCTGAACGAAGTTAAGATGCTTAACTTTTAATGTGAGTGCTTGAAAAAAGCCTCTCCAGGGGAGTTTTCCATTCCCTGGAAATATGGCCAGGATAAATGCTCCATAAATAAAGGAGAGGACACTTAGTGGAACTTGAAGTGATCAGAAGAGACGTGAGAGATGGCCCTGGGTTTCAGGTACTGCATTTCAACTCCAAATAGCTGGCTTCACTAGCTGGAAGGCTTCACTTCCCACAGGCTTCCTGTGACTGAGAGCAGTTACCTGGGGCTGCACTTCCCATTTTTAAACCAAAGGAACAAAGCAGCTTTAATGCACTTTTACAAGCCCTTGTTTACTACAATCTCTGCAGCAAAAGACCATTTTCTTCTCTCTGCTATTGGAGGAAATCTGCTTGAAGAGTGACCTGGATACAGCAACTGTATTTTATCTCATTTTTTAAAATGCATTCTGTATTTAACATACAGGTTTTTTGGCATTTTGTTAATTTATTTTAAAATTACAATTTAAATATTCACTAAATGAGGTTATTTCTATCTCCACTTGTCCTTCACAGACACCAGGGGAACCCAACAGCCAAAATCACACCATGGCCCAAACCAGTGAACTTCTGTCACACCTGGTCACAGTGATGGCTCTGGCATGAACCTCATCTACATATTAATATAAAAACATTAATGAAAGATTCAGCATGTGGAAAGGCTTTTCCCTAAAGTCTGCAATTCCTAGACAGGAAGGAGAGCTTTACCTTTAAAACAGCAACCTTTGGGTTTTGATGAGTCAGTTCAGCTCCTGTGGGCTTTTTTTGGGAGGAGGGGGACTTTGGTGGCCCTGGTGGGATGTTAAGTGTAAGCAAGGAATGTGATGTCCTGAGGACATCTGACCTTGAAAAAACCCTAAATAAATTGGGATAGTGTTATCCTCATGGGGAATCCAGCCTGGGCCAGGGGATATGTATTAGGGGTATGTTTACATCCTGTCAGTAGACTGGGGAGCAGGGCAGCCTTTTTGACCCTGGGCTAGCAATATACTCACTTGGCAACAGCTCAGATCAGTCTGTTTTCTTCATTTTCCCTTACCTGTGACTTCAGCAGCTGCTGCAGGCAGCATAAACTGTGGCTGTAGTGCAGTTCCAGAGGAGCAGAGCTGCAAAAGAAAGCATTTGATGAAAAGGGCAAATAATCCTCACTGTGGTTTTGAATTTTACTCCAGGATGGCTCCTAAATATCCATTAATGGTAGGACTTTACTAGATGTGCTCCCAAAGAGCACCTTCCAGGGCCCTTTAGTTGAGAAGGAATCCCCTTCCAGTGCTTTGTGCCTATGCCATGATGCCAATGAAAGTGTGATAAGCAAGGACTGTAAGGGGGTTCACATCCAAAGTGCTCGTCTGCTCCAGAATCAAAGGCTGCCGTCAATGTGCCTCCAGGCACCTTGATGGAGAATGCAATAATCCTTAAACCTTTGGTGCTGGTCCCTCCCTTAGAGGGGAATTCAAATGCTTAAATATAACAAAGATGCAGGATTTAGGGTAGGAGCAGGAGGTCAGGCAGCAGCACCTCAAATGGCATTAGGGGCCTGTGCTGAAGCAGGCCCCTAATGCCTGCCTGCCAGCTGAAGCCCATCCTCTGTGGCCAGTGTCCCAGCACAGCTCCAGGCCACCCAGAGGGGACCAGATTGCATTTCTGCTCATGCTGTCACATCCCATGGGAGCTGGATCAGGCTGCTGCAGCTGGCTGGCTTGGGAGGCAGCTGTGGGGATTTGGGGAAGGCTTTTAATTGTGTGCCATGATGGCATCTAATGCAGATGGGAAGGTCCTTCACACATCTGAGGCAGTGACTTGCTAAAAGTTTATTGCAGTGGAAATCCTGTAACTGTGAACATTTATCCAAGTCCCTTGGGGGTTTGCTATATAGGGAAATTAGATTGCAGTCTCCTTTTTCCTATCATCTATTCAGACTGCACATGGTTTGTGGAGCATGTACCAGCTTTTCCTCTATGCTTAGAACTGTGAGAATCAGGTCTCTGCTGAGCCCTTGCTATGATTGTGATTAAAGAAGTTTGGAGCAAAGGGTGGTTTGTGGTGTTTAGCCAGAGACCACAAACAATACAAACAAGATGCAAAGTGAGGTCTGGTTGGAATTCTTGGATAATGCTTCCTCATGGCTAATTTAGAAGGGCTTAGAATTTCTGTGGTCAATTCTGCCACTGTGATCTGGTAACAAATCTGTCCTTGAAGAGGCAGAAAGAAATAAAAGTCACATCAGCATGTCCTCTTCCACAACCCAGCTCCTGGGGTGCTTATTTAGAAAAGCCTCTCGTTGATTCTCACAGTATGAACACACCACATCCTCAGGAGCACAGCCCAGAAATGTGACCCAATAAATGCTGTGTCCTCAGCCATCAATCTGGTTTGCATCATGTTGTTCTCTCAACTGTTAATCCAGATGTTATTTACATCAGTACAGTAACATTAAATGCTTGTACAAGCAGTATTAATAGCATCAATAACAATACTAAACATAAATAGAGGCAGCACTGATAGTAATACTTCCAAAGCAGCTTGTAATTGTAACAACCTGTCATTCCTTTGCTAACTCGTGCTGACTCAAGATTAAATTGCTCTATGTGTGGAAAGCAACATGCAAAAGAGCCCATCTGTGCCAAGGCTGTTTTCCTCCCTTTGTATTTTTGTTTGTTTGCTTACACTGACTTAGCTGAGAAAATGTCACCACGCTTCACCCTCTTTTCTTGTGGCCACATTTTTGACTGGCACCATTCGCAGGCTGTTAGTCCTTGGGAATGGGGTACAGAAATGGAGTAGCCATGGGTCCTGAGCAAAGTCTGGCTGCTGGTGAAGCTGCACTGACTTTGGGTTGTTGGATCCTGATTTATGGTGGTGTAATCTGATATCCCTGGCCAACTATTAAAAAAAAACCAAAAAAAACCACCAAACTCTAAACGTTGTGAAAATATCCTCTGGATATGTTTCCTGCTGTTTTGGTTTTGAGCTGTTTCTAGTAACTTCAAAATATCCAAAGCAGCCAAATTTCCCTAAAATTTCTCTTGTGTAGAGCAAACATGACCCATTTCTTGTTCTGGGTGCGAATGGAGTCTCACAGGAAAAGATTTGAGACTTCTGATGTGCAACACACCAAAAGCATCTGTGAATTTTATAAATTCCTCAGCTTTGTAAAAGGATTGTGTCCTAAAACAAGAAAAGTAGGCTTTCAGCTCCTAAAATTATAATTCCGGTTTTTTCCTTGCATGCAGCATGACATTGTTTCTCATTCTTAACTAAATGGCTGTTTTCATGTGTTAAAAACATGCAGAATAGAGGGGTTTATTGTGTTCCTTGTAGAATTTGCTTCACAGCCCCAATCACTATGAAACAAGTAAAGGATAATTCCTGTAATATGAGAATTTGATGTGCCTCTTTCTGGTGCATGGCTTATCACAGATCAGGGAATAGATCTGCATGCCTTCATTAAACCAGGGATCAAGCCCTAGCTCATTAAGTTGTTGAAAATTTCCCACTCTGAGATGTAACTAACATAACAGAATGATTGAGGTTTAAGATGTATAGAGGAAGATCTGAGAAAACTTTCTCAGTTTAATGCAGATGGAACCAAGGTATTTTATGGGATTCTTTTAAATCACTGCTATTTAAATTTATTGGCTTGGACTCTACCCTAAGATTCCTTGCCCCCTGTAGCTCATAATCTCTTCTCCCATGGATTTCCAAGGGAGCTAAGCACCTTGGTACCCATATCCAGAGCAGTTTTGGTCTGGTTTCCTTCTACACTTGCAGTCATGAGATGATGAATGGAGCCAGGGGATGGTCACTGTAGAAGCTGTGCACTGTGGTTCATCTGTCCTGCTCCTCATAAAATGGAGACAACAGTGCTTAGCTGCAGAAAAGGGAAGTTGAGAAACATGGAGCACTGACAGCTGGTCCCTGGCAGACCCTGTAGCTGCAGTTTTGGATGTCATCATGCTTGACTATCTCTCTGATCTAGGAAAAGTGGGTTTGTGCTAAGATGTAAACCAAAGCAGCTGAAGGAACATCATCAATCTTGGACTGGGAGGGTCAAACTTGAGGCAGCAACACTTTGAGCCATCACAATAGAATTCATTGGGAAATATCACCCATTTTCCTCCACTAAAAAATATTAAGTGCCAAAGCCTATCTACAGAAAATAGCTAAGTAGGGGAGAAGTTGTATTTGCACATCCCTTTTCTGACAGCCTCACCTTGAAAACCACCATGGAAGTCACTGCTATCTCCTGTCTTTTGAGTTTGCCATTTGATTATGTCATATAAGTTATAAACAGAATTGTAAAATGAATGATAAAAAGCTGAGCCTAGGACACCCTCCTTAAAGAATTTAAACTATTGCAGTTTCATGGACCCTTATGATGCTGAGTTTAAATTGGTGGCTGGATCACTGACAGTTTTCCAAGGGACTGGTTGTCCCATCCTGTTTCTGCTCCCTACCACCATCTTAGCAGGATTTCAGGCAGCTGGTGGAGAATTGTGGTTCTCCACATGTGACAGACCAAAAGAACAATTTTCTAAGTGGGTGCTGCTTTGATGTGTTGGAGTCAAAGGTGTTCATCTGGCCTGGGTTACGAAAGAAGCCAAATGAAAGGATCATTGTAATGATCTCCTGGCCATTAAAAGAGAAGTGTTAGTATCTGGATTTTGGACTTCTTGGAAGATTTTCCACAATGTTTGCTCATAATAAGAACTGTAATAAAACCCCACTTTGAACTTTAATAACCTTAAAACCCCACAAATTCTAAAGTCAAAAACTCACCTGTAGTCTTGGCATGAGATTTACCTTTGTACCTCGCAGTTCTTGTTTGATGTAAATGAAGATCTGGAAATCTTTTTCTAAAGAAACAAATTGACTGGGATTGGGAGGGCTCTTCAGAATATGAAACAGGAGTTTCAAGAGGCAGGGGGAAACCCTCCTTTGTGTCATGAACTGTTTTTTAGCTGTACTAGAGAAGTACAGCTCAATTATGCAGCCAAAAATTAGTGTGTTTACTGAAATCTTATCTCACCTACAGAAATCTTTGAGAGTGCCAAATTAGGCAACAACTTTTTGATAACAAGGTTTTCAGGAAAATTACAGTATTTCTGCTGGGTCCCAAAATAACAGCAGCATAATTTGCTGCAATGTATTCAGCCCACTCTCTCCTGATCACGAAGGGATTGCGGAAGAAAAGTATGGAAATAGAAAATGTTGATAATCTTGACTTTTTTTTTCCCCTCTCAAAAAATATCTCCAGCTGTGACAAATATTGTATTTCACTTGTCAGTTCCAGAGGGTTCCGCTTCCCTCCTGGCAGTTGTGGCCAATTTCCGCTCACATCGTGGTGGTGCCAGACTCTCTTTTCCCAAGAAGTCAGCCCATCCAAATGTCTTTGTGTTTGCTGTGGGATGAAAGTACAAGCATTAGCTCACATGTCACCTGTGATGTGCCTGCCTTACCCACTATCTGATCCCTAAATCCCAGTGGTGTGGAGTTTTGGGACCATTTAGCAGTTCCAACATGCAATTTGGCACATAAAATATTTCTGAAAATGTATCTTTACAATTTGGCGTGTAATTGTCATTGAAACTGAACCCTGCTACCTAAGCCCCTCTTCCAAAATGGGATGTAGGTGGTGTAGCCTCTGAGACTTGTACCCCATGGCCCTGCACCTCACATTCCTAAGAGAGCAATGCCCTTCCCCACCAAACACCATCAAAAAGCAGTGACACTGTCCCCACCAGGGCA
The DNA here is from genome assembly GCF_028769735.1 of Zonotrichia leucophrys gambelii. NCBI lineage: Eukaryota > Metazoa > Chordata > Aves > Passeriformes > Passerellidae > Zonotrichia > Zonotrichia leucophrys. The sequence goes on along the minus strand of NC_088171.1, from coordinate 6,673,597 downwards.
TTTGATGCAGAAGGCTTTTCCTCATCTCCCTGCAGGAATGGGACCTGAGCAAAATTTTGCTTTTTGTTGGTCACACAGAGGATGCTCTGGGGGCAGGAACCACGTTACCTTTGCTGTTTCTGTACTGCCTGCAGCAGCTACAGAGTCCTTTGGTCTCCAAATCATTCAAAACACTGCTTTTTTGGGTAACTTCATCCACCTGCATGGCTGTGGGGCTGAGTTAACCCCCCAGCTCACCCCAGTCAATTTTTGCAGCCTCCTTTCTTGAGCCTCAAATGAGAACTCCCCAAGCACAGCAATATCTTTGAGTGCACACACAGCCTGTGCCAGAGCACTGCTGGAATTTCAAATGCTCTGATTAGATTGTAGAACAAAACACGAGTCACTTGGTAGCACTTGGGTGTTGCTCTGCCTTCAGAATCTCCTGAAAAATGCCCCTCTCTGGAAACAGCATCTCCACAGTGCTCCACAAGTGTTCCAGTGTTTGGAGCTCATTTCATCCCTAATGTAAACAGCACAAACCCTGAGCTGGAATTTGAATGCTCACGTTGCACAGAAGTAAACAGGTTTTCTTTGTTACTGCTTGGAAATGAAATGCCACTTTGCCTGGCCCCATGAGAAGAGGGTTTTGCTGTACATGCTCCAGGGAAATTCCTCTTGGCTGGCAGTCAGGAGAATGGCAGCATCTTGAGCTCTGCCACAAGATGCTGCAATTATTGTACTTGTGTTTCTTCACATCTCAAGCCTCTGCCTTAAAGTCAGCCTGTGCACATTAAACATGACAGTTCTCTGTGATACCACTGTATCCCTGACAAAAATGAATTCCAGGAACATGGCTAGTGGGGAGTTTTTTCCTTCTTCTGCCCTGTCATTTCTGCTTGTGGGACTAGTGGCAATTCAGGCATGAATCTGGAGCCACTTTTAAATGTGCCAGAAACCTGAGTGTAGCTATGCAAAACACTGAACAAAACACAGGAACATTTCACAGGAAGGAATTGTGTGTGCTGCAGTTTCTTTATTAGATTAAAGAACTACAAAAAAAGCAATGTGGTTCAAAGTGGTCACACAACAACAACAACAACAACAACAATAAATAATAAATAAAAGCTGCTCTGAAATCTTTTAATTGGAAATAAAAATCAGCTTTTGCTAAGCAACCTGGAGAGAGGTTACAAAGGGAGGGAGGGAGGGTGGATTTGGAGCCCCTTTGAATGATCTATTATGCTGAAACTGCTTTTATCTTTTGTTTGGTGCAGTTGTTGAATGCAAAGTTGGCTTCATCTGTGTGACATGTGTGGCAGACTCCTCTTTGGTCTGCGCATCCTACAGGGTGCAAAGGACCAGCTGGCTCAGCAAATTCCTCCCAGCATTATTTGCTTCTTATCTTAATACCATTCACAGGGATCTGCTGACATCCTTGGGAAAGATGAACTTGCACAAGAAGAGAGAGGCTGGGAAGGAGGGCACAGGGGCAGGGAGATGAGGTGCATGGAAGCAGCTGTCTCCCAGCATCCCAAGTAGATTCTAGCAGTTCTCACATCCTGGCATGGGCAGTGAAAATGCTTTCCCTGCCTCTCCCCTGTCCTCAGTCCACCATCAGTTTGTCCCATTTGATGAATGCAGAAACCTGAAGCCACAGGTAGAATAAGTGCTTTGGTTAGGCAAACTTTGCTAAAATCACTTCCCACAGCCTCTCTCCAGGCTGTCTAGAAGAAGCAGAGCCTTTTCTCTTCCTACAGGCTTGCCAAAAACTCTTCTTTTTCACAGTCATCATTGTTTGGTCACTTTGGACCCCTTGTGCCACTTAAAGGCAGCACAAGCAGAAGGCAGCAGCAGAGGTATTTACCAACCATGTGATGGTAACCAATCTCCTGATAAATATCTGACCTAGTACTTGTGCTAATGCTAACTTGGTCTATGAGTGATAAACATTCTCTTCCCCTCCTTTTATGACTCCATTTGAAATAGGGGAAAATTCTGGCAGCTTCTCACTGAAGCCACCCTGCAACCCAAACCTTGCCATGCAAACCCAATACAGGAGGTGGTAAATGTGAAGGTTGTTGCAACCAAGCTGATAAAAAAATACTTATTTGTATAGAATCACCTTGGAAAACTCTGAAAGTGATTCTGCTTCAGGAGGGGTCTGTCATGGGACATCTGAAGACAGCACATGGTGGATTTTTCATTTCCGACCTGTGCCTGTAATAACCTTTATGGCTGAAAGAAAAGTCGACAACTTGCAATAAAGGTGCTATAGCCAGAAAAAAGAAATTCTAATTTATGGTGATTTAAACACACTGTACCTGCACTGCCATTTGAAAACCATGATTGTAAAAGAACTATAACATGAAAAACGTGGGGAGGAATTTATTAAAGGCCAGGCCACTTTAGCAGAGCCAAGATCTGAGCTGTCTGAGATGTAATGTGGTGCTTATAAACTAAAGGCATAAGTTATTAACTTAACCTAAATGATTTCAGATTTGTGTTCAATGGACTTGGTAATTATACCAAGGAATTTAAGCTGACCTCATCAAGCCTGCTTTCTCTTTTAAAATGTATTTCTGTGTCAATTAAAATGCCTGAGTATAAAAAGCAAAGTTTTTATAGGCCCAGCCATACAAATTCATTATCGCGCTATTATATACTTGGCAGTCTACAAATATGCCAGTGATTAACTTAGTGTGCATTAGCTGCCAGTATTGCAGCATTTCAGATAAGTGTGGCTATTGTCTAAATTCAGCTGACTGAAATTGCCATGGATATAGACCTTGGATCTCCTGGTGAAAGTAGGTCCTTTCTGTCTGATGGTGGCTGTCTGCTAGATGAGGCTTGTATTGGATATGGCAGCACCTCAGTCAATAGACAGATAACTGCTCCTGGGAAATGGATGTTGGAGAGATTTTTCTGCAGGGTGCTGGGCAAGGATGGTGAATTCCCAGGCTGGGATCACTGCTTGCCTCTGACCACGCATGGCTGGATAGCTTTAGTCAACAGTTTCCCTACTCCATGTGTTTCCATCATTATACTATTCCCTTTTTTTTCCATTTATATGTCTGCTTTACATTGTAAATTTTATGGGGCAGGGACTGTTTTATGTGTGGCTGTTATTGTATTACTGTAAAATATTATCGGCTAAACTGAATTTTCTCTAACACTTGTTTCTGCTTCTCTGTCTTAGCACTGTGATGGCAGTGGTGGTGGGGAGATGAAGCAGATCACCACTGGACACCAAGACCCAGTGGAAAATTCCCCCTCCCTCTCCATTCCATTATTAAAGTGATGAATTCGTCCAGGAAAGGCTAAATATCATGCACTGGGGACATTCAGGAGGGCAGAAGCAGAGCAGGGTACATGGGTACATCCCAGTGCTCCAGCATTGCAATTGGGTGCCATGGCTCTAGATGGACCCTTTCCCTCTGTGCCTTCAACATTATTTAGTTAAAAAATACAATAATAGCTAACCCTGCTGGTAAATATTTCAGAATACCTAATCTAAAATTCAATAAAGTTATAATGTCAATAGGGGAGGAAACTATTTCCTTGGGTTAACAGGCTCTTTGTATCAAATAAATGCTGGAGCAAAGGCTTGAATTGTAGTGGTAAGAAACATCAGGGCAGGCCCAGGGGAGAACTGTTTGATGCTGTGACTGGGGAATTTTTTGCTGGTGCTTTATGTGTTGGCATCTAAGAGCTTCTCTCCTGTAGGTGCTGAGCAGCCACATTCCCTATGGGAGATGGTGGTGCTCAGCACTCCCAAAAATCAGCCCTCTAAAGATGAATCCTGCTATTTTGGTTGTATCTGGAGGTGAGTGAGAGCTGCTCAGTGAAGCCATCTTTTGGAGTAAATCTCTGAAGGAGACAATACAGCAATACAGGGCTTTTCCTCTGCTGTTTTCCACCCTTGGAAAGAGCTCTGTGCTTCTGACTTCCAGCTGGAGCAAGTCCCAGGAGATGCAGCTGGACAGGCAAATCTTAACCTCAGTGGATCAAGAGGCCAACCTGTTCTTCCACCACTTTTGCCTGCATCAAAGAACTCCTAAAATGTGGGCACAGTAATCTGGATTCCCAATATTGGTTCTCTTTTCCACCATCAGTGGCAGCTCTTGGCTCTGCAGATCCCCTGGGATGAATGGATCTCTCATCCTGCATGTACTGCAGCTGGGAAGCCTCTCCTGGAGAAGCCATTTAGGTTTCACATCCATGTCTGGGCTTCCTGTCAGTGTCTGAGCTGCCAGACATCATTCAGGGGAGAGGATCAGGTCCCTCTTCAGTCAAAAGTGAGGCAGGTACAACAACAAAACCTCCATCTTAGACACTGGCTTTAGGTTCCTGAACTCAAGAGGTGCACAGACATACAGGAGAGGAGCCCAGGCTGCTTGCAGACATTGGAAATTCAATTTCTCTGAATGGATAAGGTAAATTCCACCCTGGACTGGATTAGGTGATCAGCAATATGCATTAGCTCTCAAAGACCACCAAAATATGAGCAGGGTGGTCTCCAGGTGTGTGACCTGAAACTGAGACCTGTAACTGATAACAGGCACAGAAGAATAGCCCAGGACTAAGAAATATCAATGAAGTCATGTTTATGTCTATGAAATGATCAGTTCTGTCATAGACTATAAACAAAATCAGGAAATGTAAAATGAGCTGTGCTCTTTTTCTTCTTCCTGTTGTTGTTTGAAAAGTACTTGATGAATTTATCTGCATATGAAGTCTGGCTATGATTAGACTAGACCAGCTTGGAAGGAACCTAGAGATTTCCTTACCAAGTGTTCCAATTTTTTTAGTAGATCTTGCCTTATCTTTCACGTAATGATGGAGCCAGAAGATTCTGTTTTTACCACTTAGTAAAATGCTGCAGTTTGCAACCACATGAAGCTCACACTTGTAGGCCATGGTGGGTTTTATAATCTCCCAGTTTTTTAGCCAGTCTGCAGAGAGTCTCTTTCTGGAAAGACTTATTGCTAATGGTAAACTGAATACAAGAGAGAGCTCTGAAGGATATATGTGCATTATTATTTCTTTTCAGCTAGAGAAATAAGAAATAGAGGACCTGTTTGTGGCAAAGACTAAATGCAAATTTCCAATTTTGTTTCAAAGCACAAGATGACTATGAACATCTCTGGGAAGGAGACCAGTCCCACTGGGGAGACAAACTCTTTGGGATTACAAACATCTTTGTGGGTTCCTGCAGACAACATCTTGTAGCCTAGGTGGGGCAAATTCCAAGGCATGAGTGGAAGGGGATATGTTACAGATTCTGGTGTATATTTTACTCCTAGGCAAATAAAACTCAATAATTGAAGCTTTTGGAATGAAGGAGGACAATTATGCATGCGGGAGAATGCTTAACCCAGCTAGACATGTCACAAAATGAGACTCTCACTGATGCATTATTATTTAATGAGTATTGCTCCGTTTAAGCAAGGCCATTTGTACTTGTACATAGCACATGCCCTCAATACAATCCATTCAGGCACAAAAGTGGTGTAGAAACAAACAATTTTTTTAAAAGTATCTTTTGTAAGTGGAAGAGTAAAACTTCTGCTCTGGGTCCAGGGAGATCCTTATCTCTCAGAAGGGGAATTTAGCAGTTTCCATTAAACACATTTACAGATGTATATAAGGTGTATCTGATGGTGTCCCTACTGCAGTGCTCTCAGAATGAGGTCATATCTATTCAAGGCACTTCTGGCACCATCTCTGCTCCTCTCTGTTGGACACATCAGAGGGAAAAAATGGGGATATGACCCCCAGGCCACTGTCTTGAGACATCTGCAGGTCTGGTGGAAGCAGCTCTTGAGTGAGAGGTTTCCAGTTTTGTTACAACCCAAAAGGTGCCAACCTGTTCATGTATGTTAATCCTGTGTAGATGTGCTTATGTGAACTTGGACCTTCCTTTGTCTGTATTTTAGTGCTAGAATTTCATTTTACACCTAAAATAAACAAAAATAGTCTAGTCTTTATCACTGTGGCTCTTACCAGACATGGATGTGCAGTGCTGCTTGCCTAAGTCTGAAGACAACCTGCAGATATCTCCAGGGAAATAAAGTCAATCCTCAATTTGATGTTATTGCTGCAATGCCATGGCACTCATTTTGATCTTTATATTAAGGACTATGTAACTCATCAAATTGTCTACAAAAAGAGAATGCAGCTGACCCTCTATTTGGAGGAGAAGTGATCAAAATCCCTTCCAGTGCTTTTTTTCTATGATTTTTATATGAAGACTGTGCTAGCATAGTCAACAGCAAGATGGAAAACCTGGGAGAGTATCATAATTTATTTTTTCCCCTGGGAAATCATGGACTTTGATTTTTTTCTTGTCACTTCAGCCATTCATTGTCTTTGCTTAATCTCTCCCCTCTGAGGAGCTCAGCAAGATGGCAGAGGCCCTCCTGCCATTTGTATTTGATGGAATATCTTGGGACCTGTGATTTTATTTCCCCCCAAACTAGAAACAGGCTGTGGAAGTAGATGCCTGCTCACCCTCTGCCTGCTGAGGCAATGCAGAGAGCTCAAGGGAATTTTTGCTAATCTAAAGGGCTTCTGGCATTGTCCCAGCCCAGTTCCAGCTGTGAGGGACTGGATCTGTCCCTGCTGCTCTTGGGTTTGGAAAGGTAAGAGGGGTGTGACCTTTCCAGGCATTTCATCCCCTTGGCAGGGGAGAGACATGGAGGGAGTTACAGAAAGAGGGATGATTGTGCAGCATGCTGGAAGGAGAGGGAGAAGGGCAGTTCACTTGGCTGCTGATGATAAAACCACTCGGAATATCTCCTGGTGCCTGAACCAGTGGCACTCATAAGGACTCGAATGAAAGCACTGCAGTGCCATGACAGGGGAGCATTTGTTTTCCTAGCCCAAGCCTGTGAGTGATCTGGGCCAGAGACCTGCCCTGACAGCCTTGTTTGTCATTAGAGAAGGTTGTGACAATGTCCATTAATCTTTTTTAAATTCTTCTCTTACCCATGTGGTTTTTTTTTAAGCAGGGTTTGTAGAATGAGCAATTTTGTCTTTATTTCCAATGATCAGTCTCTGTGAAGTCAAGACCTTATTTATTTATATAGGGTTAATATTTGTGGGGCTCACTGCTAAAGTGGCCAATAGGTTTCTGTCCAGTGCTGTCATCCATCTCAGCTGGGTCTTTCAGAGGATGCTTGTGGCCAAAGAGAGCAGTGTTTTTATTTCCTTTGGTAACAATTTGAGTGGCTCACCAAAAAAATCAAAATGTCTCCTTCAAAATAAAATCATTCACCTGCTTGTGTGAAGGCTGCCTGAGGCATTCACTGCCACCAAGAAATGCTTTTTCTTTCTCCTTTCCAATAAAGAGGGATGCACATCAAATGGTTAATCCAGCCTGATTGTATCTCATCACCAGCTTGTTCTGGGCACCAAACGAGGAGCACATTTCAAAGAGATACATGTCTGCCATGCACTAACAGTGCATGTTTGCTAATTATCTGTAAGCAATAATTATTAGTTAATTATCAGCTAATTATCAGTATTAGTTGATAATCAGTAAGCAATAATGTAAGCTGTGTTTGCTACCAGAGTGACACTGTAGTTACTGAGCCTCATAGCAGTTCCTGGTGCCTGAACTTCATGTGTCATTATTTATGGAGCTCAGAGCTCAGCTCCCAATAGAGCAAAATTTGCTTTGTAGAGGCAACATCTCCACAAGTGTGTTTTGGGTGGTTGGGTGGGTGCTGCATGACTCAGAAATACTTTGGCTTAAACATAAAAAAAATTAAATGCATCATGATGGCCAAGAATGCTGCAAGTTGTAATTCTAAACATAACCAGCACAGAGTTTGGCCTTGCAGGGTATTGGCTTAAATAGTCATCATCAACACCAGACCTCTTATTCATAAAATATATTAAATATTTGGCTCACTGTATGCACTCAGGGCCATCCTGGATGTAACATATTTACATTGAATGAAAGCTCTTCTAAAAAGCTATCAGAGAGAAGGAGCCTTTCAGGGATTTTTTTCCTGCTAAATATTAGGTCTATTATTGTTGAAGACAGAGGACTTTGAATGGGTTTTGTGTGAAAATTTTTTGAGGAGGATATGGAATCCCACAGGTGGTGTCCTTTGGGATGTGCAGTGTCATGACTTCATCTTCTGACAGGCGGTGGGGAGGTCATTGGGGCACTCAGCTTCTCTGAGGCAAGGGAAGCAATTTACCATTCCTGCTCCCTTCCTGTGAGGGTGCTGAGGCCCTGGCACAGGTAGCCCAGAGCAGCTGTGGGAGATGTCCTGGATGTGTCCAAGGCCAGGCTGGATGGGGCTCTGAGCAACCTGGAACAGTGGAAGATGCCCCTGCCCATGGGGACACAAGATGATCACACACGGGCAACAAGCTGATCTTCAAGGTCTCTTCCAACCCAAACAATTTTATTATTCTGTGAATTTCTCACCTGAGCTCCTGAGGAAATCTGAGAGAGCAGCTGTCCAGGCCAGGTCCTTCTCACTCTTTACATTTTTTACTTTGTACGATACATGAACCTTGATCTGCTGTGCCTCTTGTTATGTGTATATGAGTGACCCAGCACAAAAGGCCTCAAAATATTCAATAACTGATACAGTGGACATGATTTTTAATATTGGTTTTGCCATGTCAAAGCCAGTGACTTCTTATATTAGCTAAAAAATAAAGGGGAACTTAACTCCAGGCAGTGTGCAGTGCACTGTGGTATTGCTGGGGTTGGAGTGCTGAGATTTCATAATGCTTAGACTCCACCAGTTCTCTTCCCTATAGTCTGAACACTTCTTGGAGGCCCCACACACCCACAGGATTGCCTTTAATCAATGGCCAAAATGGCAGGTGCTGTTTGATTATTATTCATTCTTTTTTCATTACCTTTGTCACATTAAAATATTGTTTAGTGATTTACTCCACTTTGTATTAAGTACACTGATTCAAATGTCTTTTTATATTAGGCTGCACTTTTACTGTAAATATGAGAGGGCCAGGTACTAAAGTACAGTGCATCAACTCATGAATCCTGTTATTCACAGGCTGCACAACCTGGACTTGAGAAGCACCTGGTTGCACACTCTTCACATGTGTACCTGGATGAATTTTTTACTCCTAAAATTGCATTTTGCAAGGAACTATCTGAAAGTATAAAGACTTTTTTGGTCCATTTATGTCCTCAGAGCTGATACCAGCAGAGCCTTTAGTTTGCCTGTAGAAGAAAGAGGAAACCCAGCATCCCAGAAAAAACGTATCTTCCCATTTTTAGGAGAAGGTCACAGACTAGGCAGGCTGAAAAGGCCATTCAGCAAAAATAAACAGAGGGAAATATGACCATCTGTGCTCATCTCGGATAAGCAAATGGTATTTGGCATAGTCCTAGTCACAGCTGAGTACCATTACCTTCTGTCCCCTCAGAGAGGGAGTGTGAACTTCACCATTTAAGCACCAGGAGGTTTTGCAGTGGAACTGGCACGGTGAGCTGTGAAAGCCTGTCGTGTGAACCTCAGCCTTCACTGCCCAGCTCTCCTGGCTCTTTGTGGCTTTCCCAATCCTTGTGTTAATGTAAAACACACAACATGAACCATCTCTGGGTAACTCCATCACCTGCTGTGGCTCCCAGCAGCCCTGAGTTGTCCCCAGAGTGCTGATAGGGAGGGTCACAGTCACCCCAGAGAGCCATGAATCTTGTCATTTGGAGCTGCCTTACTCTGATACTTGTGATGAAGTTCACGGCCAAAACCCAAACACCCCTCTCACAGCTCTTGTCTCCAGTGCTTGGTTCCTCCCCTCTTTGTAGCTTGTTGGTCATATGTTCTCTTGAAGAAATAGTCCAGAAATAGGGGAGAACTCCCTGAAAGAAAGCAGAAGGGTGTGCCAAGGGAGCTCTGGTGAAAGACAGCAAGATTTCCTGTGAGATTTTCTACTGACCAATGTCTGCTAAGATCAAATTGTCATGCAGTCTTGGCATGCAAGACCAGATAAACTGTGCATTTAACTGATGGACTCCGAGTATCTTCAGGCATGAGGCAAGGACATTTTCGGTAACCCATGGGCCTGAACTCTCCTAGAGGCACTGTTTGATTCAGTTCTCATGTAACACCTGAATACAAAGTTTTTGATATGAAGAGCTGGTCCAAGTCTGAGACATCAAGTTCAACACAGCCACTTTCTTAATGCTTTTGAAATTTCCAGATCCTGGAGTCATATGGTTAAATCTTTCTCTCAACTTTCTTTAAAAGAAAAAAGGAGTGTGACTACTGAAAAACTGTTCTTGTTCATTCATAACCATGGGAAAGCAAACTGAAATAAGATAATCCTGTCTGACTTTGAGGTGGCCTGATGTCTGCTTAAACAAGTCTGGCTGGGGCGAGCTTGGACTGCAGTTCTAGATGTCTCTTCTACAGATGCCTTCCAAAACTGCTCACCTTTGGCTCCATGAGATTCTTTCCTCAGTCCCCAGGATGTTGTGACTGATGTGGTAACACCCAGTCAGCTCTTTGTACTATTTTTTGTCAGATTTGTGAAATAAAGTATTTATAGAAAAAAAAAAACTACCAAAAAATACTATCATGCTGACAGAGGAGAATAGAGCTAATAGTAATGAAACTATTCCTCTATTTCAGCTGCTGATGTGCTTGTTTGGCTGTAGCTTTTAGGGCTCCACCAGTGATCACCCTGCACATGGTTCAGTATCCTAAATACAATATTCAGGCAACTTTTCATGCCACTTGGAGTGCCACTGGGCAGCTGAGATGTCCTTATGGATTAGGCAGAGATAGACCCATTCTGCAGTGGCAGCTAGGTCCAGACACAAGCAGCTAAGACAGCCCAGATGGTCACAATTATTTAGGCACCTAAATTACAGCTGATATGGCCACAGCATTTCCATTGCATAGGGAAACTGGTGGGGCTTCTGCAGCCCTGCAGTTCTGTCCATTACACTGGCACAAAGTGGCTGCAAGTGTCTCATGCTCACAATTGCATTTCCACAGCCAGGGTGTGCAATCTGATGTTCATGCTGCCCATCTCCTGACCTGGCATGAAGTCTTCCTGAATTAGGTAATTTCCTTGAATACATTTGGATATGGGTTAGGTTGTTGGTTTTTAGGGGGATGTTTTAGTTACATTTGTGTTCTCTGCCCACATGGCTTTTGCTGGAGGACTGGTCACCCTAAACTTGGTTTATTGAGTGGTACAGCCATGACCCATCTACACCAGCACCAAGGACACGACATCTTTATAACTGAGCAGCTCCACCAGCACTGAGGCTCTTGGAAGTGAAATGGAACTACTGCTAAATGAAAGGACCACATGGATTTGCATAACATTTATAAAGATATAGCCCACAGGAACATGAAAAGTAGCAGTGGGCTTGTAGAGTTCCTACCTCTCAGCCAAGATTCTGCAGCTACCCCTGTCTATTTTCTTTCCCTATTTCTCTTATAGGACCTGCAGTTTAGCTTTACCCCTTGTCACTGAGACATCCACTACTGAGCTTAACTCACAACAAGGAGCAATTAGTTTTTACCTTGCCACTTTAAGATGCTGTAATTCAATTGACTGATTGTATCCTGGTGTTTTAGACCAAGTCTATCATGGCTGCAAATGTGAACTTAATTTAGGCACTCACCAAATGCTTGTTTCTGGCTGGGGTCCATCTTTCAGCAAATGTTTCAATCCTGAAAGAAGTATTCATGAAGGATTGCTGATTTTCAGCCCTAATTGTAGGGCAAATTTCTATAGCAAGTGCTTCTTTTGTGGAAAAGTTGTTCTGCTCCCTGCAGTGGAAGCACCAGCCCCCAGTATTCCTGTCCTGTCTCTGTCCTGTAAGATTTGTGCCTCTGATAAGCACTCCTGGCTGCCTAAGATCACCCAGGCTCCAGAAAACTCTTAGCAGCAGGACCTTTGCATGGATTTGGACTTTGCATGGATTTGCAGAGATTTGGAGTAAAGCTGCATATATGCCTCAGTCAGCTGCTATGTGTAGATATGACTCAACATTGCACCATGCCCTGGCTGTTGAGTTGTCCTCTGGTGAACCAAGAAAAACAAGAGAATTTTGGGATTTAGCCCCCGCCAGCCGAAGCCGCCTGCTCGCTGCTCATGGTTTTCCTGGAAGTTGCTGAGAACTTCTCATGCCTTGTATGGGGGCTTGAATTGACAAGTGACAGAGTGAACCCCCTCATCAAACATTTCAGTTTGGATATGTCAAATCACACCTTGAGCAAGAAGCCAAAACAGCCTCAAGAGCCTCTGCAGGGAATGTTATTCCCTGGTGCCTGTAACCCCTGCAGGAGGGAGGGGTTTCTGCACAGGCTTCAAGGGTGGGTTTGTTTAGGATCATGTTCCACCATCCCAAATGGAGTTTGCTGAGCAAGGGGAGATGTGCACAGCCCAAGGTGCTGGATGCAGGAAGAGCCTTGTGACATTTCTGGGCAGGACCCAACATTTACAGAACTCAGATGCAGAGTCCAGAGTGGCATGGACATGGGGACAGAGATGTCACTGGAAGAAAAATCTTGCCAAATACCCCAAAAATTGGATTTTAGGCATAATTGGGGATTAAAAAATAGAATCTGATCAGAGATGGATCAGGGCAGGTGATAAGGGAGATGGGGCCAAACATCCCCGTACAGGAGAAGACTATCAGACCCTCTCAAGTAGAGAGTTTTCCATAAATTTTAAATCTTAACCTGTTTCTACCCATGTCCTAGGCTATCTACTGTGTTGTGTCTCATGTAAAAGAGAGAAAAATTTGCCTGTCCTAAACAGAGAGACTTCCACTGCTGCCTTTGGGAAAGTCTGTGCCAGAAAATATTTAAGGGGAGTATTCAAAGCAGCAGCAGTTCTAGTGTTTAATTTCTCTAGTGAGAAAAGCACAGGGTGGGCTGCAGATGATCTAAGCATGTCAGTTGTCAGATGAAAGCATTTCCAAATGGCTTTCTGGTTATATTTATGTCTTCTGGCTGAAAATGCATTTGATATTTTTTTCAGATGAGTAGTTGGTTTTTTTTTTCTTGCCTGTCTTAGAAAGGGAATTTACTGATTAAAAGTCGCTGCATTGACAACACTAGAAATTGAAGTTTCTTTTTTATCTACAGAACAGGTACAACATGTACAGAGGCACCCTGGCTGCTGATGTGTCTCAGGTCTGTCCTGGGCTTAACAACCTGGAAGGAAGAGGGAATAAGCTGATCCTCATGGTCCTGTTAGGCTGTGCTGTTGTTGGGATGGAGAGCCCTGACTAATCTGGAGCAGGACGTTTTGTTAATAGGATTTTCTGTTCAGCTGGAGCATGCCTGAAAACCTCTCTGGGTGTATTTGCAAAGAAGGTAACTGGACAGCTGTCAGGTACTGACAAGTGCTGCTCTTCTGAGTTGGTTCTGAATGGTTCAATAATTGGTGAAAGACTTTTCCTACCTCTGAGTGAGTCCCTTTAAGAGGAAAGCGATTTGAGTGCAGAGGAGATCCCATTACATACTCACAATGAGGATATCACTTTACACACAGGTCTCATTCTTTAACAAGCCTCTGAAAGGAGTCTTTGTGTCATGATTTAGTAAGGTCCACTTTTTTTAATTTTTTTTATTTTTATTTTTAAGGTCTGTGCTGACAGATAAAACATTTATAAACTGATTTGGGCAAAACAATTCCACAAAAAGGTAAAAGGCTGCACCATGAAAATTAGTGGTTGCCTCACAGTTTGGTGTATAGATGTTGTGTCTGTTTGCAAACTTAGACAGCCAATATTGTAAATCTCAATTTTTTCTTCTTCTAGGAAGGCCAACAGTTTTCTCCTGTTAGACCATGGGGATGCCAATTCCTCCAGAGATGAGAAATTTGTGGGCAAACTGGTTTCATTAATTTTGTGAAATTATTTGGTGAACTATATGGCAAGGTGTCACTGTAGGACCTGCTCTGCATGTCCCTCTGTCCCTAGGAAGGGATGGCTCAGGAGCTAAAGCAGCATGGATGATGCTCAGCCAATAAATCCTCACTGTGGTACCTTGAGGTTGGGAGTGGCTTTGTTTTCCTTGTCTATGATTTTCATGTGAGGGTTAGTGGCCACAATATCTCCTATGACCTCTTGAGGGTATATGTGTTCATCAGTTTAGATAAGATTCCCTAAAGTCTGTGATGTTTTGTACCAAGGAAATTTTGTGCTTCAACACACAATAAAAAAAAAAAAAGAACAGATAAAGAAATGTTATGAACTTAAAAGTGCTAATTCCTGAAAAACCCAAAATAATGGGGAGAAAAATACCCATAGCTTGACTATCTGGAGAACAGATGCAAAATTTTGAAGTATTTTTGCTCAAATGTTCAACGGGTTTTTTTCCAAAGTGTTTCTTTGAAAGCTTTCATTTCTTCTTCATCTTTTTTTTAAGTGTTCTAGTGCAAAGAACATAAAGCAACTCCTTCAAATGAGTAAATTCATCATTAAACCTGGCAAGTGTGCTTTATAGAAACCCTTTTTGTCTTGAGACATATTAAGTCTGTATTGTAGGTAGGGGTTTTGGTAGGGTAATCTTTACATGGCATGCTGTTTTCACTCTGTGTGCTGCATATTATTAAAAAAATAAGTGGTGCTCAAATAGCTAAGGTGGTACCTCACATACACGGCTGTTGAAATGGAGGGTGGATCCTTTCTTGACTGTAAAAGACACTCCCCAGAGAAAGCTCAAACTGCAGCCCTAACAGGGGCCACAGAAGGACTTTTGGTGGCTCTGTATCATCTGATCCAGTGTAAGAGTGGGAAAGTCCCCAGTGGGAAAGGACCTGGGGGAAGAAAGGACCTTCCTGTTGGGAAGCAGCTGAAGAGGATCCAGCTGTGCCCAGGTGGGCAGAAAGCCAATTGAAACTGGCTGTTATCAAAGATAGTGTGGCCACTGGGACCAGGGAAGTGGGACCAGGGAAGTGTCTCCCTGTACTCAGCACTGGTGAGGCCCCACCTCAAATCCTGTGATTCATTTTGTGTCTCTCATGACAAGAAGGGTCTTGAGAGGCTGGGATGTGTTCAGAGAAGGTCAAGGGAGCTGGGCAAAGCTCCAAAGCACAGGTCAGATGGGGAGCAGCTGGGGGTCAGCTCTCAGCCTGGAGAAAAAGAGGCTCAGGGAGGACCTTCCTGAAAGGAGGGTGTAGCCAGGAGGAGGAGGAGGTTCTCTTCTCCAAAGTACAGTAATACAAGTGGAAACCATCACAAATTGCACCAAGGGAAGTTTAGATTGAATAATAAGAAAAAACCCTCACTCAGAGGGTTGTCAAGCACTGGAACAGGCTGCCCAAGGCCATCACTGGAAGTATTTAAAAGATATGTATGTAGGTGTGGCATTTAGGGGCATGGTTTAGTAATGGATTTGTCAGTATGGAGTTGCACTCAACGAGCTTAGATTCCAACCTGAATAATTCTATGGTTCTCTGAT
Organism: Zonotrichia leucophrys gambelii; assembly: GCF_028769735.1. NCBI lineage: Eukaryota > Metazoa > Chordata > Aves > Passeriformes > Passerellidae > Zonotrichia > Zonotrichia leucophrys. Next base: position 6,658,187 of record NC_088171.1, on the reverse strand, counting down.
TGTACTATTCTATGATTAGTAATGGGGAGGTGTGGAGAAAGGGAAAAGAAAGACCCCAGCTGAATAGTTTTAGCTGTGCAAAATGCATGTGGTCAGTAAATCAGTTAATAAACCTGTCTGCTGGAAAGGCCCTGGCTTACACTGATCAAAACCTTCCAGCAGGCAGTGCCTCTGAGACCTTACAGCTCAGCAGAGAACTGCAAATTGTTAATCTGAAAAATATGAAGAAGCAAAGCTCAGAATAAAACAAGCCTCTCCCCTCCACATCCCTAAAGATGCACGTCTGTGGTTGTAAATGCACTTTGTCTATGTCACCCCAGCTGCTAAATGCTTTTTATTGATTTCTCTCTTACAATATTTCCCCCTCATTTTTCTTTCTTTTTTTCTTTTCCCCCATCTCTCTTTACATTTAGCTCCCTTGTCCCATAGGTACAATGCACAGCTTTAAACAAAGGCCACAGAGTGACTATTTGGGAGATCACAGCCCTTTCTGTTGTCTCAGCCAGCAACAACTTGGGAACCAGATGCATTTATTTTTTCTATATATGCTTCCATTGTTTCTATCCATTCCCTTGCATATGGGAAGGGGCAAAGAGGGGGGCATTTCCACTGCACAAGTCCCAGCACCACTCTGCACATCCTGGAGACCCCCAAAACTCAACCAACCGGACATTTCATGCTACTTCATACCCTTCCACTGGCTTCACTGAGACTGAGATTTAGTAAGTAGCCCATAAAACTGGGCTCTTTGGGGACCAGCGTGAATGGTTAAATAACAGGGAGCTTTAGAAGCTTTCATGCAACAGCAATTTCATTTGAGTGACTCTGTAGCATCATATAACTTTTCCCTTGCCTGCTTCCCCAGGGAAGGAGCCTGCAGAGATTTTCCAGCTGAGTGGGGATGGCAGGGGAGCGCTGGTCAAATGGAATGAGAAGCAGAACTCTGCAGTAGGGGTTGGAGACTTCAGAGGGGACATCTCAAAGGAGGAACTCTGTCTCCAGAGACTTTAGTGTTTGTGTGGGTTTTTCTGGCTGTTTTCTCCTTTGTTTTCTGCAGCTCAGGGTATTGTGTTCATATAGCAGGGCAGCACAGAATTGTTAAAAAATAAGGTGCTTCTCCCCTTCCCAGTCCTTAGGAGTAAAAGGGAATGTGATTCCTCTAAGGTGGATGTAAAATGTGGTGTGCAGAGGTCTGAGCCACCTGGGCAAGCTGCTCTCTCCCCCCTCCCTGCTTTCTCACCATCCATCAGAGTTCGTATCAATTCAAGTGTCTTGGCCACAAATTTGGTTAGTGAGTGGGGAAACTATGCCTTTGTTCTGACGCTGGCAAAGCTCAGCAAGCTTGATTACCTAAAATAAAACCATCTGCAACCACTCTAATCAATGGCACATGCACAGAGCGAGAGCTCTAAGCTCGTGGCTCATGTAAAGTGTTCATTACATCAGACTGTGTGCCGCAGGAAAGAATTTATGAGTGAGAGCAAGTGGCTCAGTGTTACCCAAAATTGTTGGTGGGACACGTGTATCCCTTGTCCCCTCCAGTGGCTGGTTCATTCCTGCAGTTTCCTGCCTGGAGGAAGGGCTGTGAGTGCCTGGTCATTCCTATGGCACTGCAGATCCTGGATTCAGGACTATTTACATGGTGTTGTTTTCAGGCAGGCTTGGAAACCAGAAAGGACTCATGAAGTTAGCTCATATGACTTGAGGTTTGAATGAGATTACGCTAAATATGTCAGTGGATTTGTAGGAAATGGGTTCATCTGGTTCTTCATTCACTGAAACCCCCTGCAAACTGAGAGTTCCTTGTCTCAGGGGTGAAATGCAGCCTGTTGATCCCACACACCATGTGGGTCTAATTGGTGACCATATTCTGGATCACAGACTAACTTTTTAGCTGTGTTTTCACAAGTTGGAGCAGATATCCAAGGCAGTTTACCAACAGAGGAATCATCAATGCAGTACCTACAATTTCCTCATGTTTTAAGTGTGTGTATGTTACCCCGGACCAGGGCACAGAGAAAGTTATTTTGAGAAGCTCAGTGCAGATACTGTGTTTAACTCCAGGAGAATTTTCTTAAAATCTGATGGCAGATCAAGGCCAGGAATAAGTTCCCATGCTACCCCCATAATTCTCTTTTCCTACAGCCTTGTGCAATGCAGCTAATGATCCACCTGTCAGGACCAAACATTTCCTCAGGCATCAAGAAAATACATCACTTCACCACTGGACCTCCCTTGCCCTAAAGTTGTTCACGGCCATTGTTTTCCATTTGCACTTTTCATGTCAAACTATTGTGCCAAAATTGACAGGCATGGCAAAGCTGGGAAGCTGTACACAATGTCTTGGCTGATGATAATCACAGCATCTACTCCTCTTAAAAGCATAAAATTCTGGTTCCCCATAGCCTCTTTGGAGCTGCATGCGGCCTGATACTCGTTAAAATTTTTTTCAACTTATCTTTTTCCTCGTGTTTGAACAAATGTTGAGCCTGGGAGATCCTCTCAGAGTTTGTGATCTTCCTCCCGCAAAACCCCGGTCTTTGTTCAGCAGAACGTGGAGTGGTGGTAGACATAGTTGCTTTGTATTCTGAGACAGTACTTAAAATGAGACTTTTCCCTTCAAAATCTGATACATGGGTCAAAGGGGCGACCGACCACGTGATTTCATCTGCACGCTCCTGACAGCTCCCGTCCTCTTCTGCATATTCATTGCTGCTTCTTTCACTGCAAAATGATGCATTTGAAAGTCTAGTCCACATCTGACCACTTTGGGGACTGATTTACGATAGCAGAGAGGGTTTTTTTCAAATTGTATTAATCTTTACATATTGAACGAGGCCCTGGGCTACAGCATGTCAGTTTCGGGCTGGCATGCTTCTGGTTTTTGCAGAGATATTATGGTAGTTTTCAGTAAAGATTGATTTAATCAGACAAAATCTCCCAACCTAGAATCAAATCCTAATTTGGCAAACCAAATCCACTCTGCAAAGCATGTAAGATTGTGGTTTATGGCAAAGCATAAACTTAGATTGCCATAGGGTCGAGAAGGTTTGAAGGATTTTCTCAGGGAACTCTGCTGAACTGGGTGGGGAAAGTGGGAAAGGAAATCTCTGCTGCTTCTTGCACCACAGCCAGACCGCTTAGGTACAATGAAGGCAGTGGTGGGAATTATGGTGGTGCAAAGCAGACTGGCTTTATTTCTCCACTTGTAGAGGCCAGTGCAGCATTGGTGGTGAAATCTTGACAAAACTGCCCCAGCAGCTTTACTGCACACAGTGGACCTGAGCCCTTCTCAAGTAATTTCATTACCCCTGCAGAAGACACTTTGCCAGGCTTGAGATCTTCTCCAGAGAAAATAGAGTAGCTAGGTGGAAAAAAACCCTTCCAGCCTCAGCCACAGGAGGAATTCACCCTGTGACCACTAATTTGCATCCACAGGAGATCTCTTAGCCCGCAGTGAGAGCAAAGTGATTTGATAGTTTAACTTCCTTTGAGGAGAGGCTCAATTAATCCAGGTTTTCTCAGCCTGAGATCATTCACAGGGGCAACTATCATGGACTAGCTGTTAGGCTGAAACTTGTCACCCTCCAGGAACTTTGCTTGTGTTTCCAAGCCCTCAGGTTTGCTACAGGTGCACGGGCAGCTTTGATATTTACCTTTCTGCAGCAACGTCTGACCCTTGGCAGAGGGGAGATTCTGAATTTGACAACAACACTCAGCAAGGGTGTGAATTCCCAAGGTTTACATTGGTATGTGCTATTTGAAATTCATCCTGCTGTTGGTTGGTTGCATAAGGCTTTCCAGGGAGGGAACAGGAGTGTTACCTTGATGTTCCCACAGTGAACCCACACAGCATGAGCTGCAAACTGTGACTGCTCGCTGTGTACAGCTCACAAATGATCTGCAGACTGATTATGATTCACCGAAAAAATCTGCAAATAATTTTAGATGAAGAGTCCAATCAAGAATCTATTTGCAGACAATTCACAAACACAAAAAAGAAGTGAGATTCATTGGATAAAATATGCACTACGAATTATTCATCTGGTTCTAGTTAATGAGGTAAATGGTACTATCAGTGTTTAAAGTTAAGCTCATTTGTATATATTGGGCAGATCAAGGCTGAAGTAAGAGATGAGGTTTTGGGGGAATAACCTAGTCTTCAGAGGGTTCAGCAGAACTCCTAACCATGTGTGCAGCCAGGATTTCATTTCTTCAGTTTATACACAATGGCATGGCTGTGTTCTTGAACCAGAGGAGCAACGGATGGTATTCCTCATTCCAGTTTGGATCTCTACATTAGATACCATTTTATGGGGCTTGTCATCAACACAGAAGGAGGAAGGAAGGAAGGAAGGAAGGAAGGAAGGAAGCAAGCTTGGGGTGGTTTCTTTAAAGATTTTGTCATGTTTTTAATATGGGGATTGACATAAGCTGGAAATCTTGGGTCTTTATGGATTTTTAATTTTTAATCTTTTTTTTGCTAGAGTTAAGTGATATCCAGGCATCCATATGTGTTACAGTATGGAGAAGTCCCACCGAAGGAGGAATCATGAAAATTTGATTCTCTTCTAAATAACTTCTGTTTAAATGATCCTACTTTGACCAACATCTTAAGACTTTTATACGTAGATTCTAGAACAGCAAAGCACATGCTCGACTTTATTCACATGAGTAACTCTACTGAAATAGCAGCGAATACTTCTATGACCAAATGTATATGAAAGCATAAATCCATTCAGAAAATCCAAGGTTTACTTTTAGCCACTTAGAGATTTAATCAGAGTTAAAGGAGAGGTCGAGTGGATATTAACTTCTTCCAAAACGTTTTTCTTTAAGAGTCTCAAGGTGGATTTAATTCTTTCATTTAATCACATAAGTTTGACAGTTTGCACTTACAATATTCTGGAACCTCAATCAGAAGAATTTGGATAATTCTTCATGGAAGTGATCATTACTTTGCTGTAAAAGCCTGTAATTTCAAATCTAGATTTCCTTTTGTATTTTCAAATTTTGAAATTTTAAAAACTGATTCCTATTGGTTCTAGTACCTGGCATTTTTTACATTAAATGACATTGTCAAGAAACATTTTTTTGACATTCCCACAATAAATCTTTAGCAGGTAATGCTTGAAATTACAGGCCACAAATCTCGGTAAGTGCTATTTACTAACATGATAATTGTGGAACATTCAATGATGTGTTAAGTACCATGGAGTGGCAGTATAATTACAGTACATGGCACGTTACAATATAAATATAAAGTAAATACATGATTATTTCTGGCTTAGGTCACATGGTAAATACTAAGTGCAATTACAGCACCAAGTAATCTGCAGGAACGTGTAATTACTCTTGGGCTCAATTCATTTACAAACCCTTGTCCAGCTTTTCACACCGTATGGGTTGTGGAAACTGTGGAAAACAGATTATTCATGGCTGCGGTGGCCTCCTTATTGCCACAGCCAAACCTCATATATGGCTGATGGCTCTTCTGCCCTCTCCCCTGTCCCAGAGGATGGAGGTGAGGATTGGCATTATCCAGGCAGCACTGTGTGGCCAGATGTCCATGGCAAGCTGGGCCAAGAGATCTGCAGCTCTTTGACAAACACAGCTGATGTTATCTAATAGTTTCACCTTAACAGTTTTTCTTTGGTGAGAACATTTCACTCCATTTTTGGGTTATCCATCAGCAACCTGGGCTCTGCTTTACTCTGCATCCTGGAAATCCAAGGCTGTGGATGGGTGCTGCTTATCACCAAGGCTGCTCCTGGACCCTGCCATTTTGTAATCTCTGTTTGGATCCCTCTGCTCTGTTAGCTGGAAGGTTTGATGGGCTGGGAGGGATGGTCTGGATAACAGAGCCAACAGCTCTGCAGGGTCAACAGAAGAGACGGCAGTGGAAGCAACCAGGGCATATGGAAACCCTGTACACCTAAGGGACAGCAGACATTTGATTCAGATGGTGTGAAATAGCCAGTCTATGGACAGCCAGTGTGTGATAATTGGAGAAAAGTCTATCAGAGAAAAAAAAAAAAAAAAGTAGGAGAAAAACAATTAAAACCAGCAGAGCATCTTTTTGATTATCCAGGACAACATGATGCTTTAGACATCATCTGCTGCCTCTTCTCCCAGGCACCTGGGACCTCAAGAAGGTGATATCCACTATATTTTGCTAGGAGAGATTATCAATATCAATCTGTCTGTCAACAGGACCTGAAATGGGACCTTCACTGCTAAATTATTATCTCTGACCCCCTGAGATAACATTAACAGCTGAAGCTGTTTGCTCTCCAGGGATTGCTCCTGGGGCAGCTGAGATTCTGGCTTGTTCCCTCTAGGGTCATCTGCAAAGCATTTGAAACACAGACAGGAGGTGGGGAGCCAAGCTGGACACAGCAAGGAGCTTCCATGGTCTGTGCTGCTTTGGAACACACAGGAAGGGCTCCCAAGCTGAGGAGAATGATGTTTGATGGGTCTGATGGAAGAAATCTTCCTGAACTCAGGATGGGCACATTCTGAAGATTTGAGACTTTTGTGATGCTTGGGAGTGGGAATATCCCAGCTGAAGAAGTAGGCACAGGTTGGCTAAAGGGAAACATGACTCTGGAGAGGCTGGGTATAGTTCAGAGTAGACACCTCTGCATTTTGGCTCTCCTCAAGAGGTAAAATGATGTTTCTTGTCTGAAAACTGCTCTCCTATCCTCAGCAAGCCAAAGACAACTTCCAAGTCTGGGGAGGTGGATCACCCCAAGGCGCAGCAAGAAACCCATGCTGTGTTTCTCTGCCTTGTGCTTCCCTCTCCCAGCAAAGGGAAAGGCTGCCCAAAATGCCAGGGCAGAGATGAAAGGATGTGGTCTCTCAGCAATTTTGTCTATTTTATCCCTCTATACTCCCATCTGTTGAGCTTTCCTTTAGGCCTGTTCAATCTCACTTGCTTCAGTTTTTCTCTCAGTCTCCCTTGGCCAGAAGAGAGGGAGAAATAACAAACAGCCTGAAGAAATATTTCCAGTTGTGTGGCACACACTGTAGTGCACAGGGATAGTTAAACAGGGCCTTGGGGCTAAAACAGCAGAAAAATAAGAGAAACACCAACGATTCTAATTTAGCATCAAAATGCATTTGTGTCTTCTCAATAAAACGATTGAAAACTCCTCTGAGGTTCCCAAAACTTTGCATAATGCCTACAAAGAGGCGTCAGTTTAAAATTCCTGCCTTGCAGTAAGCTGTAATATGTAATTGTATATTTAATGATTACGGTGTCAAGAGAAACTCCAAAGCAAGAACCTTCTTATTTGTTGCACACCATTTGCTTATCATGAAATATGAAACACACTTGCTCTGTGCTGCAGCCTTGAGAAATCACTATAAAAATCTGTCATTGCAAGCAAAGCTCTTGCTTACTCCAACCACGGCTAAGGCAGTAACAAAGACATGAATTACGTGTTCCTTAACTCAAGAGAAAAGTTCCTTGCCCTAGTTCAGCAGACTAGTGTAATTTTTAAGATGCTGCGTCTAATGCTGAGTATCTGAACACTCTCAGATTGTTTAGAATCAATTGGCTTAAATCTTGTGTAATGAAAGTGCATTTGCCAAATAGGTTTGAGCTCCATTGCCATGCAAATTAACATTTGCAGGGACAAATTTTTAAGTCCTTCCTCTCTCTTTGTTACTTCCAAGATGTTATGGATACAATTTTGCTCTAGCAGTTATGTGTGGGTGCAGTTCGTGTCATTTAAACTTCTAATTACAGCATCTGATTGCACCCACGTATCTTATCAGCTAGTTAGACACGTCAGTGACACGCACCAAAACTGCAAATAACTGGGGGTACTAAATTGCACCAGCAATTATCTGCACCCACTGAAGGCAAGGATGGGCATAAAGCAGACCATTAAAATGTTTAAAATACTTTTCTTGCAGTAATATAAACCACTGCTATGGGGATACCTGTGGGAATGTAGGACAAACATTAGGCTGAATTTTGAGCAGCAGCTTTGTAGGGTTGGCTTTGTAGCGTGAATCTAACCAAGGCTCCCTTTGTGGGTGCAAAGTGTGTCAGCCAGGTCTGAGTTTGCTTACCTGGCTTCCTCCCCCAGCTCTGCTCAGGATCCCCATGGTACCAGCACAAAACTCTTCCTTGAGTCCAGCTGAAGCCAAATGTGATGCCTACACTGCAGCCCTTAGGAAATGTGCTCTGGCAGTGTCTGAGTCAACAGCACAAATTCTCTGTGAATACAGTCTGATTTTTTAAATAGCCTGGGGGCTTCTCTTAGCAGCCAGAGGAGATATGTTGATTGGGTTCATACTCATATTTAAATTTAAGCTTGCAAGTGTTCTGCTGAAAAAGGGTGTAAATGGAGTGAGGACAGTTTAGGTAGGAAGAAAATAAAGCTTTACTCAAAAATAACAGAAAGCAACTTCATGACCTCCCTATTATTAATCCAAATAACAAATTTAGTCATCTTTAGGACACAGCGTTTTGCCTGGTCCCTGGGATCTTGCCATTATTTCCTGAAGCTTTCAAGGGATGTCACCAACACTGTTGTAAAATGTAGATTGCTGTGTGATTTTCCTACAACTCTGTGTTAGTCCAACCCTTTGGCACTTGGATTAGAGCCTGATCCTCCTCTGGGGCAGCGTGGAAGGATGGTCCCTGTCTCAGAAACCTTCTAGGTGGGTTCCATTCCCTGTATCAGGTGTGGGACATGCAAACATCACTTGCTCTCATAGATTCATGGCTAGCTGAAGGTAGTAGAGTTACTAACAGGTTACATTTCTTGTACAGCTTTGGGAAACTCTGTCTGTTTTAATGTCTCTCTTTTTAAAAAGAGTTGTGTTTTAAATTATAAACATCCTTACTCAGAAATTGTGTGAATTTTACCAAGGATGTTTTGCTGTCTGGAGCGCAGTCTCCCACAACAACCTAGGTGCACATGTCTTCAGATGTTATTTTTTTCCCTATGACAAATACTTGCAATTATTCAAGATTAGATCTGAGCTTTCCCAAGCAGCTGGGAACATTACAGGACCTGAGTTAGAATTGAGTTGTTTTTAAAAAGGAGCCCTCTCAAAAGTGGAGGACAATAGGGAGCACAAATATTTGGATCCACACAGACACCAGGGGTGATGAAGAGGTCCTACTTTGGAGCTGTATGGATATCAGATTCTTGGAATCTGGCCCTGGTAGAAAACCTGGGACGGTTGTCTTCTGTTCTCATGTACCCTGAGGTAAATCCAGAGCAAACTCAATGATCCAAATGGAACTAGTCCAGATTTCTGCTGGCCTAAATGAGAACATTGTTTTCATATACTAGTGGGGAATTCTGCCTTCTTTAATACCATACTTTTAAATTTTGCTGTCACCATGGGACACGGAAGCTTTATTTTTTGGCTTATATTCTACCCATGAAAGAATTAATTGTTTCAGCTTCCTAGAAATCATTGCATGATTCAAGTTACTCTTTCTTCATGGCTTATTCAAAAGTTGGGCTTAGTTTCCACCACAACCGTTCCCTACTCTAAAACATTATTTATATCCATAAACCACTGCAGGTTGGGAGCAGCCAATGAAGAAGTAAAATAAACACAGCATTGCCTTTTAGCTGGAGTTGTACTCTGTTCCCCAGAAGGGATAACATTTATAAATTAAACACATGTTTAATTAACTTTCCATCTTTGCACAGGATTGTGAGGGTGGGCACAGCCACAGTGATTTGAAGATGCAAGGTGCTCACATGACTCCTTCAAAAAAGATTCAAACCAGTAAAATAAAAAAATGGTTTAAAAAACTAAGGGCTGGCTGTGGGGCTCTGCTGGTGCTGGCCCAAAACTATAAAAGCCACACTGAAGAAATTTCAGAAGAGTGAGATCAGAACATGGTACCCAAAGTCAGTATTTCTGGGTTTTACATGGGGAAAAAAAGATTTTTTTTTTTCCTCAGGGGAAAACAGTAAAATACATCCTGGGATTTGGAAGGTGGCTTGCATATGCTTTACCATCTTGCAGTCTGCAGTCATACACAGTTATCCTAACCTGTCATCTCAGCGAGTGACACTGCTGTAGTCAGAACTTCATTTCTCCCTGTGTGAGAGAGAGACAGAAAGGAATTTCTCCTTTGCTTTGATAGCATGCTGAATCCCAGTTGAAAGACATCCTTCCTGGGGAGCCCCTGTTTGTATGAGGAGGAAGTTGAGTAACCATTTGTAGCCTAAAATTAACAGTTAGCATAAGATCAGTCAAAGAGAGTAGCAGTCCCTTTTGAAATGAAGTTAATTAATGACATTAATGAAGGTTTGGGTGCCTTTTGAGAAAAAAGAGCTCTGGCTCAATCACAAGGTGTGAGTGTTTGATGCAGGAAGCCTGGGGCATGTTTCTGGGTCTGTCACAGTAAGGCTGTGTGAGATGTTCAGATTGATTCCTGTGGCCTTTAAACTCCAAGTCTACTCCCAGCTCTGCTGTGCTGGGAACTTTCCAGAACATTTGTGCTATGGAAAACATTGTTGGAATGATTGCATTTCTAGTGGCAGAAGAAAAGATCTGCTATCTAAGGTTTGAAGGTTTGCATTTTTGTTGCTGTGCCTGTTACAGCTGCTTGGAGCTGCACAAATCCTCCAACCTTTGCTAACCTAAGGTGGGCAATTGGGGAGGAGACACAGAGCTTTGCCTGATGTGGATGAGGCATGAATATTTTCTGAATCTCACTGAAGAGGTCTGCAGATGAAGATTAACACTTACAGGAGTGTCAGCCTCAATTTTCTGACTGATCCAGAGCTGATGTCCACCTGGCAAAACCCTGTTATGAAGGTGGGCTGAAAGCACTGCCCAGAATCCAAGAGATGCATCCATTCTTCCATACCCACTGGTGACTGCACTGGTATCAGCTTGGGAAAGTGTTTGCCACTGCCAGGGAGATCTAACAGGATGGGTGTCTAAACTTTTTCTATAAAACCACAGTGATGCCTGGGAATCAGGCAAAACATCTGGGTCCTGGTCCCCAAGGCTTGGGAGAATCCCAGCACTGAAGGGAAGGGCTGGTGGTTGGTGAGGGGGATTTACTCTTTGGGAAGAGTTCAATGATATCCTGATATCCACTTGGAGGGAGTGAATTTCCTAGTTCTAGTCCCTTTTTGTTTGGATTTAAGAGAAAACCCAGATGTGCATTTCTCCTTTTCTGCAGTTTTTGTTGCAGTAACCTGGCAGGACACAAACCCAACCTTGCTTGAATGACCTCTGCCACTGGGCAGACAACTGGCTGCAGCTCCTGGCTTTGCTGAAAGATATTTAACAAAGATTTCCCCTTTTCAGTGTTTCAGTTTCCTTTCTCCTTCCCATACAATGCTGCTGTATTTCCAAGAGCTTGAGGAGCAGCTAACTGCTCCCACTGGGGAACCCCATGTTCAGCTGAATGCCCCAGCCTCCCCGGGGAATCAGACACAGGGAATATAAAAGGCTGCACTGCAGGGCACTGGGATGGGACATTGGTAACCCAGCCACAGGGCAGGCAGGGAAACCACCAAACAAACTGCTCTGCAATGCACAGTGCAAAGGATGTGTTAATTCTAACTCCATCTTGTGTTTCTTCTCCCCAGTGAGCGTTGCTGACGTCCCATCCATGTTCCTCGCTTGCTATTTCCAAGGAGTTATCAAGTTTAAGTGCTGTCTTTTTCTGTCTTACAAGAAAGGGATTCTTGAGCCTGCTGATTAAACACATCCCTTGCTTTTCCCCGTTCAGGCACAAATTTCCAGACTCAAACTCTGAATGTGATTTCTATTCCTCCCACACCGAGTGCATGTTGCAGAATTTTACTGTCACATTCCAAATCTTGCAGTAAAAACTTCTGAAAGTTATTAACAGACAGGACAGGTACTTCAGCTTAGACTGCTCTAGACTTTTGGATCAGGGTAGCCTCTTTATTTTGTTTGTTTTGATGTTTGGTGGGTTTTGGTTTGTGGTTCTTTGTTTTTTTTAAATGAGGGATTTCAGCCCTTAGAGATCTGGAGAAAAATGGGTTGAGACACAATTGCATGGATCAGTCACAGCTCCTTGCACTGTGCTATCAATCAAGGTAAAACACAACATCCTAGATGACCTTGTAGAAGTTTATATACCAAAATGGATAAGCATGTCACTCGGGTGAAAAACAGCCCCCAAAAAGGCACTGAAACTATCTGATCTTATTACAGTGTGTTGAGCAAACTGTCTATTATGGTGTCTGTATTGCTCTGTTATTGCACACGTGGACATGGACATGACACAGTGCATCACACACATTATTTTTAATTCAGGAACATCAACAGGGAAGCCATTAGGTGCAGGGCAGAACTTGCAGCGTGGTGCCTGTGAGCAGAGGAATGATTGAGGATGATTTGCAGAGGACATTTTAGAGGCTTAAAATGATTCTCAGGGCCAGGCTGTGAACTTCATTCTCCAGGAGACCCAGAGTGCTCACTGGTTACCCATGGGAATGCTCTCCAGTGGGAGGTGCTCAGACTTGCTGTAGGTGCTGGTTTCCCTGAGTTTCTCACCAAGGAACACTGATAATTATTGTCATCTGCAGGGTTGGAGACATGCAAAACAAGAGTCTTGGGAGCACTCCCTGGACCAACTCTACTCCAGGATTTCCAAGTCGTCCTATTCTGAATATGGGCTTCAGGATGCTTTCCTGCCTCCCACCTTCAGTCTGGACGCTGGATTTTCTTTTGCAGGACGTGGCTCTGGAGCTCTGATTTACAAGAGCTGGATAAAGGGAGGTGAGAAATGAAGGTTTAACCCTCAGTAACATGCCCTGTTGTGTGACCCAAAACATGGAGTATGCCACCATGGCACCTGCACGCTCCTTGCATCCTGTCCCACAACAGTGAAGCTGCTCTGAGGTTTCTTTATGGAGAATGACAGGTGATTTTTATTTTCAGTGGGCTGAATGTTCTCAGGGATTGTCTCTGCCTGGAGGCAGCTGATGTGACTGTCTTCAGGCCACACTCAGATGCTTCGTGACTCTTCCAGACCCTGAATGGGTCAACTCGATGCCCACAAGGACTCCTCTGCCAAAATCAGTGAGAAAGAAGGAAAGTGTGAGTTGTTCTTTACTCATCTGCATTTCAAATGGGCGCCAGATCTGGGCATTCTGGACCTGATAAAATGAACTTATGCATTCAGAATAGTGGGAAAACAGGACTTTGGGAAGCCAATGTGCCCCTTAGGCTGTGGACAGAGAGTAGAGCTGCACCAGCAGTGCCTGCATAGCCACATCCCAGAGTGACTGAGTTGGGAAAATTGAACACCACCAGGAGAGATTTCTGTCAAGTGCCTTGTTGATGGCAACCCCCTGATATTTCCTTGGGGCTCAGCACAGTAGGAAGAATTTTGAGACAGTGCTGAGGAGCATCTCTGAGGAAGGGGTAGAGCTGAAACTGCTCCAGACAAAGCTGCAGAGCTGCAGAGAGCAGCAACTTGACAGCTGATCCCTGGGGAGGACCCTTTATTCAGTCCTTCTATTGGGGATGGATTTCCTGGGTCTACTGTGCCCTACTGTAGATGGGTTTGGATTTGGGGTCACAGGGTGGAAGTGTCTGAGGGATTTCGTTGCCCTGTTGGTTTCTCAAGACTGGAAGAACACTGGAAGAACACTAATGCAAGAGTGCTGCCAGGGCATCCTGGAGCCAGGGTCTTCAGATGGGATCACCCTGCTGATCTCTTCACTGCTGGGCTCCTAACTTGACTCTACTTTTCCACCTCCTACTGCTGTTTTGAGCCAAAAAGCATTCAATTTCTTTTAACTCCTCGCACATAGTACTTAGGCATAAGGAAATATTGCACATCAAAGAATTTCCTGAAATTAATTTTTTCTCTGGAATTGCACTGAGGTTGCTGGTGTTTCTCTATTCTTCTAATGAATATAATCAGTCACTCTGATTCTTTGGGCTGAAGTCACTGGCCACCCCAACCCTGTCCTTCCCAGAACAGCAGCCATTCAGCTGCACAAATTATTGGAGAGGAGTAGTTGGGGAGCAGATGGAAACCATGTGCAAATCCCCAGCTATGCTCCTGCCTGAGCTTTGGGCCAGAATCAAATCCTGAATTTGAGCAGCCTTCTGGCTGTGGAGGTGGCATAGACAAGGAGCCATGTAACTCAGCTCACAAAGCCAGAAGGCAAAAATGGGATGCATTTCCTCACTTCCCCTCGGAAACCTCCACATCTCTCTAGTCTTTATTCCTCTTCTCCTTTGTGAATTCTCTGCTCTCATCTTCCTTCACAAGAGTCCTGTGTGACAAAGGGGTGAATATCTTTGATATCTTCCTTTCCATCAAGCTGCAGATATGATGAGAGGGAGATTCACCACAGTCTCGACTCACTCATCAAACTTCAGGCGCTCCACCAAGGCTCCAAAATTAGAAGCCTCATTGTACTGACTTACTGCTGTTTGTGCCAGCAGCATCTTGAGGAACGAAGAAATACTGGCATCTTGAGAGAATGATTCACCCTGCTCAGATGTGAATCCCTCTCCTGAGGTGTCTCTCTCTTCTCTGTGACTGTAGCTGGTGCCCAGATAACGACAGTCCTAACTTCAGTGTCTTTGACTGCTATCAGGTGGGATCCGTCCGAGCCAGAATGCCAGATAAGCAAAACAGCCTGTCAGAAGTAAGGTGGGGAATATGAACAACAGCACTGATTCAGCCTTTGCTGTGAGAGGAATAAAAGTTATGAGAAGTCTTTAAATCTGTTTCTGAAATGATATTTTCTTTTTTTTTTTTTTTTTTTTTTTTTTTTTTTTTTTTTTGTGTCAATTCTCTTGCAACAACTTTCTGGTAATCCACTTTGAGCAAGAGCAATGGCAGTTTTTTAGTGGTCACCTTTCAGAACAAGCAAGGAAAAGCACTCCCACTCTTCCCCACTGCTGACAGATGATGTGTCCACTGAAGAAATCAAAACAAGTCCTATTCCCTCACCTCAAAAAAAAAAAAAAAATTAACCCCCTCCCAACCCCTACCAGTAAGTAAAGTTTAAAATAAATGGTTGCTGCTTCTCAGGAAAGGGACCTAATAGGAAATATAAAACCTCTTGAATGACAAACCCATATCTAGCCTGCTAGCAGGTACTACTTTCCCAAAATATTGATGCTTTTAAGCCTTAATCCATCTGTCAGAGCTGATAGGATATTTTTAAAAGGAAAAGACCGCTTCAGGCTATTGGGGGGAAAATGGAACAGAGTATGTTAGCAAGATGTGTTACCTGTCTTCTGACAGCTAATGTATCTTCCTTCACGTCACTGCGCCTTTGTCCTCCTCTGGTACAAGATAAAAACAGAATCATTACGGATGTCCCCAAAAGACAGCTTGGTAAACATGGAAGATAAATTAAGTTCTGCATTCTCCCAGTGGGATCTCGGTGTAGAAAACTCAGCACAGAGTCTGAGTGGGGCCCAGGTGACTCTGCTCCAGGCTGGGTCTGGAGCCTGTGCACTGGATGTGTAGGACCTGGAATGGCAGGACCTTACATGGATAAAGGGTTTTTCTTCCTTATTTGTCACAGTTCACTCTTGCCTTATTGCTAAGGCTCTCCTGCTCATGTGCGTGGCCAGATGATTTGACTTTCAAAAGCCACTCAGAAGCCATTTAAAGCAGAACTGAGGAGCCCCTCAGGTTAAGGCACCATCCACACAAACGGATGAAAAGCAATAAATCAGATGGAAATGATGGGTTGGAAGAAGCAAAGGGGCAGAACATGGGTTTGCAGCTGAAGGAAGGAGAAGAGAACATACTGTGAAGGCAACTTAGAAACTGTCTTCTGCTAACTAAAGAATAGGGAAGTAAATATTATTTTGAAAAACCCCAACGTTTACTTGTCTGGTGGCAGTACAATGTGAAACCTTATAAATAAAGAATCCAGAAGAGAACAGCATGAATTTAACCACACAGATAATAGGTTTGCATTGTTTTCTGCATTGAGGAAGAAACAGGATATGCCATCAGAAGTGATGATTCTGCTTTCAGCAGAAGTCGCCCTCAGTATCTTCTTACAGAGAAGAGTTTTCAGCTGAGCTTTTCATTAGCCACCTGCACAAGTGTTTCAAGCTATTTGTGCTCTGTGATTTGTTCTGCTGCCTGCTTGAGGCCATGGTCCCAGGTCAGTCATGTGAGACACAGGAAAAGCAAATGGTCCCTCAATGAGATATAAAGAAAATGCCTGACTTGCTTCCACCCAGGAGAATTGACCTGTGGCCTTGCAGGTCACCTGCTGCAGCAGGACTTGTGTGTTTGGGTTCACTTTCCAGCTCCATTACAGATGTCTTTTGTAGTCTTAAGAGATTTTACTTTGGAACATTTCTAGAAATCTACGCTATTTAGTAGATAAACTGATTTTATCAGTCTCTTCTGGCCTTAAATTCTGTGCCTTGGCTTCACATGCTCATATTCCTTTTTTTAAAACCTCCCTTGGGCTGCACTAAAGGATAACACACAGCCATCCTCAAGCTGGATTGACTTTTCCTTTATGGGTATGATCAAAAATTTTAGCAGGAGTAAATCATTACTACTCCTCTGTAGGGAGTAATGTAAAAGGTCTTTCTCATTTAAATATGTGCAAATCAAGGGTAGTTTAAGACAGGTTAAGTAAAGAATGATACTAGTAGAAGAGTAAACACAGAGAAAAAGGAAAGAAAATAATGGGTTTTATCACCAAAACACAACAGTATGATGATTAAAAAGGACTTATTTCTGGCCATGTCCCTTTTATGATATTTTCACCTCTGCAAAACACACACAAACCTGTGGCAGTTCAGGAAGGTCCCTTTCTCATCCAGTTGTCACTGCATTACAAAGTGCTTTAGGATGTAGGAAGGCAGGAAATCCCTTCACTGGGAGGGCTTTCCCTGACATCCTGACTCTTGTCACATTTTGTGGAGACTGCTGGTCCTCCACCTCCTTCCCAAAGGCCTCCTACAAACACTCAGCAGCTGCCTTCAGCACTCACCCTTGCTGCCTTCCTGCTCTCCACTCCCAATGAGGCTTCTGTGTGGTTGATGTTTTCCCATCTAACAGACTCTCTCATATTCCCAAGCTGCTGCTGGAAAACAGCCATGAGAAATTCTGCCACTAATACATTGCCACCTGGTCTCTGAAAACCTCCTTGGTATCTGGCTTTCTTGTAATGCATGTTACTTTTTTTTCCTGATTCTCCTCTTTCTTCCAGTTAAATACTTCCCCTACCCCTTTTATATTGCTCTGTGACAAATTTCTTCATTTCTGGGGCAATAAATTAACAATGCAAAGCCTCTCATAGGGGATGTCAAGTGACTTATTTTTTTTTCCCCTTTACAGCCTCAATGACCTAAAAAGAAGCTCCTGTGAAGGCTACAATTCCTGCTAGAAATGCAAAATTATTTTAGGCAGCAGGACATATTGGCCACTGATTGTGGCTTTGATGCTTATATACACATGCACACAATGCTGTCCTGGAGACTATTCCCTGTGGCTATTGAAGTTAATCACAATCACAGCACAAATGGCCCAGTACTGCAGGAGAAGTTATTTTTAAAGACATTTTGAGGATGAAGTCTTAAGAAGATGCTTGGTAGCTGTAGGAAGATCATATCTGAAAAGGGTCGTGTTATCATTGCTGTTTTGTGCTAACCAGGATGACCATACCTGAATCTCTGCTGAGTTGTAGATTTGGGGGGCTTAAAATCCACACAAAAAAAAAATCTCTGGGAGATTTCAGCTAGTTAGAGTGAGATGGAAAAGAGTGTATTAGAGCTCAGGAAGGACTGGAGCCTCCTACACTTCAGTTCACTGTCTCCTTGGCACGTACATTAACAAATTAAAAAAAAAACCCAACACTGAATGGTCTTTTGAAAAGAGGAAAGGTTGATGGGTAAGTGATATTTTGTCCTCCAATTTTTTCTTAATGAGGTCAGAACATGTTTAAAGATATTTCCTTAGGTATCTTGCTCAATGTGTAGAGCGTGTGTTTAGATCAGAGAATGGTCAATGAAACCTACAGTTCTCCATCCCTCTGTGGTTTTCAGCTTGTTTAGAGACATGGACAGCTCCCATAAATACTGTGCCTCTGGGGCTGACTGCATGCCAGGCATACTTACACATTTTGGTTTCCATGCTGGATCTCCCTGAAAAGCCCAGCCTTGAGTGTTGTCCCCAGGTCACCTCTGGCCCTGCTCTGGGGGAAGCTCAGAGCAGCACCCTGAGCACTGGGACACATCAGGTCTCCTGCCTTTTGCTGATGTTCTGCAGCAAACTGCTCACCACAGTTTGTATTTTCTGTCTTCCTTTTATTTTGGACAAATGCAGTCTTTAAGGAGTGGATTAATTCCTATGGAGTGTTGCAGACATCTTTTATGGAAAATCCTTTCCTTAGGATTTTTCCTCCGGAAAAGCTGACAGGCCTCAGGAACAAAATGTAAACATTGATTATCTGCTGCTGTGGAATGCAACAGGTGCATCTGTGATTGGTCTCATGTGGTTGTTTCTAATTAATAGCCAATCACAGTCAACTGGCTTGGACTCTGTCTGAGACAGAAGCTTTTGTTATCATTCTTTCCTATTCTTTTCTTAGCTAGCCTTCTGATGAAATCTTTTCTTCTATTCTTTTAGTATAGTTTTAATGTAATATATATCATAAAATAATAAATCAAGCGTTCTGAAACATGGAGTCAGATCCTCGTCTCTTTCCTCGTCCTGAGACCCTGTGAGCACCATCACAACGGAGATCATAAATTCATCAGGACAGAACTGGGGTCTCACTGCCCAAATATACTGACCTTAAAACAGCTGGTACCTGCCAAGAGCTGGGCTGCACAACCAGGGATTGCCTTGAACCAACTTGTACTCCTTTTTCCTGATATCTCTGTCTGCCTTCCTACAGGCTCCTTGGGGATTTGACCACACAGAGTGCGTGCACTTAATTAAAATTAGTTTAAAAACAGAAGCAGTTGAAGAGATGCAGAAGATGCTGAGGACACAGCTGGCAAATGCAGAGCCTCAAGTTAAACTGAATTTTAAAAAAATAGGTTTAAATCCACTGAGAGTATCTACACAAGGGTTTCTACCAGTGTGAGTTAATTGGTTTAAAAGAATGCTTTTAATTAATCCTGTGTGTTCCTATAGGTGGCTGAGGCCTTCCTTGGAGGCAGCAGAAAGTGGCCAGCATTCTCAGACAGGGCTGATGGCAGGAAGAAAGATTTTTAGTCACCCGTGTTCTCCTCCCATGGGAGCCCAGCTGCTGTGCCAGGGATGCTGATTCAGACCCATGAAGTATCATAAAATTTTTGTGTCACCTGGGGCAAGCTGCTTAACATTTTACCCATTTCTCTGCCCAAGAAGAAAAGGATAATTGCATCTAATTCCCTGGGGTGCCTAAGAATAAATATATAAAGCATTAGGAGGGGAAAAGATGCTGCAGTAATGGGGACCATGGTAAAAGTACCTCTTCCTTTCTATAAGCTGGTTCTAATGATGTATTTTGCTTTGCAGGGTAGCTGCTAGCCATACATTACTTTTCAGACAATGAAGGCTTTAGATGTGTCACTACAACTATTACTGCTGAACTTGTGATGTATGTTTTTATGAAATTTAAACGTTTATAGTGCCTTGCAAAAATAAAGCCAAAAAAAAAAAAAAGAGGAAAATTAAAAGTCTACAAACCTTTCACCCCTAACATCTTTCAACAGATCTTGTGGTGTTGGATGGAAAATGAATTTAACAGGATATTACAGTTCTGTTGCAATATTTCTGGTGTACAACAATATTATAGTTGGTGTTAAACTTTATTACTAGCCCTGTGATAAAATTAGTTCAATATCTGCTGCTTTTATAATGTGGTTTTACAATTGCAAACATGGGATAATGTGATAGTACCAAAAAAAAAAATCAAAAACAAACCCAAAACCCCTAAACCCAAAAACATGGAGTGGGGGGAAGGAGCAGGAAGGTGCAGAACGGGGGCTGCATTTTAATGTGGGGTGCTGTGGAAATTTTTTTTTCTGGAATGGCTTGAAGCCAGAATCAGCTTTTTGATTATATTATACACAGGCTGATGGCTGTCACTGTGAAAAGTGTCAAATGGGGAACAGGCAGGAAAGACAGGAAAGAAGGTAACAATTTCATGGCAGTGATTGGTTTGCCCAGAGGAGAATTTAGAGCATCATCATTGAACTGTCACTGGCTCCCCAAGGTACAGAGGCTTTCAAATGGGGCTTTTGAGGTTACCTCTGTTCTTGAATTGGGTGAGCTTAACCACAGAAGGGTTTAGTGCATTAGGGTGGAGGCACAGCCCTAAGCAGTGCTGTAAAAGCAGAACCAGAGTGTGGAGTTCAGGCACCCAACCTGCAACACTGCCACATTCCATCAGACATCTCCCTGTCACTGGGGTGTCATTCCCTGCTTCATTTAGAATCCGGGAATATTAGAATCCTTAAGGTTGGAAAAGGACTCCAAGGTCATCATGTAATGCATGAGACGCTTTTTTCCTGATTCCTGATTCCTTTAGTGCAGCCCAAGGGAGGTTTTACTGTGCCACCAATTGTTGACACAGTACCGCCAAATTTACCACTAAACAATGTCCCTAAGTGCCACATCTACACGGCTTTTAAATATCCCCAGGGATGGTGATTCTACCACTTCACTGGGCAACCTGTTCCAATGCCTGACAACCCTTTCAGGGAACCAATTCTTCCTACTATCCAATCTAAATCTCCCCTGGTGCAACTCATGGACATTTCCTGTTGCCCTATTGTTTCTCCCTTGGGAGAAGAGAACAATTCCTATCTGGCCGCACCCTCCTGTCAGGGGATTATAAGAGAGTGAGAAGGTCCCTCCCTGAGCCTCCTTTTCTCCAGGGTGAGCTCCCCCCAACTCCCTCAGATGCTCCTCATCAGATCAGTGCTCCAGAACCTTCCCCAGCTCCATTCCCTGCTCTGGACACACTTCAGACCCCCAATGTGTATTGAGGGGCCTTTTTTTTTAGTGAGCCTCATCAGATAATATCTCTTACTTCATGTTTGTGTAGAACCTGGTGCAGCAGGAATGATTCCCTGGTGTTATTTGTGATTTCCAGACCAGCATAAATCCCAGAAGATGTAGGACTGGATAGCCTAGATCTGAACTGGTACAAACGTGGGCAGGTCCGCTGGAGCCAGGACAAAGCAGACAGAGAAAGAGGGAGCAAAGCTCTGCTAAAGATGACTGAAAATCT
Source organism: Zonotrichia leucophrys gambelii (assembly GCF_028769735.1). Taxonomy (NCBI): domain Eukaryota; kingdom Metazoa; phylum Chordata; class Aves; order Passeriformes; family Passerellidae; genus Zonotrichia; species Zonotrichia leucophrys. The sequence goes on along the minus strand of NC_088171.1, from coordinate 6,636,978 downwards.
TTGTCTGGAAGCAGTGACTTCAGAGTTGTGTTTAGGATTGTGCTTCAAAGCTGTGTTGTAGCTGGTGTCTTGCTGTGTCTCCTTTGGTCTTAGGGACGCCCTTCAGGGAACACCTGGCCCTTGCTCCACCTTGTCGTAGGGTACAAGATGAAATCAGAATAATGTCTTCATTAGTGTTTAACTATTATGTCATCTCTGTTCTTCTTCTTCATTTTTTTTTCCTTTTTATTTCTTTTTTTTTCTTTGTGAAAGTAGGAATTTTACTTCTTGAGATTCATGACATCCACGGGATGCTGCAGTTGGAAGCAAGGCTGGAGTTAAACAAACTGTCACACAAATAGTCACTGTTGTCTGTGCAGAGCTCTGTGCTGATTTTCAAAGAAATTTCAGCTGTAAAACCACTGGGCCAACATGGCTGCAACATTTCCCCTGCTTCAGCTTAGTCTGTTCTCATGTTGGAGCCCATCTCCAGTAAAACGGAGGAAGGTGGAAAGAATCTGGAAAATGTATTGCCTATAAGAGCAGCAAATGCAGCCAGCAGAAGCAGCTTTTTCTAGTAAAGTGAGCTGGGAACAGTTAGGAACACTCACAGAAGAGTATAAAACCCTTTGGGCTTTGTTGTAAAGATCTAGTGATACAGATATGTGGTAGTTTCCAGAAGGAAAACACAGCTAATGAAAAGGCATGGCAAAGTTTCAAAACTTGGAGGTGAAGTTGAGACATTCCCAAATTAACAGCTAAGCTGCAAACTGCATGTGGAAGCCTGGGCTGTGCTAACACTCTTTTAACCCATTGGGTGCTGAAACCAGGGAATGCTTTGTGCTGGATACTTGAACTAGATTGCAACAGCACAGACCTGGTATGACAAACCAGGTCATACTCATGACTCCTCAGTCCAGAAAGAGAGCAGGGTAATTTTAAGGACCTGCTCAAAAGGACATCACTACCAGAATCTGTGTCTAGTGTCTGGTGGTTCTAACATGCTTCCATCTCACTATGATTGCCTTGTTTTGCTGTTCCTATAATTCAGATGCTTTGGTTTTCTCAGACACTTCTCAGATGAGCAGATCCTGAAAGCCTCCTCTCTCCGAGACTCCTTCTCTCCTCCAAACAATCCAGGCAGAAGATTTGGGTTTATGCAGGACTTTTTGGAAGCAATTTGTTTGGCTGTGAATTGCCAGATTCTCCACAACACTCAGTCCCTTTTACATAGCTGAGTTGCACCTCATTGGATGCATTTCAGTGAGCAAGGTGATGGATTGGAGAGCAGCATCATTCACTGCTCCATGATCTTAAGGGCTCTTCTGCAGGTGATTTTTTTTCCATGTTTCTATGAGAAACACTTCAATGAGAACATAGCATAGTGGTGGATGATTTGATTTAAAATAAAAGTGGCTGAAGGGTATGGGAACATGTAGATAGGGAGGATTTAAAATGGTTAATAATTAAATCCTGCAGATAAACTATCTGCTTAACATTGCATTGGCCCTGGTAGCTAATAGTATTGCCTCCCCCCATGTCTGAAATTGGTGAGATGCTTAAGCTGCACTGAAGAGGGGAGAAAAACTCCTTGAAATTGATTGTCCTTTGTGACAGTGTTCACAGGGGTTCTTGGATGAGGGAAGAGACGAGGATCTGACTCCATGTTTCAGGAGGCTTGATTTATTATTTTATGATACATATTACATTAAAACTATACTAAAAGAATAGAAGAAAAGGTTTCATCAGAAGGTTGGCTTAGCTAAGAATAGAATAGGAAAGAATGATAACAAACTTCTGTCTCGGACAGAGAGTCCAAGCCAGCTGGGCTGTGATTGGCCATTAATTACAAACATCCAACATGAGCCAATCACAGATCCCCCTGTTGCATTCCACAGCAGCAGATAATCACTGTTTACATTTTGTTCCTGAGGCCTCTCAGCTTCTCAGGAGGAAAAAATCCTAAGGAAAGGATTTTTCATGAAAATATGTCTGCGACAGTCCTTTCCCACAGGTGTATGTTTGACTCATCAGCAGCACTGCCCACTGCAGAAAGTACAACATCAGCTCAGCCAGAAGGACTGGCTGCACCTTTGGTGACACAGATGGACCTGAGCTGGGTGCCACCAACCCCTCTCTGCTCCTCAATGGGCATCCAAGAGCCACTTGCCTCCATGTCCCAGCTTTTGCCCTTGGGAAAGAGACCTTGGGATAGAGACCAGAGTGTCTCCACCTCACTCTGGTCACCAGGGCCATCTCTGTCCCCTGAGCATCCTCCAGGAGCAGCTGGCAGCCTGCAGCATGCCAGAGCAGAGCCGGGCTGCCTCACCCCATGCGGCCACCCCGGGGTGCCCACCAGAGCCCCGAGCCAGGCCTTTTCAGGGGTGATTAGGAATACAAAGGGCTGTGCCTGACAATTAGAGAGAGGCTGTGGGAGTGTGACAAGCATGACGGGAATTTGGAGCAGATGATTGCTAAAATCACCCATGGCCACAGCCTCAGCTTTATGTTTCAGCAGCAAGTGCTGAAACACTTTTAAATTTGGGGGACGTGTCTTGTTGTTTTTGGAGTTTTATTAATGTAGTTTTTTGGGGTTTTTCTCATAGCTTTTTCAGGGATTTGGGAGGGAACTGGTGCCAAATCATCCTGTGGTGGAGGTGGGAGATTTTGCAGCATTCAGACGGAGTAAAGAACGGTACCCAGAAACAAACTGTAATGAGAGCGTGTCCTTTCAGAGCCAACCGTCAGGGAGAGCAAATCAATCATGCCCTGCCCTCCTCTGGGAGCGGGATGATTGATTCAGCTCCTGTCGGCCGTCCATGGGCCGGGATGTGCGTAGACATGAAAGGAGCAGAACAAAGACCCCATTACCGCAGTGGGCAGGGAGAGGGCTCCCCTGCTGCTTGATGCATCTCTCCCTCTCTGAGCCATTGCAGCCTCCCCCTCTTTGTCCTCCTTTCTCCTCTGGTGCTTTGATCCTTCCTGCCCCTACTTTCCAGCCAGCCTGGCCCCAGTTCCCTTTTCCAGTTACTCCCAACTGTGATATTTCCTTGTCAGGGAAGTCCCAATACCCTCATTTTGCTGTCCCTGCCCTATCCTTGGGGCCAGTCCTTCTTTCCCATCTATTTTTCTTTCCTCAGCCCTGTTCATCCACCCTTGCAGAAGAGATAATAAAACTCAGGCTCAGACAAGTGTCTGCATTTTGGGATCCCTTACCTGGTGTTGCTCTGGCCTCCCAGTTCTTGCCTGTGGTTCTTAATGTCTGTTCTTAATGGGATGCTCCCATTTTTCTTTATTTATTTGTCTCAGTTAGGACCATGCAGTTGAGTCACAGAAGTGGAATGGAGCACAGTTATTTTGGTTTAAGAAGAGTTTCTGTCCCTTCCCACTGCACAGAGGAGTGTGAAGGGATGAAAATTTGCCTGTGATTTTTCTTCCCTACACTTCTTGTTTTCACCCACATTATTCATAGTCCCTGGCTCTTCCCCCTCAGGGCTTTTCTGGGCTCCTGTTGCTGAGGCCCCCCCAGAACATTGATGGCTGCAGCTGGCAGTGCCAAGGCATGAGATAAATGGTGTGAGAGGTGTGGTGCTGCCTAGAGCTGACTCGCTCTCTGCTGAGTGGCTGATGAGCTTCAGGTACTCTAGAGATGGATGGTGTGAACCTTCAAGCTGTAGCATCTCAGGTACCTTCTAAGACCAAGGGCCAGTGGGGGCTTGTCCCAGCTCCAGATGTCCCCAGATGTGGCTCTTGGTGGATGTTGAGTCCATTCAGCTGGAGTTCCCAGCCTGTGGTGTACTGGGTGCTGCTTTCTCTGGGACTCCCTGACTTTCCAAGGAAGGTGTCTTGGTTTGGAAAGACAGGGGTCTGCTAAGGAAGGCAGGAGCCTCCCCTGAAATGGAGAATGTAAACTCTCCCTATCCTTCTAAATTGCTATAAATTTTAAATTAAGGGGCTCTCAGGCAAAAATATGGGAGCAGGAAATAACAGTTCTTTAATAGGGAAAGGAAAATAAATAAAGAATAAAATAAACAATGCAGTACACTAGAACAACACTGACAGAGTCAGAACCCAACCTGACACCCTGTGGGTCAGGGTGTTGGCAGCAGTCCCATTGGAATTGTGGCTCAGCCCTCCTGCAGTGTCAGGGGTGGTTCTGTTGGAGCAAGGGTCCTGTAGAGAAGGATGTATTCTTCCTCTGAAGATCCAGTGGAAGGAGAGGCAGCTGCTGTTCCTCTGGGGAATCCAGTGGAGAAACTGTGCTGGTGTCTCAAAACCACTGGATTATATCTGGGTAGCAATGTTTAGCTCCTCCCTCTGGGCGGACCATCTCACAATGGAATGTTACAGCTCTTATCAGTCATGCACTGGCATTCAATAGTCTGTTATCAGCAGATGTCCCCTCCCAAGGGAGGTGTGATTGTGGTCACTCAAAGAGAGAGATAAGGCAAACTGCCCACTTGACAAAGATAATCTGCCATACAGATGGTAATTGAAAACATCTGAAGAAGAAAACATTGCAATCTTCAACAGAAGGTCATGAGTGCTCAGAGCTCCAGCAGCCCAAATGCTGCTCTGGTTGGCCTTTGGCTTGTGAGGACAGATCCTGTTGCTTGTTTTGCCAGGAACAAGCCCTAAAGGTACAAGCATATCTTCATAAGGCAGGGGAAGGTTTGGTACTCCAGGGTACCTGGAGTTCAACAGCTCTGTACTGCTTCCAAAACATGAAGAGTGGATCAAAGTAAGGAAGATTGTCCCTTCCTCTGCTGATTCATGGGACAGCCCTCCCTTTAATGTGTCCTTTCTTTCTCAGCTCTGTTTAATCTCCCCTTCATTACTCATTCAGTCTAAAAGGAGTTTCTGGTTGCGCCAAGTGAAGAATTTTTATTTCTCCGATCCATATGCCCGTGCAAGCTCAGCAAAATCCACTGGCACAGAGCAGCTTGGTTAGAATTCTGCAGCTCCAGGGGCAGGCTTTGAGAGTGTTTTTTTCCCCTTTGTCTTTGTGTGGACACATATACACACACAAGGAGAGGGCAAAGGCTAAAACCTCAGAGGGGCTGCTTACAGTTTCATCAATATTTCATGATTAAGAAGGTGACAGAATTCTGCTTTATTTAATAAGAATATTCCCTAGGTAGGTCCTGTTTTCCCAGCCTGCTCCTGTAATTACAAACTGTTTGTGCATTAGCTGAGCAGCTTCAATGGGTTATCCCCCCCTCAACTGTTTTAAATTAAGGAGTTGACTTTTGCCTTGGTCAGACCCTTGCTTTTCCTGGAAACCAGTGACATTTTTCATAGATTATTTTAAATGAATCAGGAAGGGAAGAAAAGAAAGTGTGAGAGAGAAACTGGGTGTGATTGGAGGAGCTGAATTTCACCCTCTCTGAGCACAGCTTGTGAGCATCAGGCCGTAGTAGCCAAAATGTCAGAAGAGACTCTCTAAATTAAGAATTGTAATCTGGGGGCAGCACTGCCCACCTGCTGGATAAATGCAGAGAGGTGGGTTTGGAATCACATTCAAGGCTGTCACAGCTCCCTGCAGCAGAAGCTGTCACTGGGGGTTTCCACAACACAGAGTCCAACAGGCCAGTACCTGGTTGGCTTTCCAGGGCTATCACAAAATACCTTTCTGTGAGTATGCTCAGTGCTTTACAGGCAAAGGAAGCATGAGGAGGCACATTGGCCATATTTTGAGCTCTCAGCATAGAGATTGGAAGAGGCTACAAAAAAGCACTACAGGTCTTTGGCTCCCCTGTATTCCTGCAGCTCAGTCTGGGTTTGGGGATGGACACAGCTCCAATGTGAGATGGGAACAGCTCAGGTCCATGGGAGCAGGCAGTGGTGCCAAAAAGGGGGAAAGGAGGGTTTAAGGCTCCTTAGCACTCTCATCTAAGTAAATCTGAGGCAAGTTTAGAAGGATTTCTGTGGCTGGGGCCATGTTGGTTCATCTCCACCTCCTGGTGTTCTGAGGATGCATCAGGGGCAAGCCCAGGGGTTCATGCTGGAGGCTTTGACCCTTGAGGAACTCCTCCTGGTTGGTGTTACACACTCCTCTGTGAGCTTCTGGGAGAAAAGCTGGTTTTCCCCTTGGATGAAGCAATGGACATCAGGACCCTAAGAACTCTGGAGCCCTTGGGATTGCCCCTTAACAGGATATGTTTCATTAGCATCTCCAAGGGATGCTGTTAGATGGTCTGGAGGTGTCACTGTGGGAAAGCTCCGCCCTTCCAGGACTCCCCACCATGATTTCTGTTTTAATCCACAGTCACAGTTTAAAGGCAGCAGTGTTTGCAGAGAGAACATGGCAAACAAATGACAAGGTGAGCCACCAAGAGGTGTGGGAGGGCATGGGCAGAATTTTGGGAGGTCGCTGCCGGCAAATTCCGCAGGCAATCAGCGATTCAGGATCAAAGCAGCCTCATTTCCAGGGCTTGTCTGATGTTTGGGTTCTCTGGCACAGAGACAAAGTCAGGATTATCCATCAGCTTGGGCACAAAGAGTTGTATGTCCGTGTATTTGTGTGTATTTATCTCCTCTCACATCTAACACTCCTTGGGGTCTCTGTTTCTTCCTTCTGCTTGGAGCTCTCTCATCTACCCGGCTGCCTATTTTTATGAAACTTGAAGGAACCTCTAAGCTTTGGGAATGTTTTATCTCTTTCTTATTGGTGTGAAGTGTCTATTTGGTTCAAAAGTTATTTGGGTTGAAGATACATAAAGAAGAGGTTAGGATTTCATAAATAAAGTAGAAGTAACCCTTCATTTTCAGTGTCACAACTCCCACCTTGCCCCTCTACATGAGTTAAGAGTGAATTTTACAAAAATGTGATGTTTTTCCCCTCATTTAAATGAATATCAGAATCCATGTAATTGGAAAGGCTCAGTAAGTGCCATGAACATGTAAAGATAATTAGTGTGATGTGAACATCACTGCCCACCTGTTTTTTCCCTCTGAACACATCCCAGCAATCCCACATTCTCCTGGATAGTTTTCCCTCAACCAACACCACATGGAGTCAGTGTGGTGCAGCAATAGGATCTGAACAAAGAGGGAAAAACCCTAATCTGTGCCTATATATCCCAAAGAACATTTAAGACCTCCTGGAAATGTCTTCTGAGGCATGGGGACATCTTCCAGTAACCTTGAACCTGTGTTCTCGTAGTGGGGCACCAGCGTGGATGACTCAAACCATCAAGGCAGATTTATGTACAACACTTTCCTACATTTATCTGGGACTCTGATGATGCGGTCTGGGGTTTCCACCTTCTCTGTGCTGCAATTTTCCTTTGGTGAAATGAGATGCTGCTGCTGACCTTGTGTGAAGTGCTTTGGGGTCTTCTGTTGGGAAGCAGCCCATAAAAATTATATATTGTTGGGAAGAAGAATTTAAAGCCCTAAGTTCAGAAGGTGACTAAAAGAGCTGTTGGTTGCTTAGATGAGTCCCTCATCTCTGAGGGATACTCTGAGAACCTAATGTCAATAAATGGGCCCTGTGGTGGCTCTGAAAGCTCCTACCACAAAAAGGCAAGATGGGAGGGATTCTGAGAGGCTGCAAAGGCTTCTCTTGTCTGTGGCACATCACCAGTTAAATCTGAGCTGTGATTAGGCAAATTAACTGCTCCAGGTTTAGAAAAGGGTACCAGATTCTGGAGGGTAGACATGCCCAGTAGGGATAGTGCTCAATCTTTTTTTTGAGATCAAAATTTATAAATGATGTTGTCCTCAGGACACAAATTGCCTTAATGAACTTTTTCACAGACCAAGTTTGGCTCGTATCTTGCCCCAAGACATGGGTTTGCTTTTAATGGAAGTCTTGACACTAAACAAACAAACAAAAAATATAATAACTACTTATTAACTGTTTATGCTCTAGATGAGAGCTTGTGGCTTGAGGTGTTTGCCCTTATTTCATGGGTAATTTTCCTACATTCCCGCATGCGGATGAGTTCATACCATTCTGTTTGAGCTTTTCAGAGGTGGGGAGGCAGCTGGGGTCAACAGGAGGCACAGGCTGTGCTCTGATTCATGGCAGAGCCTTCTTGCAACAATTAGAAGAGGATGCAGTTCTGTGACAGCTGTAGAAGGCATCTCCAGTTTAATTAGGCTGAATGGCCCCTCAGCAGATGCACAAGTGTCTCGAGAGCAGGAGAAGCAGCTGGACTTCATGCACCCATGTGAGATGCAGGACTGTGATCCAGAGGCATGGGGAAGTTCAGGGGTCTCTGAAGAAAATTCCCAGTTGTCTGTAGTGCCTTTCCAATCTCTCCCATGGTTCCCAGTTCTGTGGCTGATCTGCAAGGTCATACTGCCCCGTGCTCCCAAGCAGCTCTGGAAGATGAATTGGCAGAGTCAGCCATGGATGTTAAGGGAAAGGAGGGATTCTGTTTGCTCTGTGGGGCTTTTGTCCTTCAGACTCACCCCCTGGTTCAGCCAAGTGAGATTCTGCTATGTGGTGGAGCGTCACAGACGTCTTTTATGGAAAATCCTTTCCTTAGGATTTTTCCTCCTGAGAAGCTGAGAGGCCCCAGGAACAAAATGTAAACAATGGTTATCTGCTGCTGTGGAATGCAACAGGTGCATCTGTGATTGGTCTCTAACAGCAAATCACAGTCAGCTGGCTCGGACTCTCTGTCCAAGACACAAGATTTGTTATCATTCATTCCTTTTCTATTCTAGCTAGCCTTCTGAAGAAACCTTTTCTTCTATTATTTTAGTGTAGCTTTAATGTAATATATATCATAAAATAATAAATCAAGCCTTCTGAAACAAGGAGTCAGATCCTCATCTCTTCCCCAATCCAAGATCCCTTGTGAACACTATCACAGTGGAGCATGTCACCAGCTCCAAGGGCTGCCCCAGAGCTGGGAGCAGAGCTGGGTGCCCCAGATAGCCCCTCTTGCACCACAAGGCACCAACTGGATCTGAAATCACCAACTGTATCCATGGACAGCAGGTCTCTGATCTCATCAGCTCAAACACCATCCATCCTTCAATCCCTCAGGTGCTAAAGCATCTATAGGACATTAAACAGTTGTCTAGCACTCCAGGAGAGCCCCCAGCTGCTCAGCCTCTCTGCCCCAGCTGACTAAGGATATCTCCAAACAGGAGCCTTGGTGCTGGGCTATGGAGGCTGCTGGATGAGCAGCAACACTTGAGTGTGTGCCCATGGACACAGCTTGTCACTCTTTTCAGAGGATGTTTTTTCCCTGCTTTGAGTGTGCAGGCAGGATTTTTCCTTTGGAAACCAGCACTGACTGTGGTATAGACAAAGCAGTGGCAGAGTGGAGGCAGGAAGGGTAACTCCTTCTAAAGATGGGTAAATAATTTCAGTTCTTCCATCAGTGAATGTTTCCCATAGCCAGAATGCAGCAGAATGATACAATGACTGAAGAAACACCATTCCTGGAGTTCCCTGCAGCCTTTCACAAAGACAGCCTAGCAGGGAGGGAGAAGCCACAAGTTATTTTCCCTTATAAAGACAACACAGAACGGACGGGTCTTACACAGCATCTCCAAAGCGCTGTTTGTGCTGATGCCTGTGTTTGCTGCAGTGATACTCACTGAGACAATGAGGAAAACCTTTCTAGAATACAATTCCTCAGAAGAGGTGGGCTCACCTGACAATCTGCAGGTGGTTAATAAACCTTGATCTGCTGAGTCACGTCTTTGTGCAGTCTGGGCTGGTCTGCTGTGACCCAGGGAGGTTTTTGTGGATCTGAATGCAGAAATCTTCGGCATCCCTGCGCTGCTACAGAATCCTTAAAAACAGTCTCATCAGGAGTAGTTGTTACTGTGAAAAACTCTGCCTCACTTGCAGTATGTTCCATGCAGTCAAGGTCCAGGAGAAAGTTATATAGCAGACAGTAAACCCCACCTACACTTTTCTTTTTTTTTTTTCTTTTTTTTTTCCTTTTTACAGACAGATGTCAGTGTCTTTGAGTGTATGCTACTTTTCAAAGGGGCTTTGTAAGCTGATAACACATTTTTCCAAGGCTACACAATACTTAGCACTGCTCTAACAATTTTTATCTTCAAAGTGCTCTTCCCTGTGTGAAAGGAAAGTCAGTCTCTTCCCTGAAGAATTTCAGATCTAAAAAGACAAAAAGAGGTTAGTGGAGAATGGAGCTACGTGAAGCAAGTTCTCAGCCAGTAGTTCACTCACTATAAACAAGTAATTTTTGGTTAAACTGAAACCTGGCAAAATCACACCACATTTTCAAGGTTTTTCATCCCCAAAAATGTAAGAAAAATATTTTTGAATATATTGCAGTCTTGTACCTTGCTGTTTGCTAAACCAAAACTTTACATATCAAATCAGTATTTTCATTGGAAATATAATTTACTTTTTTTTCTTCTAAAAATAATAAACATGAAAAAGAAAGGAAGGAAACAGATAATTCATTTTATGTTTCCTGGTTCAGCCACTGAATCACAGAAAATAAAATCAATGCAGGGAAGAGCCTTTAAAAAAGAAAAACATTTTAACCCCCTCTGTAAAATGGAGAAACTAAATGGTGGTGGATACCACTGCACTGATTTTTATGGTCGACCTTCTGGCTACCCTTGCCCTTCCCAGCCCCATGTCATGCATCAAAGCAGCTTTGCTGTACTCATGATTACTTGAGCATGGTGCTGAGATGCAGCTGCATTCCTTCATCCTGTTAAAACCAGGAGCCTTTCAGGAATGGCTCTGCACAGCACTTCTGCCTCTTAGCTCCTCTTTCTTCAAGATCAGCAGGCAGCAGAAGGAACACAGGAGCTTCTGGAGGTAATGAAAAATACTGTGGGATGGCTGCTGCAGATCAATTCTGTGGTATGATCCTGTTTGGGATGTCCTGGGCAGCAGTGAAACATGAAACAACAGTCTTCACCACAGGATAGCTCTTGCATTTGGGCTGAGCAGCCACTGGATTGAGAGTTTTAGGTATCTGGTTGCCAGATAAGAGCAATTTTCCCTTGAAAATTCATCTTCAGTATCAGTGGAGACCCAATAAACCGCTGTGTTGATTGGAGAGAGAGTTTGGACCATTAATAGGACCATGGTCTTGAGTGATGGTTGCAAACTGCCTGAGCTGTGTCCTATAAATTAGTATGGCAATAGCCAAGGGAATGCTGCCTTTGTGAAGGGGATGAAGCACCTTCCTTGGTGGAAGAATGTGGAGAAGCTGCACTGACTCAGGAACATTCAATCTTCCTGCTTTGAGGTGGCACCAGTATTCAGTTTGTGGATCTCAAACTCCTTTCTCTTCTCATTTGTGGTGGGGCTGCTTGAAGGTGCCTTGAAGGAATATTTTCTCCTAAAGCAAAGGTCTGATCAAGGTCCTATCCTTGAAGGAAGGGAGATTTTGGAAACGTCCCATCCTGCAGAGGGCTGAAAGCGTGAAATCCATCCCTCACTGGGGTTTGCACACCCTGCTGCAGACTGAGGTTGTAGAAGGGTGCTGGGGAGTATGGTGAGATTAAACAGTGGGACTTTCCCTTTCCTCAGAGCTCCCTTGCTCTGCACACCGCGATAACAGCTCACACCACAGATTTACAAAAGAAGCAATCAAAGATCACCACGAGCACTCTGAGAAGCCCCAACATAAGGCCTCAGCCTTAAAATAATTAGTATTGATTTGCTCCAATAACTCAGGCTGCATGTGATAGTTCCACAAGCTACATCTGCCTAGGGGCTTTGTGCTCAAAATAGCTTCCTTTTCCGCTCCCCTTCAGCTCGCGCTTCCTTCGCTCCTCCAAAGCACTGCAGAGTAGCGTTCTGCAGGGAGCTATGAGGAAAATCCCATTATAGACTGTGTGGGAGCTCCAAAGATATTCAAAAAAAGTGAGCCAGGTTAAGTGAGGTTGGAGTATTAGAAGACAAATTGCTGAAAACCAGGCCACGCTTCTGTGGTGTTTCGCAGCAAACGACCGAAATCGGCGCCGACAAAATCAGTTCCTTAAAAATTTTGTTGGAGAAGAGCAAACGCCCTACTGTCTGCAGGTGTTAAAAAGCTGCCTGGAAGTGTTGGTAATAACTTTTTTAAAGTCCCCTTTTCTTACCCTGGCTGTGCTAACAATTCTCACTGATCTTGTAATTTTGGAATAGAATCGCTGCAGAGGGGAGATGCCTGTTTGAATTTTCCCATTAGTGACCAGCACAGTGGATGCAACAGAAAGTTTAATTATGGTTGGGCTGGGGGAGATGAGAAAGCCACAAAGGAAGAAAAGGTTCTCTAACTGACCACCATATCTTCTCCTCCTCCTCCCCTGGTTTCTCAGAAAACCTCAGGGAAGTTTCTCATGCTTCTCCACAAACAGAACGGGAAGGATTTTAAAGAAAAATTTGGGGGAGGAAAAAACCATTCAAAAAAAGTGAGCCAGGTTAAGTGAGGTTGGAGTATTAGAAGACAAATTGCTGAAAATGAGGCCATGTTTCTGTGGTGCTTCGCAGCAAATGACTGAAATCTGCACCGACAAAATCAGTTCCTTGAAAATTTTGTTGGAGAGGAGCAAACGCCCTGTTGTCTGCAGGTGTTAAAAAGCTGCCTGGAAGTGTTGGTGAATAACTTTTTAAAAGTCCCCATTTCTTACCACGGCTGTGCTAACAATTCTCCCTGGTCTTGTAATTTTGGAATAGAATCGCTGCAGAGGGGAGATGCCTGTTTGCATTTTCCCATTAGTGACCAGCACAGTGGGTGCAACAGAAAGTTTAATTATGGTTGGGCTGAGGGAGATGAGAAAGCCACAAAGGAAGAAAAGGTTCTCTAGCTGACCACCATTTCTCCTCCTTCTTCCCCCCTGGTTTCTCAGAAAACCTCAGGGAAGTTTCTCATGCTTCTCCACAAACAGAATGGGAAGGATTTTAAAGAAAAATTTGGGGGAAGTTGGAAGAAAATTAGTTCAATGTGTTCTGCCAGTTGATCTCCTCATGCAACCATTACCCTCTACATTGGTTACCTTAAAGCTTTTCTGAGGTGTGCAATTACTGGTCCCCAGAGAGACTGAAAAAACACATTTCACAATGTGATGCTGGGGCCGCCCGTGGGCCCCCACTCCTTCCTCTCATAGCTGGGCACTCCTCAACCCTGATGTACATGAATGCATTCCAAAGTCTCCCACAGCAAAGATTTGGGTAATTTTCCCCCCTATTTTTCTATTTGAAAAGCCAAAAGAAATAAAATAAATAAAGGCTCAAAGCTTCTAATAGAATTATATAAATCAGTGAGCTGTTATGTAGTAAAATAGTCATGCCCTGAAAAACACACTTACACCGTTCTTATGCTCTTTTGGGAACAAGCCTCACTCTCCAAATCGTAGGAAATCTCTTCCTGTAACTTTCCAGAGATGCATGCCCCAAAAGGGGAGAGAAATAATCTTCCAGACAGCTAAGAAGCAGCAAAATTTTGGAGTATGATTTAAAGGAATGAATGTTATGATAGCAATACTTCCCATGCAAATGAAGCCTTAGGTGTGAGGTCACTGGGGATGAAGCTGGACCAGCACCAAGACCCAAAATGATGAAATAAAATGAAAGCCACATATGAGATGAAATGCTTGGGGTAGACCAGTTTAAATGCACTTTATTTCTGAGGGAAATAGATAAGGGATGCAATGACATGGGGAAAAGGAACAATTATATTTCCATCAGTGCTGTTGGCTGGAGAGTGCTCTGCTGATTTCAGTGTCGCGTGGCACCACGTGTGGCTGCGTGTTCCATGCTGTGCACATGTAGATCCACATTGTATTCCTGGGTCTGGGCCTTCCAGCTCTGCAGACCTGTCTTCAGGCTAGGTTTGAACTGAGTAGTTGGGGCATGAGGAGAGGGGGAGCAGATGGACTTCCCTGCTCAGCCCTGTCTAGTTCAGAGGGACTCAGCCTTGCTTTGATCATGCTCGTGAATTTCGCGGCTGAACGGATGCCAGAATAGGAGCTGCTTTCTTGAAAATCTGACCTCTAATAGCCTGCTCTGCTGAAAACGAGGAGACTTTGACATTTTTGGGTGGGATTCAGCCCACAGATTTAGATGTCCAGCTGTCCAAATTCCCATTATAGTCGGTGAAGGTCAGGGATGTCATGCATTTGTCTAAACATAGGCATCTGATGTCATTTTAAATGCCCTCTTTTATCCAAGATATCTCCCTGGGGCTAGGAAGCATTACCCAAAATCTATGGAAAACTGCACCCCTATGGAGCAGTAGCTGGGAGCAAGCCAGGACATCCCAGAATGTCTAATGGTACCAGATGCCTCTTTTAGGCAAAATATTTTATCTGCTGACCGAAATTATGTAGAATCAAGAACAATGGACTTCTACAGATGATGACCATTGACTAGATCTCCATTGGCTACAAAAGACATTAAGCATCTAGCTTACAATACACTTAAATTTAAGAGCCAATCTGACCCTTGATCCCATAATTAAGAGATGATTCCTTTTGCTGCCTGAAATTCATAACACAAGTGGAACAGCCCTGAGCTCCTGACTGTAATACACCCCAGTGTATTACAGCAGAGTGGCCAGGACACCTGTTAGGTCTGGCTCCTCTGGGAGCTCTTAGTTGGTTCATGGGGAGACAGTGACAAAGCTGTGGCCCAGGTGGCTCCAAAGAGACCAGTGGTACAGTGGTGCTGGCCAAAATCCAGGATGGTTCCACTTCAGAAACTCTGGAGCAAGCCATGCCCAGCTCTCCATGCAATCCTTGACCTGGCTTTTCTCTTCTGCTGTGTTCTATTTGCACTTTGTTTATTCTATCCAGATTTCAGGTAGTGGTCACGGTGCTCTCACTCCCTTGGAATTAAGGTGTTTTTTGCTTAATTTTCAAGCTTATATAAATTAAAGAGCTAAGAAAGTGTATATGAATATGACCTCATTTTTCCCTCCTACCTCCCCCCACACACTTCCCCAGTTGACATGTTTGTGCAAATGTTGAAGATGAGTAACGTAAATAGACTTCTTTAACAGTGATAGCTTATTAAAATAGCATGGGTGTGTGAATTTCTATTGCTAACCAGGAACCCTGCTGCTTACCAGTGGCAGTGCCATCCATGCATTATTCAGCAGATGAAAAAGGCCATTGTTCCTGTGTTCTGGAATTAATCAGTTCACTATGAAGATTACCTGTCACCAAAATATCTTGTTTACTGGGTCCATCAAAACAGCCCTCTGACAGCAGGTGGGTTTCCTCTATCGGGCCCTTTGTGCTAAAATACATGTTTGTAAATATGACAGAGACCTGGTGGTGCTGTTAAGGAGAATGCAAGAAACAACCTTTTTAATCTGCCTTGTGTGCTGGAGTTTCAAGCCTGTTGTGGGGGCAAGAAGGAAGAAATGCATGGAACAAGGAGCACCTGTGAGTTATAATTCAATCAATCTGAAATCCACAGGGTTATTGTGACAGATCCAAATTCGACTTTCAGGCTTAAGCTCTTTCCAGCTGCAGCAGAGGCATGTGGGGTCCTTGACTTCATTATTTTGCTTCCATGCCCTTTCTGAGCTTGGGTACTTTTTTTTACTGGAAGTTGTGGCCTTTCTCCCATTTCTCTTCTCCTGGCCCTTGACCTCTCGCTCCATTCACTTCTCTTGCTGCCAAAGTGAGGTATTTGAACATCTGGCCTTGCCTATTTTCACCACTCTGCTGTATCAGATTAAGGAGGCCCAAGGTTGAGCTGTGCTGTGGCATATCTAAAAAGACTGTTGTGGAACCAAGATCTGAGTGGATAAACCCAAAAACTTCTGCAAAGAAGAATGGCCTGCTTAGGTTTTTTTATTTTTGCTTCTGAGTGTCCAGGATATTTGAAACAGGTAGAAATGCTACTTACACAGAGAACCTTCCATTTTTTATTTATGCACAGTTTTCCCACAATAAATACATAATAAAATATCCATTGAATGGGATCCCATACCTTCAGATACATGTGAAATCTCAGCTAAAACCAAGTGATTTCCTGAGTGGTGACAGAGGGGGTGGATGGAGCTGTCCCTGTCATGTCTCCAGGTCCTTGCAGAGCCCTGGCTGGGCAGAGGCAGATGTGCAGCAGCAAGGTGCTGCCTGCCTCTTTGTCTGCAGAGGCACTGATTTCAGTCTCTCTCCCTTAATTTTCCCAGATGCTGCTTTTAATTAAGCTCCAAAGGCTTCATGCTCTTTGAGACCCCTTCCACTCCGTCAATTTTGGTAGGAGCTGGCAGGCAGTGTGATCACAGCCTTGCTTCTGCTTCGATTCAGGCTGAGGGTTGTGCACTGAGATGCTGTTTCCAAGCAGGGTTAATGCATTCACCTGGGGTGTGAAATATCAGCCCTGCTGCGTGTTTCCCACATGACCTTGACTCTCGGAGTCACTGGCCATATGCTCACTTAAGCTGATGGCAATTTTTCTCCCCTCCTGTTGCCTTCAGGGGGTGCCTGCTCAGGGCCCTAATCTCTGTGTGTCTGTAATCCCAATCAGTAAATGAGCACACACTTTGCTTTATTTAAAATGCGAGCTCCTCACGAGCACCAACGCTGTTTGTGCAGGTTCCAGGGTGGTGATGTGGGGGCTGGTGTCTCCTCCTGGATCAGCCACGTCCAGTAATAAATACCAAGCCTTGCCACCCTCCCAGAGGGGTGCTGTCCCATGGCCAAGGACTGTCACAGTGTGTCACTGCCTCTGACTCACAGCTGTAATTCAGCTGCGACAATGGCAAGGAGTGCAATCCAGGGAATAGGCTGGCCTTGCAACAGGGGGAATATGTCCCCTGAAATCTAGTAGCTTTGGAAAGATGTTTTAAGGATGTTCTGCCATTTTTGAAATTTCCCAAGGAGAAAATGGGACGATTTTAATGGAAAAGGCCAAAGGAAAGATTATCTCTTTAAAAAGTATTCAGGGGCAGGAAGCAGATAATGATACTGCTTTTGAATATCCCAATTGGTACTTTCAGAAGAAAACTGTTTTTAGAAGTGTTTCTTTGTTCTTTAGACTGGCTGAAGCCCATTTTGTGAGTCTGAATGCTGGTGTCTCTGCTCTTACTGTACAGATCATGTCCCTGGCCTGGCCACTTGAATTCCCTAAGCTAAAAACAGCTTCATTCATTGCAAGTATGTCAGCTCTGCTCCAGGCTCTGTAATAATAACTCTTTCACTTCAGCTGATGAGATCTAGATACCAATCTTGCTGAGGTCACCAAAGGAAAAAAAATTAGCTTGGTCACTTCTCCATTGACAATTCAACACAAACCATATATCTCTGCCTAGGGCGCCTCACACTTCCTCCTTATATTATCCAAATTGCACAAAAAGCACCACTGAGATTTCCCTGAGCTTAAAGAAATAAAAAAATAAAAAAGCAAAAGCCCTCCATGACATCATTCATATTTGGTACCTCCAATGTCAGAGGCACAAGTGGCAAAAGGGTTCTCATTTTATTAATGCCAAGCATCCCTAATGGAAAGAAGCTGTGAGGCTGACCTAAGCTCTCCTCAAATGCAAAGCACAAAAACCCTGTACCCAGAGACATTACATAAAGCTAGTAACAGCCTTTTCTCTGGTGCTACTGAGTAGAGAAAAAGGAGCAAATGAATTCAAGTCTGTTTATCCCCATCTGGTTAGATGATGTGTTATTGGCAGGCCTGGCTGAATTTGCTTTGTGTGGCACCTTATACAAGACACCTAAGGCATATGTCTTCCAGATAAAAGCCAAGTCCCCTGATTAAAGGGTCAAAGCAGAGTGCTGACAGTAGGAAGACGAAGCAAGCTGTTACTGAGCTCTGTGGAGGGATGGGAGCAGAGATTTCAGAGCAAGGCAGTGAAAAGCTGAGAAAAGGCACATTTCATCCAGGCAGAGATACCAGCATTGAAAGGACTGCACAAGATGCAAAAAAAAAAGCACCTGCTGTTAATGCAAACTGGAGAGAATTCCCCTCCAAGGACCTAGACAGGGGCAGGGGGGAGTGGTGTGTGAAGGAGACCTGGAAGGGGCAGAGGTGCTCCTGCAGCAGGTCCTGCTCTGGTGGCTTTCACCACACCCTGCCTGTCCTGCCATCACCTCCTTCCTTCTCCTGAACCCCCCAAATTAGGGCCAGCTGTGGGGGCACTTGGCTTCACCAGCACACAGGATTGGGGGTGCCCCAAAAAAGGCAGTGCCCTTTACTAAATGGCTCCAGGTCCTCACTCAGGACCAGCACCAGCCCTGGGGTGTAAAAGCAGTTGGCTGCTGTCAGAACTCAGTGCATCCCTCTGGATGTCCAGAGTTGCCAGGACCCCACTGGGGGGCTCAGAGACCCTGGCATGCTGCCCAGAACACCTGGGGATTTGATTATGACCCCTGGAGCAAGTTGCCAACTTTGTATGAGAACCTGAAAGTCACACAGGTTTGAATGGTGTAATAATAAAATATTCACAGGGTGAAAATGTAGATTTTAGGATTTTTGGTATGGGGGTTATGGGGACAAGATGGAGGAATCTGGGCTTGTCTAGTCCTTCTTTCTTCTTCTTGTTCTCCATTTTCTGCAGTGATGTTGGCACTTTGGGATTGGTCTAGAGTAGAAGTGCACTGTCTAACACAGGTGATAGGTATTGGGAATTAAGTGTAAATATGTTATACGTAGTTTGTAGTATAAAAGGTCAACACCACCTCAGGGGGGGTCAGAGTGCTTGTGGCTGCCCTGCTGAGCAAAACTCTGCTGGGCAGAAAGAAAATTTTGTAGATAAGAATTAATAAGCAACCTCAAGACTGAAAAGTGAAGAGTCCAGACTCGTTCTTCAGTTGCGCGGGCCGAAGCAGAGACATCCTGCACATCTCGGGGCAGCAATTACCAACAGCAACCCGAGAGGCCACCACCATTTGTCCTTCCCTTCCCTTCCCTTCCCTTCTCTTCTCTTCTCTTCCCTTCTCTTCTTCTCTTCTCTTCTCTTCTCTTCTCTTCTCTTCCCTTCCCTTCCCTTCCCTTCCCTTCCCTTCTCTTCTCTTCTCTTTTGTGCCATTTCACATCTCCTCTGGGCAGCAAGGCAGCTCTCCTTGCCTCCCAGAAATGGAGAGCTGAACCTTCCCTGCAGGAGGAATTTCCATCCCCCAGCTCCAGGCAGGATCTGGCAGCTCCATTCCTGGGGACTGGCTGGTGGTGCCCTGTGGAAGAGACTGCTGCACAGGATCCCTGAAGCAAAGATTAATTAATGAGTGTTTGCACAGCACTTTAAAGGTGTGAAGAGCCATATAGATGCTGCTAAGTATCATTGTTAATTATGATTAGGTGTAATATCGTAATATATAAATATTGCACAGTAAATAGCTTCAAGAGCATGAGAGAGGATTTCTCAGCAGTCAGGGGCATTTTGTCTTTATAGCTGGAGACACATCTACCCCTTGGACACAAACCTGGTCTGGAATTTTGAAGGGTGCAAGCAGTGGGAGGAGAATAGCCAGAAATCTATTTTGGTGGCAGACTGACTGTGTGGGTTTTTTGCAGGGAAAAAGACACTGGATTTTTCATGGGGAGAAGACAGAACAAAGTGGCATTTTAAAGCAAAACATTTGAAAATTACAATTGAATGAGCATAATTTCTTCAGTCCATTTTAAGGAAACTAAAATCTCACCAGCAGTGATGTTTTAGCCAAGATGTGTTTTGTCCAAGGGCAGGTTTTGGTGCTGAGCCCTGAGAGGGGCCCACAGCCACTTGGAATTTTTCCTTCCCTGTTACAGCAGCTTTGGTGGTAGCTGGAGGAGTTTCATCTGCACCCCTTAGTGCCTGTTCCAGATGTTCAGGTCTCTGTCTGGGTAGGCAGATAATGCCTGTCCTCAGTTCTGGGTATTTTCTGTGAGCACTGGGATCTGTGTGCCCACTCTCTGCTCACCCAGAAGGACCAAGGTGGACAAAAGCTGCTCTCCACATTGCCTCTGTGCTCAGACTGAGCAAATGAGCTGTAAATCTGAGTGTTGAGCTCTTGACCCAACACACCTGACAGACTTGCAGTATTAAGTGAAATTCTGTTAAAGTCAAACACCTGAGTATTCCTGAGCCTGGGGCCCTAATTTCTCAGCTTCTCACTTTCCTCACCTGTTAGACTGAGGACAATAATTCCCTTTATGAAACAGGTGGAGATGTATGGCCAAAGGGCCTGAAGACAAGGAGAATTAACTTCTATTAAGTGGATTCTGAAGGCTAGAAGGACCCCTGTGATGGATAGGTCTTGTCCACTCACTCTTCCTCTGCACATCCTTTGTACCAATCCTTTAGACTCTGTTTTAGTGCTGTTGTGTTGTTATTCTGTGCCTTAACCCACCCCTGAGACCTCCATCTGCCACCCCAGAGAGCAGATCTGGTACCTGGTGCCTTTGTTTGTAATGAGGATGAATTTGTTGATATTTGGTAAAGGATATAATTTGATGGCTGAGGGGCAGGTCTATTAATCAGGGGCATGTGAATGTTATTGAAACACTAATTTGCCAGAAAGAAAGGAGAAGAAGTGAGTAGAGCAGGGAATTAGCACATGATAAATCTACTTAATATACAGAAAGAGAAACTTATAGGGAGTGAGCTGCTCTGCTTCCTCTCCTTTCTGTCATTCATGCCTTATTAATAATGCTTGTGATGTTAATTTTCATCTCACACAAATGACAAATAAAAAGGCCTGATTTATATTGTTCTCAAAATACAAAGATTCATACACAGCCTTAGAGAGAAACTCTGCTCACTCATTCCCCCTGGTAAACATAAATATTCAATAATTAATATTGAATTTTCGGAAGGCTGATCTCTCCTCTTGATCTCTACAGCAGCCTGTTGACCCTGTCATGTGTTAGAGGCAGCATGAGATGGAAAACTGAGTCTCATCTCTATCTGCATATACCAAGTGAATCCCAGCTAAAAGCTGCTGCATTAACTGTCTCTGACCTGCCACCACTGTGTTACTGCCTTGCTGAAGATGTAGCACCCTGAGTACCCCTTTCATGCAAAACTTTGGAATTATTGTCCTGTATTTGCTCAAGGGAGTCCTTGATATGCCCCATTCCAGCTTGCAGAGAGAGCTCTGCTGCACAATGGGTTGCAGGAGAGCCTGGTTTCCCCAGGATGTGCCCACTAATACCCCACGGTCCTTTGAGGTGCACTGCAACCCTCTGTCTTAAATTTTCTTCTATACCATGCTATGACCTGTGATTTCTCCATCCCCTACCACTCAAGCACCCTCTGGAGGGAAGGAAATGCCCTGAAGGAGAAAGAGAAGAAGCAAACAGCTCAGTCCTGCAGGGAATTTAGACCTGGCTCCTTCCTTGGTGCTGGTGTGTAGAGAGCAGGGAGCTGCAATTTTAGAACCAGTCCTTCTTTCATCTGCAAGGACAGCAGTGAGGAAAAGCCTGCCCATGAATTCTCCCAGCTCAGGGCAGCTCATTGCTTCTGTAATTGCAATTTTTTGCAGCTTTTGGCCACCACAGACCACTCTAGACAGCAGGGTACCAGCTCTTCTTGAGGCTGAGTCCACAGAGGACCATCTCTGCCAACTCACCAAGGGCCACCAGCACAGAAACCTCTTGTGACCTGTTGTGTTATCCCTGAGAAAAGTCTTCAGCACTCACTCTTTTCTAGACCATCACTGCCAAAACAGCAGTGATATTATTCCTTCTTTTGATTTCTCCATGTTCCTCCTCTGCCAAAACAGCAGAAGTTATTCCTTCTTTTGATTTCTCCATGTTCCTCCACAGAGGAGGAACATGGAGAAATCAAAAGAAGGAATAACTTCCAATGCATGTTGTTTTGTAAATGAGCATTAAAATAAAAGGTAACCCAAAACCACAAAACCCAAACAACTCCAAGAACACCCCTAGCACACCAAGATTCCTCTCTGGACTTCCTAGTGGTTTAATCAGAATTTCTTCCTCCTTGCTTGACCTTCCACAATGCCCCTGAACTATAAATAAACTTGTGATAGTTGTGACACAAGCCAGGCTGCCAAAGCAGGCGTGGAAAGTGGATGGAGATGTTATGAATGGTCTCTACCATTTCAAGTGTTACCTTGCTGTATTTCTTGCCAGCGACCAAGACCAAGAGAAAGAAGAGAGAAAAACAGCTGAAAAATATCTTCTCATTTTGCAATTTCAAAATAATTCCCTTTTAAAAAAATGCTTTTAAAGTATAGGTGCTTTTTTGCCTGTAAATAAATGGCTGTTTTGCAGAATAAACATGTAAATTGGGTTATCAAGCATTTCAAAAACACTGTGTTCCCTTTTGGGTATCATAAATATCACAGTGTAACCTCTGCCTCTGTTAGTTTCTGTTTCATAGTCAAGACATAGGAAGAATCGTTCTCACAAAAATACCTTACTCCCTGGAAATGGCTTGTTGTAGGCGCCCAGTCAATCCCTTGGGAGTCTGTAGGCAGAGCCTTTCTTGCTGTAAATTTGGGGCACCCCACTGGACTCAATGGAGATTGTATAAATGGAGGGTCTGACTCTGTGTGTGTCTCCCACTCCCTCATGCATGGTCTGCTTTAATCAGCTGAAGCAGAGAGCTTGCTGTGTAACCCATTTGAGGAAGGAGGGAAAAATAACATTAGAGAAGTGATTTCTTTATCTAGGACATGGATTTTCGGTTTGAACCTTGGGCTAGTGGTGATGGCTGGGAAAACCTTGTTGGTGAGCGTTTGCAGGTCTGTAGTGACTGAGAAGAGCACTATTCTTTTAAGTATTCTAAACAATTTTTTAGGGATTTCTTGTTTATGAAGCACTCTTCTGCCAGTGGCACCTCTGACCACAGCAGCATTACTTGTCTGAGGCTGCACCCTTGAGTTCTGTGTGCTGACCCATTACTGCATCAAAATGGGAGAGATTGAATTTAGCTCCAATAAAATTGCATTAAGTTTCCAATAGACATCTTTTATTTCCAATTGGATATGGCATCTCCCTTTGAAAAAGAACCAAGTGCAGTGTTTCCAACAAAAGCCTCTGGAGGTCTTATCTGTGACCTTCTCTCCAGAACTTTTAGCAAAGTCCTGTTGGATTAGGTACTCACTTTGTTAGAAAACATACCTTTGAACTAATATTGATAAATATTTCTGGCTTGACAACACTTGAAAACTTACATTTGCAATGTAGTTAGACTCATAGGACTGTCCAGAATCCTCCAAGATGATCTTTTTTTATAGAGTAAGGAGATGATGTACTGTAGAGTGGGGCATATTTCTCTATTTCCATAAATATCTATATCATCTTGCTTTTGTCTAGACATGAACCACATGTCTTCATGAACATTTGCTACTCAGCACTCAATATTTTTTTCAGACAGCAATGATCAGGTGTTTGGTTTTTAAACTGTTCCTTCTGCACATCCACTGCTTCCACTGGGTGACTGGCTCCTATCTGACTAAAAGAATATTCCAAAAAGGAAAATAATAGGATGCTGTATTGTGTTTTATTGAATGCTCAATATTATTAGTTCAGCCTGGCACAAATTTGGAAACATTCTGGGCATTGTATTTGGTTTTTTATTTTTTCTTTTCTTTTTTTTGAATGCCTAAAGTCCTAGCTCTACTTGTTTACAAAGAACAAGCAAAGCAATTGCACAAAATACCAGGAATAAAATTCAAGCTGTTTTGTTTACACTCATTTACCAAATCTGTTTCCATTCTCTGACTAGCTCTTATTGTAACTACAGTTTATCAACATTTTTCAAACGCCAACATTTCAGTGAAACAGATTTGTTTGGGGGGAGGAAGAGGAAATGTTCACTTCATTCCAAAAAAAGAAGACTACTCATGAGTCAAATTGTTCCATTTGATTTTAAAAAAACCCTATTTTAAATTATCATTCCACATATCTTGCAAGTTTCTCATCTGAATCAGAAAGTCTTCAAGATTATTTCCAAAATACCCCTAAAAAAGCTGCTGAATGACAATTGCAAATGCACCTTGTTTCTGTCCAGTGAGACTGATGTTTCTGAGTATCCCTATGCAGGACAAGTACTTCATTTCTCTTCACATCTCTAGTGCTTCAAGGTTTAATAATTACAAATTATAAAATTATCTAGAACTGCAAGTGCACATAGACACCCTAAGGGCTTTAGAGAAAAAATACAGGAGGAACTAGAGCTAAGGGGAAGCAAATCAATATGTTCTTGTCATTGCCTAGGAGGTGATACATACCACATTATTGGCTTCACCACCTCTCCTGACCTGTCTCCCTACCTGATTGCAATGCCTGATATTCTTACTGAGAGTAATCTGTGGCATAGGCTTGTCTATAATTTCTCATTCTTACTCAAAACAGAAGACCCAAAAGGTTTTGCACGGGCTTCAGTGAGGTGGGGCCTGAGTTAGGGCAGTGCCTGCAGCAGAACTGAGCCTGACATTCATGGCTGGGATTGCTGATCTCTAACATTACTGATTACTTAATATCAAATGTTTTGTGTCTGAAATAAGTTTCCTGGTAGTTTGACTTAACAAGTACGGTTTGTACAGCCCACATACTTTTAAAATAATTATTTTCCTCCCACAGCTATTAGTGAAAGCTGTGACATCTTCCCCTTCTTCGCAGCGATATGTCATCTCTGCTTCAGCACCAGATGGTCCAGGAAAATGAGCAGGAGAAATAAGCGTGTCTATTTTCCCCTCCCTTAGCACGGCAAGAAAATAAATGTGAAATAAAGAAAGTGCTACCTGTGCTAGGCTAAAGCCTCTGGATGTGATGGCTCTCTCTGTCAGCTTCCTCCTTTGCTCTTTCTTCCTTGCCCCTCCACCAGTGCAGTCACAGCTGGTAACTGGACACTGTGGATGGGCTGGTCCTTCCCTCAGACCATCCTCCTGGAGCTTCAGGTGCAGGAATCACCTCAGCCATCTCTTTATATCAAAACCTGTTGCACATCATGTATAATACCCCATCTCATGATTAAGGCTCTCTGTTGGGATTAGGAGAACTAAAACTGGTTTCTGACCCTGCTGTGGGGACCTCCAATGATCTTAAATGTTGTTCATGCTTTGTGTTCCCTCAGTTGTCAAGAGGACACAATAACTATTGCTATTTCTCCCGCATGTTTAGAGACAGGTCTTGTCTGTGGTTCCTGAGTCAGGCAGTCAGAGTAGGGATTCACTCCCAAGTCTAGGAAGCTGATTCTTACACTCACACCTGTGAAGTAAAACTCAGAGACCTGAACTGAGTATGATGGAGAAAAATAATCTCTATCCACCTGTAGAGGCAACTGACACAATAGTTTGGAAGAATATGACAGGGAATCATTGTCCCACTCCCTGACTGCTAGGCCACAGTGCCAGGCCATCCATGCCTTAGTTTTGGCAGGAAACTGAAGATGGCAGTAAGTGCCAGCAAATACACTCTGATTAATCTCCAGGCTGGTGCCCAAGCTGTCTAGGGGGTTCAAAGCTGTGGTGACCCCTCTTGTGAAGTTCCCAAGCCAGTATTTGCCTTTATTCAGTCTCAGTGGTCCAAGACAAGGGAGGAAGAAAGAGGAGTCAAGGATGGCCTTTCCAGTTCTCCTGCAGCCAGAATTCCTCACACATTAAGGCTGTTTTACACACATATCCAAGTCCCTACAAGGGACCCTACAAGTCCTTCACAGAATCACAAAATGGGTGAGGTTGGAAGAGGCCAGAGGGGGTCATGTAGTCCAACATCCCTGCTCAGTCAGGCTCTTCCCAGAGCACATTGCACAGGATTGTATCCAGATAGTTCTAGAATAGGAATCTCTCAGTGAGAGATTCCACAACCACTCTGGGCAATCTGCTCCAGTTCACAGTCACCAGCAAAGCGAAGAAGTTTTTCCTCTTCACTCAGGCTGGAGCAAGAACAAAGGGAAGGTAATTTGAACATTAGCTCTAGTTAGCATGTAGAGCTTCATCCTCCCTTTTATTTTGAGCTGGAGCTGCTAAACCAGCTTGAAATTCAAACTGTCCTACCACTGCTGCCTTAAACTGCAATGTCAGGTCAGCACTGCATGCAAGGGACAGACCTTTCACACTGGAGCCACGTTCTCCCTGCCCTAGTGGAGGATCCACTAATCTGCTTGCATGGGAGGAAACAGAATTCATGAGGGGGTGAGCATGAAATTCAGCTGTGAAATGTCTGTCCCCTCTTTTTATTCTGCTCTCTGCTCATCAAAGTGTTTGTTAATCTTCAAATTCCTTTCAACTTCTGCTCCAGTGAATACATGTTTTGGAGCTTCCTAATACATGTTTCTTGTCCTTTTTCTTGAAAGCCCTGCCATTTATCAGATAATAGAAACAATATGACTGAGATCTAGCACAACCCAATAAGGATATAAAATATTCTGGGTGAGCATCTTATGAAGAAAAAGGTCTTGAACTTCCTTCAGCAATAACTTGAAAAAAGCAGGAATAAAGAGCACCTTTGCAAAAGCATAGATTGGGTCATAAGTATTTTCTCTCCCAAATTACAGCTGTTTATCTCTTCTGATAGGCATCCATCAGAAATGGTTTGAGCAGTCACCCATAGTTTTTATTCTTGGCGAAATGCCGTGCTTCCATTTTCTTTTCATTACTGGCTTACAATAAATTGCACTCATGTCCCAAAAGCAAAAGTCTC
This sequence comes from Zonotrichia leucophrys gambelii, assembly GCF_028769735.1. NCBI lineage: Eukaryota > Metazoa > Chordata > Aves > Passeriformes > Passerellidae > Zonotrichia > Zonotrichia leucophrys. The sequence goes on along the minus strand of NC_088171.1, from coordinate 6,610,499 downwards.
TCCAGTCCATTATCATTCCCTAGGGCCATTCTTTCAAATGTAGTTAAACTTGGATCTCTCTTGCCTCTGAGGCATCTCTCTCTCTTTTTTAGACCCTTTTCCATTTGGACTGAGTAAAGTTCTAAAGGTTAAATGACTTGGCCAGGGTCACGTAGGGAGTCTGTGGCTGAGCAAGAGACCCTGCACATGACAATAACCAGCCAAGCCCCCAAGTCCCAAGCCCTCAAGCAGTATAAAAGGATTTTATAGGCAAACCAGCTCAGAAAATTGCAGACTCTTAAATAGTTGAGTTTATAATGGAAATACTAAGAGAAACCTGACTGTAGCAGTGGAATAGTAGTAATGCATTACTTATTCCATTAATGGCTGTGTTCTTAATAGAAACAGGTTCATTACATGGTAAGAAGCAAAGTTTGCATTAAATAGAAACATCATTTGGTGTTTTATTGATTAAAAGGAGATTAGATTTCCATGATGTTCTTTAGCAAATAGGATGCCTCAGAGGAAATGTATATATTTATATTATAAGCAGGAGGGTTTTATTACAGCATAATGGAAAGAAAATGTATCTCATAATGATAGTTTATATCACACAAGGGATCTGATAACTAAAAGTTTAACTCCTAACCTAACAGTGAAGTCCAGAAATCTGTATTCATGTATTAGTGCAGAAAAAATGTCTTCCATTTGGAAAGTCTATAGTTCCATGCTGCAGGTGGCATCAGGTTAGACCCTCACTTCTCAACCAGAGGATCAAATCAAACCTGTCTCTGTGGACTACATGGTGAGGGCAAATTATTGCACTGAAATATCAGCAGAAACATAATCATCTCCAATCAGTGAATACATGGCACACCCTTGTTTCACTTCTCCCTGGATCCTTAATGGTACAAATATCAGCAATGCTAATTACCCACCAGTGATTTCATTTCTCCCTTTCAGACACATGTGGTGTGAAGGCATCCTTGTTCTCAGCTTTAGGACTGTGGGTACTGGGCTGAAATTCAGCTGTGTGAGAGTGCCTTTCAATCTGCCCCACTGTTGCATCAGAGTTGATCCTGGTATCCCAAAATCACCACAGAAACTTCTGTTAGCAGACCAGAAAATTTTGTCAGGCTAGAATCACATCAGCTCAAACTGGAGAACATCCTGGTGAAGGCCAGGGAGGGCTAAGGCACCTTGCAGAGTGCTCTGACTTACACCTTGAACCATCCTCCAGATGCTCTGATACCTATTCCCCAAGGACTGCCCTGGATTCAGGCTGGTGGATTTAAAAACTAAATCTTCAGAACCTGTGCTGATATGAGTGTGGGGAATGTGTAGGGCTGACTTAGAAACAAGCACCTCCATGCCCCAGTGTATTTCCAGTTCAAGCAGAGAAGAAATATGACAGGTAAGTACTTTGTCAGGGGTGGATGAGATTTTACTGAGTAACCCAAAGTGGATGGGTGGTTTCAAACCCTCCCTCAGTACTCAGCCTCCCTGAGACAATGTCCCTGCAGCAGATGTTGCCATTCATGGATCTATGGCTTGAAAAGAAACCCATCACTTTTCTGCCATCCATCAAGTCAGTCAAGAGTTAATTGAAAGTCTCCCATTAACTTCAATGGGGCCAGACTTTGCTCCTAAATAATTCTGAGGAGTTCAATTAATGTTAATGGACACCTAATGCCAGTAACTAACAATCTCCCTTTAACAACCTAATTATTTCTTGTCAGATGTTGGACTAGTAAATAATCTAGTGGTCTTTGGTGGTGGATGTAAGACAGCTTTGGAAAAATGCCTCTCATGGCAAAGTAAAAATGGTTTTTCACCAACCACCCTGCAGATGGTCAGATTTTACAGCTTGGCTGTGTTTTGATGACCTTTTTTTTTTTTTTAACCATGGCTGAAATATGTATGATAGGAAGGAAATGCTGTAAGTGTAGCTCGGTTGGCTTTATGTTCTGCCAGAGCACAAGAATATAGTTCCTAAGTGCTTACTGGCAAGTATGACCTGATCATTTGTGGCCAAAATTTCTGTAAAATAAAATACCTGTTTCTAAATATCTCTAAAATGGGGTGAAGCACTCCTGTGCCTGACTATGAGCTTTACCCAGGGAGCAGCAGCAGCTCTGACCACCCTTTCACCAAGTGCTGCATGTAAAGACGCAGAGAACATCTCTGATGTTCAGAGATGCAGCAGGTCAGGGGTCCCACATGGGTGCAAGGGATGAAGTGGGAAGAAAAACAATTTTAGAGGTCTCCCAAAACTTTTATTATTTAACATGAAAAATGTCTCTTGCTTTCAAATAGCCAAACACAAAAAATACAATGTCAGAAGAGTAAAAACCAGAGAGAGCTGTGGAAATTACAGACCACTTCATCCACTGCCCCCTAAGGCCCAAGTCCCTGCTGTGCTGTCCTTTTGTGCTGCAAACAAGGGTTCCCAAAAGCTAGTCTGTAGGTAATGATGATAGCAACAGAAGCATGGAATAAATCAACAACAGCTTCAGGAAACACTGCAGCACTTCTGGATGAAAAATGACAAGTTTCTGAAGAACTTGCAGAATACTGAAATTTCTGTTGAAAAATCAAAACTCTTCTGTAAGTGAGGGTAGGGAGGAGGCATAATTAGAGTTGGAAATTAATGTGACTCCCCTCATTTTAACCAAAGAGTCATTGAGCTTACCCCTGTAGCTTACCCAAGCTGTGAGATCAGTGCAGCATTCAGCCTTCCTTTGCATTTGCCCGCTTTTCATATGCAACCTATGTGAAAACCTCCTTCACTCACAGAAGCCTTTTTCACCATTTTCAGAGGCCAGATCTAGAAAAGACTGTTTCTGTAACCATGTCCACCTCCTGCCTGGCAGCCTGCCTGGTGCTGCCTGGCACCAGCTTTGCCTCCTAGGCAAACAACAAAGCTCTCAATCCTTATTGTTTTTATAGGAATGAGGCATAAAGATGATATTTATACAGTCCAGCATGTGTCTGATTCAGATTAAACTGTGTGAGGACCATTTTTAAGGATATGGTTTCCTTTTGGATGGTACTGAAAGTCTCCTCAGTGTGTTTAATGGTGCTAGACCTGGACAGGAAAAAGGTAAATTTGATACATCTGTGAATTCTGTGTGTTCAAGAGCCTGCTGGGGAAATGCCAAATAATTTCCCAACACAGTCCTACCTGAAGATAAATACTAGGGTATTTGTTACAGAGTGTACTTGAGGGCATCAATCCCATATTTCAGGGAATTTGCCTGGCCTGAGTGTTGGCATGATGGTCAGAGCAGAGACAGAGGTGGGCACTGAGGGTGCCACAAATGGCTTCTTTTACAGGCAGTGTAGGGGAAATGGGTGTGATTATCTGAGCCTGAGGCTGGGTGGTTTAGGATGAGCTGAAGTGCAGAACACAAGTGTCTGCTGATCTGCGCACAGCCAGGCTGCTCCCACCAGGCCTGGACACAGACCTCAGGTGGCTGTAAAGTGGTCAAGGAGCAAACAGTGTTAGCCCAGGCAAAGATGATGGTTTTAGATGAGTTTGTTGCTCACTTCCTTGAGAACTGATCTGAGATGATTCCTGTGAGCTAATTCTTTCATTTGTTGACATCTGTTCTTCAGTAATTTGGTAATAATGCACTACTTTTGCTTCCTGAATTTTGAGGCAACATCAAGTGTGACTTATCTCAGTGTGAGGCATTGCTGAGAGCTGGGACACTGTGTGGATGAGGAATTTTGGGTGGGATGGGTTGAGATGCAGAGAAGAAAAACCCACAATGACTAAAGACATAATGCTTACATCTTTGCTTACAAATAAAATAGGCCAAGGCCTGTGCTCTGTGCTGGAGCCACTGACATCTCACAGCTCATGTCCATGCATCTGAACTCTCTTACATTCATAATTAGACTAAAATATGCACCAGATGAGACTAAATGATCTAAAGGTCTTTTTTTTTTTTTTGGTAGATCAGATATGGATGCTGATGTGGGAATGAAGAGAACATGGAGATTTGATGTGTGAAAGTCAGGAGGGGGCAATGGAAGGCAGGAAAGTTGTACCTCTCTTGTCAAACAGGGGAGGCTTTGCATCACTGCTGGCAGAGCAGGGACAGAAGGTTCTGAGGTTTTAGGCATGATGTTCTCTGCTTGTGCAGGTTTATGACCCTGGGTGAACCTGGCACTACTTCATTCAGGCTCTTCTCAGCAGTCACAAGCACTGGCGACTCCTCCAGGTGACAATTTTGTGGTTCTGCGAGAGTGCAGGACTTCATGGAGCTGAGATAATGTGCCAATCTGCATCTGTGATGCTTCACATCTGGCCACTGGCTGATAGTTTGAAAAACATAATTTTATGGCCATGTTTATTTCACTGTGTGGCTGTAAATGTGGATTCGTCCATTTCCTAAGTAAGAGCAGTGTTTAAGATGATAAGCAGACATTGGAGAAGAGTATGGGGGCACCTGGAACTTGTCAGTGCTGAAAAAAGTAAGGAGAGATTGTTTGAAGAAATGAGATTTAAAGATAGATTTGGATGTGAGAAGATAGAGACCCAGATTTTCAACTGTTCCCAGCTGCTCTCGAAATACAACACAGCAATAAAATTAGGATTTGAAGCTCTGGGTGGCACAGAACTGGCAGATCCCTGGGGATTTTTATACCATTCACTTCAGGAATTAAAATTAGGAAATCCTGCTTGTTGGAACTGTTTCTTAGGATTATATTTATAAGTCAGAGAAACTCTGCTTCTGGTGGATTTGAGTTGTAGATGGAGTAACTCAAAGTCATTATAACTCCTTTAGGTCATCTACTAGAAGTATTTCAAAGAATACCAGAAAAATGTGGCCCAGGAAACATCCTCTCAAAGAAGGTTGGATTCCTGAGCAAACCAAAAACAAGAATGGGAAAATGTAGCAATGGAACCAAGAAGACAGAAATACTTATGGAATAGTGTGGAAAAGGGAAAGATGAGGTCGGAGACATCACAGAAAGAACAAACTGTATATTCCCTGTCCCCTTGCAGCATCTGCTAGCTCACACAATCTCTCTCTCCTTTTCTCACTTTCATTTTCTGCACAGCTCAAAGATGAAACTGCTCGTGGCTTTATTTTTGGCTTTTCAATATCTGTGTCCATATGAATTTTGCTCATCTGTATATCTCAAATAAATGAGATATGAAATGTAATTAAGCAAGTAAATTAAATTAGTGTGATTTGTCCTGTCCTTGTTCCTTGCCTCAAGTCCATCTCTTACATGCTTCCACAACTTATCATTTCTGTGGGGAAGTAGATTGAAGGCCCAAAAAAGAATAATGTGTTGAAATTAGCGTGGTGCTGATGGGGCCCTTGATTCAGTCCCGTTGCACTTTAATGGCATTAAAAGGTCAAGATCCATCACCTCACACCTCTTGAGCAGTGATAATTTCCTGGGTTATATTTACTTATCAAGGGAAGCAAATGAGGGAAGATGAAGGTACATGGTGTATCTGCTCATACTGCTGCAGCAGAAGCTCTCACAGTTCATGCTGGTGCTGTAATCACCAGGTGAATGATGAGGTTGAGTGCGTAAAGCGGAGGAATGCTGACCTGGGTCAAGAGACCCTGTGGGTTCTGAAGTGAGGAAAAAGAGCCTTGTGTGAATTTTGCATTTTTATCACACTCTAAAGTAGCTAGGGTGGAAATTTTCCCTTTCATTTTTCCCCACTACTTGGAGCTGGTGAGATGATTGCTTTGTATTTTGTATTCTCCTTTCTTTTTGTGTTTGTTTTCTTTGTGGAAATGCATATTGCAAATGTCAAGAGCCTCCTGTTCCCGTATCTATTTCATCTCAACATCATGCACTTCTTGGGGCTGACAGATGATTTGTCTCAGTGTTGTAACACTACAGTGTTATGAAAACATGAACCCATAGACCAGACCTGTTTTCCAGGCTTCTTAAAAGTGACATTTGGTCTCTGGTTAATGGCACTGTCTTCTGTCTTATCATTTGGGTGTATCATGCACTGACCCCCCTGGGGAAATGATGGTGAAAAGAGGCTCTATCAGCCCAGGACAGCAGCCAGTGGCCACCACCAGGTATTGGAGGGGACAGCTGAAGAGCCCTGTGGCATCCAGAATGTGACATTTCCCCCACCATGTTCACAACTCAGTTTCCTTATTTTGACATTGCCAAGTGCCCTGACAGGTTTGCCCTCCCCTTCTGCTGCCACTCAATTCCAAATTCTGTGCCTTAATTAAGTCTGTGGCACATCTGGATGGTCTGAGGTCTTTCCAAATGGCTTTTCCCTTTTCTGCATCCTTCTGAGCTCTCAGCCTTAGTCAGGATTCCATCATTGGTGCAGCATGCCATTGCTGAGTTACACATGTTGCCAAGTACCATTCTCCTGCAGAACTCTGAATTTATCCTTTGAGCTATGAAATAACTGTTAAATGCTGTACAGTCCTCGCTGACCTGCTACTATTAAGGGAATAGTGTTACCTTAACCTAGATTGCCCAAAAGAGGAAAGGAGGAGCTGTTCCTGGTTCTCTGCCTCCTCCTACTCCAAAAGCTGATTTTTATCTTTTACAGACACATTTTCCTGTTCTTTGGGACTTGTTTTCTTCATTCCAGAAGCTTTGGAAGGGACCACACGAGCACCAAGGTGAATGGCTTGACCTTGCAGAGGGAGGTGTAACATGTCCTGGGGTTTTCCTCCTACTTCTGCCCCTGAGCATTAGGGACACTCATTTCAATGATCTAGCTTGCCTCTGGCCTATGAGAGGTGATTTCCCCTTTGGTCCTGCCTGCTCTCAGTGCTCCTGGGCCTGGGGCAGGGAGGTGCTGGAGAAGGTTCTGGAGAAGTGTTTGCTTGGTTCTATCCAGTGCTGGTAGATGTAACCCAGCACTGCTGCCTGTGACAAGCTCTTTAACCACTCTGCTTATTGGCTCTTACCTCCTCCTGAAGACCTTCCCTCCAGGGCTCACTGAGCATTAGCTGGAGTGCAGCTTTTGGGATGGAAATAAAGTAGCTCAGACAGAAACATGAAATGCCCTCATGGGGAGTGCCTCAAACAAGGCACAAACCCCAGCTGTGGTTGAGATGTGATTCCCCTTTTACTGACATCAGAGGGGAACAGGAGGAACTGGATAATGGCCACCATGAGCACAGGCATTGGAGAGGGATTGACTTGCATGATTAGAGAAAGATGCACTTTGTTACGTCGTTTGCAAGATATAAGCAATGTCAGAACAGAGAGAAGATTCTTCCCAGGAGTAGGAGCACAGTGCTCTGGGGAAAACATGAGCAGAACCACTCAAAGTCCTATGCAAGCAACCCCATTCTCTCCTTCACCATCCTGCCAACAGCAATGAAACCCAGAGAACTTACCCTGGGGTCTCTTGGTTGGTCCTCATGGTCTTCGCCCTTGTAGTACATGTGCAACCGTGGTTTAATGATGAAAAAGAATGCAGGGCTCCTCTCTTCTTGGAAACACAGCCAGCAAAACTCATTCTCAGAGGAAAATAGAACCAAGTACCACTGTATTGGCTCCCTCAAAGCTCTGGAGGCTCTGGTGCAAGCCACCCCCTCTGCAGCCCTTTCAGTAGACACAGCAGCAGAGAGAAGAACCAGTCGAGTTCACTGACGCTGAGATTTTCCCATCTTGCCAAGGACAGAGGAGTCCATTCTCTTCTCATCCCAGCTGCTTGTCACAAGGACTGCTCACTGAGGTGCGTTACCCCATACTAGAGGGATCTGCAGGTTGGTTTTCCACCCTAAAGGAGCACAGAAGGCCTTTTGGGCTGTGCTGCCACTTCCACAGCAGTTTCTCTTCTTCAAGTAAATACAACAGGGCTGCCTGGCTTCTTGCACATGAAACAACGAGCAGAGTAGAACTTTATGACCACAAAGTCAAAATTTTGTCTAGGTTATTGGGTGCCTCCCTGCAAGAAATATCTGGAGGATATTCATTTATCCTGCTACCAGGGAAGCCCCTACAATCCCTTGTTCAAGGACTGTGCCTTGCATCAGTCAGTGCTAATGGCTTGATGGGTTCTGCTCTCTGGATCAATCCCAAAACACAGCCTCAATTCTACACCATCACCAAACTGGAACCACTGGACTGGAAATTTATAATACTGGAATAGGCTGAATGCAGGAGAGACAGGACTCACCAAGGAGATGTTTTAAGAGAACACAATGTGCACAAACCTGGCCCAGGAAATTTGACTCCCAGTGGTCTGAGCAGGTTTGATAGCACACGTAATTTGCCCCAGACAATTTACTGGAAAAAGTTGTGTCAGAGCAGAAAACTCCAGCTCAGCTCATTTTGTAAGGATGTGGATGCCTTTAAACCATGTGCTTTACAGGTCTCTCATCTCTGCATAACTCTGCTCCTGGTATGTATATGGGAGGACTGGGCTCATTCATGAGCTTTCATTAATTGCAGATGGCAGCACTGTTAAGGGAGTGGTAGATTTTGGTTTCTGGGGAGAAGCTTTGCCTTGCTTTCACCTTCACACCACATCAATTTATCCCAGTGTTCTCCTGATATTCCCCCCCTCCATTCCGCCTCGTTAAAGCTGTTGCACAATAATTGTAAATTTTACAGTGCTCAAATTAGATTATTTCCCTTGACACAGAAACAAACAGACTGCTAGGAAATGACCATTTCAGATTACTGGAAGAGTCACACAACGCTGGCGAGCCCAGGCCAACTGCTGCTCTCGGTTGCACATGTGCAATCCCAGGGATGTCATTTAGGACTGTGCACATGGAAGGAGAGCGTGCATTGTGCCCCAACACACATAAATAGCCACGGACCCCATCCTGTGCACTGCTGTCATCAAGTCCAGGCCGCTGTGCTCATAAACCAAACACAGTAAATTTAATTAAAGGATGATCCCACAATGCTAATCAGATACATGTGCAGATTCCGACCGCGGGATCAGGCCCAGAGCTCTTGAGGGCTGAGACACATCCACTGTTGTGGATTTGTTTAATAATTTGGGGGTTGATGAGCCACAGGAATGGGCTTTGGGTTGTTTTGCTGATCAACCAAAGCGCACACCAAGAAGTGAACCCAGAGGTTTTTCTTCCTTCTCCATGATGTCCCTGTGGCTGGCAGCAGCAACAAGCAGAGCTCCCTCCACCATGCAGGCAGGCAGGTTGCCCAGAGCAGTGCCAGGAACAGGCTGCTTTGATCCAGCACCAGGCTTTGCCCGCTGTGAATTTAGCTCAGACCAGCTCTGGATTCACCAGGCCACACAGCAGAGAGGCTCTGCTCAGCTTCCAGCAGCTGCCAACACTTCAAAGGGAATATCAACCTGGCATTAAACCTGATAGATGCTGTACAGGGACATCACTGTCGTGGCCATGCTGTGCCCTGAAGTCTGTAGGCACTTGAGTCTTGGCTCAGAAATTCTGAAAAAACAAGAGCAAGCAAAAAAATTTTACCATTGCTGGTTGTTGATCATCATCCTCACAGGAGCTGTGGGAGGAGGAAGGCATCATTTGCTTGTGTGTGGAGACCACAGGATAATTTGCATGGGTTAGAAGGTGTAGGGGAGGCTTGCATGGCTTTTACCTGTGCTGGGTTCAGGCTGCAACCTCTGTGCTGAGAGCCTCAACTGAAGCCCACACTCCGTCTCCTCTTTTCCCTGTGATATGATCTTTGGTGGAGGAGGAAAGGAGTTCAGCCTGCTTTATCCAGCACCTTTCCTCCTTTGACAGGAGAATGAAAGGCCCTGCCCCGAGTGCCTGTTGTGCAAACAGAAGTGGGAAACCCCATTTCCCACGAGCTGCTCACCGCAGTGCTGCGAGGAGGAATCCAGGCTAATGATAGCAGTTATTCCAACAATGTTAATGATTTGTAGAAAGATGAATTAAGCAAAGAGAGAGAGCTGCACAAGTCTATTATTACCCTGTGCCTAACTCTATTAAAAAGAGCTGAGCTGTTCATCCATTTATGAGCCATTGACAGGGAGGCATATATCTCCATGAAAAAGGTCAGATTGCTCCAAAATGGTCATGGTCACATTTCTTTTCAAGGAGGAGCTCTCTGTGACAGAAAGTCTGTGTTTGGCAGAGGGTTTCCAGATGCAAGGCTGTCTGAAAGGCTTCTTTTCTTCCTGCTGTGTGCACAAGGGCTTATCTTCAGCTTTTGAGGTACTGATTAAGGTGACAAGAAACCAAATCCTGCCTTGACTGCTTGCTTGCACCTTGCACATGGCAAAGGCTACAACCCTCTGGCAGAGAAAAACTCTTCATTTTTGGGGCAGGGGCAGGTCAGCCTTGAGGAAAGTTTAGTATTTTGGATGAGTGTCATTCCTCTGCCCCACTCCAGTCTAACCCATGGGGCTTTCCCTGACTCTCTGCCTTGGAGTATTTTAGGAAGCTGTCATTGTGGTATTGAAGTGCCACTTGTTTAGTGCAGTTGGGATGAGACAGAGCTGAAGTTCTCTATTGATCTGCAGAAGAAAAATAGCCTCAGCAGCAGGGGGGATAGCACTGCTGGCAGCAGCACAGCTTGCCTGGGAGGAGGTGAGGATGCTGAGAACCTGGCTCCTCACCCCTGTGGATGCATGCACACCAGAGGGGACCTGGGCAAAGGGCAAGACAGGTTTGAAAGAGGAATTACTGAGCTCTGAGTCTGTTTTTCTGTAGCTCTTGGTAGCACTGAGAGCAGCTTAGCTGGCACCACCTCAGTGTGGATGCACCAGGGTCTGTAAGCCCTGCCCTGCCACTCCCCCGCAGACATCAAGCCTCTTTGGAGGTGGCAAAGTCTGCTGTTCAAGTCACAATGGAAGCCAAGTGACAATGGCTCTTACCTACCTAGTGAGCTACACAAGACTCAGATGGAAATGATGACTTAAAAATAAAGGTTCATATCTCCTTCTGTCCAACAACCTGATGTGTAGTGCTATTCTCAGTCTAATGATGAAGGCAAAGCCCGGGCAAGCTGCAGGTTTGGCTGGTTCATCTGTTGGAAGCTGTGAAACTCCTGAAAAGTGTGATGTGCTTTGCAGGATCTACTCCTGTCTCTCCCTGCCAGCTGCAGAGAGGTTCAGTACTGGATTTGTGCATGCTTGGAATTTGTGTCATGCCTTGGTTTCAGTGAGTTGTGCCACTTCTGTTATGTCAGGGCGTGGTGTATCATCCCCGATGACATGACATTATTTGCTGACATCTAAGGAAATAAGATGGAAGCAGGGTTTCAGCTGTCAATGCTGCTTAATATTTGCACTATGGTCATGTCTAGACAGCAGAAGTGAGACAAGGCTCTGCAATGACGGCAGCACAGCAAAAACAAGGTAAGAAGTAGACCATTGCTTGATGTGCCTTAAGCTGAACAAGAAAGGAAAGCATTAGAGGAGGGAAATGCCATGTCTGTGTTTTCCATGGCAGCCTGGGCCACAGAGAAAGGATGTCACTGATCAAGAGCATAAAAACCATCAGCAGGGCAGTGGGATGGGCCCTGCTCTGCCTGATCCCACTTGTACACTTCATTAGATCTGTCCATCCTTGCCTGCCATTAAAAACAGAGACTGTACCAAAAAAGAACTCTTTTGGTGTGGAACACCACACTCTACCCTCCAAACCTTCAAGAGCAGTCTGGGCTGTGTGCTGTCTAAACAAGGCACACAGTTCTGAATATTTCCTGATATTTCCTCTTATTGATAATGATGTGCAACACAAGCTAAGCCCCTGCTGAAGATCAAGTGTTTTTTGTGACATGCAATCCAATTTGCACACCCCCTGCTGCCAGCCAGAACCACACCACTGCAGCTACTTCATGCAAGACAGGAAAGATGCTTGTGAAGCTCCTTTCAAGGGCCATTGCTTCCAAACCAAACCCAGCATGTAGGTTATGGAAGGTCGTTCCCTGAGACCAGTGATGGGTGAACAGGTTTCTGTAAAATAAAAGATAGCCCCAAGAGTCTGGGGATGTTCTGACCTTTTTCTCCAGGCTTGGACAAACTCTATTCAAAAGTTTGCATGCAAAGTCTGTTGTTAGCCAATTTTTGGTAGGGTTTTTCTGGATGGGTGGGTAGGACATATCTCTCCATTGTGTTGGCTCCATTGTGTTCACTTAACAGGCTTGAAAAAGTCCTGTTGAAACCCAGCACAGCTGTGGGGAAGAGCCTAGGTTATATCCTTTAAGTCCAAATCTTATCCTGGCTTTTCAGCCCTCATCAATTACTGCAATTCAGACAAATGTCTTTTTTTGCTAATTCAAACCAAATGACCCTAGAAGACATTCAATTGGCATCCTAAATAACACCTGTCATCGGTCCATCTGCAGTTCCCCAAAATCAATGTCCCTCTGCCCCAATGCTGCTAAAGGACTCAATTCTACATCCACACATTCAGAGAGTCTCCTTACTAAAATCACTGTAGTAGATCTCTGGAGACAACAGTGAAGGTGATGTTAATGAAGATAAAAAGGGTTTAAGAAGAGCTGCTTGGTGCTTTTGGTATCCAGCCCTATTTCCCCCAGTTTTATGAGCAGAAGTTCATAAAGCAGTTAAACAAAACAAAGCAACAGGTTAAGCAATATTACAGCGACCTGAGGAGGTCTCCATGGTGAGAGAAGGACGAGAATCTTGTTTCTTGATCAGAAGGCTGGATTTATTGATATATGATATATAATACATTATAACTATACTAAAAAGAATATGAAGAAAAGTTGCAGAGAGCTGCTAAGCTAAGAATAGAATAGAATAGAATAGAATAGAATAGAATAGAATAGAATAGAATAGAATAGAATAGAATAGAATAGAATAGAATGAATAACAAAGTTCTGTCTCCAGGGAATCTGTCCCTGAGCTTGCTTCTGTGATTGGCCCCCAATTGGAAACATGGAAGATGAGCCAATCACAGGTGCATCCTATTGCATTCCACAGCAGCTGATAACAATTGTTTACATTCATCTTCTGGGCCTTTGCTTCCCAGAAGATGGACAAATGTGAAAGAAAGGATTTCTATGAAAAAATATCTGCAACAAAGCAAAGCAACAGGTTCCCAGTTTGAGTGAAGAGTTTGCTGTGGCCTGAGAAGACCTTAAAAACAAAAACGGGGAAAAAAACTGGAACTGAAAACTTCTTGGAAAAGTGGAAGTCCTTAAGGAAGAATACGAGGGCTGCAAGCAATATAGTGGACTGTAGGGCTGCTATTTTCTTTCAGAACAGATTATAGATAAGATCCAAGAGGCACCAAGCAAAATTGATTTCTGTAGCAATTAAACCCACTCACCTTTGAGGAGTTTGTTACAACCTCAGAAGAGAGGAGATAAATGGTTGGGAAAGCTGCAGAAGATGTAACAGAGCGCTGTGCACCACAGCCAAGCAATTTGGTTGTCTGGAGATGATGTGGTTGAATATGTGGCAGAGCTGGAGGGGCTAATTGAATGTTGTTTGATTAGCAGCCTCCTGAGGGATCTGCTGTGAGACAGATGGAATCTCATCATTATGAGTGCCATAAACCATCTCTGATTGCTGGTGGAGAAGAACTTCACCTGGCCCAGAGCAGCACTGTCGGCAGCAGCAGTGGAGGAAACTGAAAGGCTGAAAAGATGGGTATTTATAAATACCCAAATCAACTGAGCTGACCAACCATAAAATGGAGAAACTCAATGAAAGAGCAGCTTGTTTTGTAGCAAAAATTTGCATGTGAGCTAGCCCAGAGTCATTTATGCCTCATGATGGGATGTGCAGACAAAAAAGGCAGTGGCAGCTTTCAAAAACAGCCTCTGAAATCCAGTTTTTCATCCAGAGGTAAAGGAAGGGAGCAGGGGGAGGGTTTTATTTTGAGGAGGAGGAGGAAGATGCAAGAAATATCTGCTTTCTAAAAGGCAGTGATGTTCTTTATGGCATAAATGTAGAGTTGAACTGCTTGTCAGTTTCCACAGAAGCACATCCAACACCCATCAATGAATTTATATTCCAAAGGAAAAAGAGATGAACACACTGCTGAACGCCACACTGATATGTGGGCTTGCTTTGGAGGACTCTTTCTGGTGACAAACTCATGATTTGTTTCTCTAAAACACAAACACAGAGATAAAATATGGATTCATCCTAAATACCTAGGCCAAGCCCCAAACCAATCAAACAGATACTGTTTGAAAGAATTAAAAGGAGAATGTCAAACAAGCCCTGTAGATATACTATTTCTCTGTGAAAACACATGCAGTTGCAAATAAAGGGTTAGGACATGTGGAAAGGAGAATAACAAGGATTTATGGAGAGGATGGGCTCATGCTGAAATAGCTCCTGGTAGGGTGAGCTCCCCATGCCCTTGGAGGGAGGATTGAGGAGGGATGGTGGAGGAGGGCATCATTCACAGCTGTTCTTGGCTGCCTGGATTGCACTCTGAATTCCTGTGTTTGAATGAGGAAAAAAAAGTTTCCTCTGCAGCAATTGAGCAGAAAGCCACATGGAATCAAGTCTCTGGAGGAAAAGAGCATGCTGTCCCTCAGACATGGCTGTCAGGGCAGGGCAAGGGGCTGGAAAACAGTGGAGTGGGTGCACAGCAGCAATCTCTGCAGACAGGGATAGATGAGCAGTGAGGATCTGATCACCAGGAGAACAAAACAGGTAATGAGAAGCCTCAGAGAGCATCAAAGAGCAAATGAAACCTCAGCGAAAGGGAGCTTGTGTTTTACAGCAGGAGTAGTGGTGGCCTCAAGTGGAAGAGAAGATATTTCAGCAACTGAGGGCAGCATGACTTCATAACCAAGTATCTGTTCTCTTGTAAAACTGGAAGTGTTGTAAGATCCAGAGTGCAGTACCTGGAGTGCCTGGTGGGCAGGGAGAGGATTTACCTTACAGCTGTTCACTTGTGGCCTTTAACAGGCCATCCACCTCAGAGGCAACTAACTTACAATGCATAGTTTAAAAAAACATTATAACAGTTGCCCACAAATACCTAAATTCCTTTAGAGTCATCACATGAAAACCTAAGGTGACTTAGAATCAGGGGAAAAATCCAGAGAGGATCATGAGAAATCTAAAAAGCCATGAGGTCATGGCAAGTGCTTTCCATTTGGAACATCTTAAAGATCATCAGCGGCACATCCTGTGACATTTTGGTACATAAAGTGAAGGCTACTGGAGGGTGGACAGATGGCTTCATTCTCAGGTCAGTGACTAGGGCAGAAAAGACTGAATTTACTGATAAAAGAAAGCTAAGTTGTTGTGTTGTGAATAAAACATCTTCATCACTGTCCAGATGGGAAGTACTTTGATTTTCTGGCAGATCATAGCCTAATGAAAGGATTCTTCCTTGGAAAAAAAGGCAGCCTGGCCAGTGCACCCAAAAAAGGAAATTGTCTGTAAGGTGAAGGATAATGTAGACATCCTCCCTCCACCAAGCACTGGTATTGCAGAGAGGGAGTCAACCAAAAAAGAGAAGGAATCTCCTTCCCCAGAACAGGAATGGGTAGCTTGGACACAACATATGTTCTGTGCACAGTGCACACTGTTTTACACTCAGAGACCAAGAATTATATCAAATGCATTGAGTATTTTTTGTCTAAAATATTTGCAAAGGTGATGAGAAATCCATCAGGGTGATTTCTTGCAAGGAACCCTCTCCTTCTGCCCTTCCCCAGCATCACCGGTCTGCTTAAGGGATGTAGGAATGATCTCTTGTGATTTAAAAATTTGTATTGTGGGACACATACACCTGCAGAACAAGGATGTTCATGGTGACCTCAGTGGCCTCCCCTGCCTGTCACTGCCATGTGAAGGAGAGGACATGGGTGCCATGGGGAACAGGTATGAAATAAGTGACATGAAAGAGATTCTGACTTTTAATGCAGTGTATTAACTCTAGCTAGCCATCTTGGTTGTTAATGCAGTAGATGATAGATGTCACAGAAGTGTTAATATCTTAACCAGCCACTATGGAATGCAGCACCCTCATTGCCTCTTTTCTGCAGCTCTGTGCTGAATAAGGCAGCAGGCTCCCACCTGCAGTGCTGTGAGCAGTGTTTGGTTTGTTTCAACCAAACAGTCTCTTTGCTCAAGGAATCATTTTTTCCCCCCACCTCGGTTGAAGCCCTGAGGAGCTTGATCCTTTTTGGGTAAACGTGTTTACCCAAATACCCAATAATATGAAGTTATTTCCTTTTACTCCCTTTTCTTTGTTTCAAGGAGAGCATATCAGAAAAGCTGGGCTAGTCTGGAAGACTTTTATCTGCTCCCTGGAGGCACATCAGTCAGTGCAGCAGCCCTGGGGAAGTGTTTGCGATTGCGTGGGTGCCAGATACTTGTCCCAACCCGATCAGCCCAGGTCTGGAGCCTAGAAATGCTCTTAGGGAAAGATACAAGGACCTGTGAAGGGAAAAACATCTGCTTATGGAGATGGGGAGTGAAGTGTAGCCTCTTCCTTCCATCTCCATATCCACACCAGCTCCTACCACAGAGCAGAGAGGTCAGGAAGGCCCAAAAGTGGGATCTCCTGAGCTTAGTTGTTAATTACTGCCCTGAGATATGTGAAAAGTCCCTGTTTTGGCCTGTGCATCCAAACAACAAGTCAGAGCTCTTCAGTTTTCTGTCTTGAAGTTGTTTATTAGATCTTATCTATAAAATTTTCTCTCTGCCCAGCCGAGATCTGCTCAGCAGGGCAGCCACGAGCAATCTGACCGCCCTTGGGGTAGTGTGGTCTTTTTATACTACAAACTACATATTACATATTTACAATCACCTTACAATACCTATTACCTATGTTAGACAGTGAACTTCTATTCTAAACCAATCCCAAAGTGCCAGCATCACTGCAGAAGATAGAGGTAGATAAGAAGAGGAAGAAGAAGAAGAAGAAGAAGACCTGGACACGCCCAAGTCCCTCCATCTTGTCCCCAAAACCCCTATTCCAAAAGTCCTAAAATCGGTGATAATTTTATTATTACATAATTTAAACTTCTGTGACTTTCAACTCCTCATACAAGTTGGTAATTTACTCCATGGGTCATAATCAAATCCCCAGGAGTTCTGGGCTGTGTGTCAGGGTCTCTGAGCCCCCTGGCAGGGGCCCTGGCAACTCTGGACACTCAGAGGGATGTGCTGAGTTCTGACAGTGGGAGAGCCCAAAATCAAACCCACATTGGACTAGTTTGTGTCTGCAGAAAAGAAATAAATAAGCTCTCATGGCAATCAGCTGCTCAACCATGAGCGTGCAGCAAGGCTCCTACCACAGAGCAGAGAGGTCAGGAAGGCCCAAAAGTGGAAGAGCCCAAAAACAAACCCACACTGAACTAGTTTGTGTCTGCAAAAAGAGATAAATGAGCTCTCATAGCAATCCTCAGCCGTCTTCTCAGCCGTGAGCGTGCAGCGAGGTGCGCGCTGTGCGTGGGACCGCAGCCTCCTTGCCAGCACCTCTCAAAACTGAGACAAAAGAGCACGCTTCGGCTTAGCAGCTGCTTTTTGGAGTTGTCTCTGGCTGTCATTTTTTTGGGGAAGGGATGGGGGCAGGGAAATTGGGTTGGGTGGCAGATGGTGTTAAACAGGAAAGGAGGCAGTGTTTGTTTGCAAACACGGCGAGGTGTCGTTTCCATTATTGCCCGGCTCTCTTGACAAAAATCAGTGTGGGAGCTTCCTGCCAGCTCCCGCAGCCCCGCAGCGCTGCTCGGCAGATGAATCAACGCCAACCCGGGAGCGGCTCGGTGCCCCGGGAGCTCCCCGTGCGAGAGCGGCGGGCAGGGGCTGGGGATGCGCTGCCAGGCACGAACGGGGAACGCGCTGCCCCGCTTTGCAAGGCCAGCACGGGGCACCGGCAGCCTGCCTCCAGCCAGCCGGCATCTCTAGCTGCTTGTTTCTCCCCCTCAGCGTCCTCGGAGATGGAGCGGGATCTGCAGAATGAGGGAAGAGCCCGTCTGGCCGTGCCCACGCGGAGGGATGCGGGAGCGGCGCTTCCATACCTCCATCCCTGCGGCAGGGAGGATGTCACAGCCCTTCAGTGGGGGTCTTTCCCTCCATCCCTGTGGCAGGGAGGATGTCACAGCCCTTCAGTGGTGCCACTGAAAAAGGGACAGGGTGATGGCTGCAGCCACGGCCGGTCCCTTCCGGGAGGGAGCCCGGCTGTGGATGTCACAGACATGTTTTCTGAAAAAATCCTTTCATAAGGGTCTTCTCTCCGCTTTTCTCAGCTTCTCCATGTTTTGCTGCTTTGGAATGTGGCTTGGAGAATTGTTTACCCAGCGTGTGAAATTGTTTTTACTTGATGGGCAATGACAGCCACCTGTGTCGAGGCTGTGAGATTTTATTATTCATTCCTTTCCTTTTCCTTGCTAAGCCTTCTGATGAAATCCTTTTCTCTCTATTCTTTTAGTACAGTTTTAGCATATCATTTTATTTTAATATAATATATATAATCAAATAATAAATCTGCCTTCTGAAACATGGAGTCAGATTCTCATCTCTTCCCTCATCCTGGGACCCCTGTGAACACTGTCACACTGTGGGTCCAGAAGGATGGGGAGCATCCTGCACTCCCCTCCTGCATGGGGAGCATCTTGCACTCTCAGTACCTCTCTGAGCATCCAGCTGCGAAGCATCTGCACCTTCTGCCTATCTGGCAGCTCCCACTGCGCAAGGTGGGAGTCGCAGGAGTTTGGCACACTCAGGAGAGTCAGCTTTGCTATGGTCACAAGTTTATGGATGGGAGTGGAGTCAGGGATTTGAACCGTCCCCATAGGGTCCCAGGTTGCACTCAGCCTGGCAAGGTTTTGAGTGCCAGGGTTTTAGCCAGTCCCTGTGCCAGATGTGGGCAGCACAAGAAGCTCATCAGTGCCCTGATGTGCCTGCTGGAGTGGACATCTCCCTTCCTGCAGGGTCAATACCCTGCTTCCATGGGGAGTCAATACCCTGCTAATCCTGGGGCTCCCCAGGCATTGAAGGGTTAAGCACTGAGAAAGAGATGTCTGCTTTTATGACCATCCCCCTAAGCCACCCCAGACCCTCTTTTCCCTTTCATTTTTCTGTAAACACTGTGTTTAAGGACACTGCTGTTTGTGCATCTCCTCTCCTCTCCTGCCGGGAGAACCAGGATTGATGACTCAGAAATTGCTAAAAACATCACGCTCAGCACTGCCACGATCAGGAGCATGGCTTAAAATCATAAGATTTCTACCAAACAGAAATCAATTCTTCTCCCTTGTCCTCTAGTGTTTTTGATGTGGACGACATGCTTCAGTTCTCAGCTCTGAGGAATGCATGATTTTATTTGTTTGTTTTTTTTTAATGGAAAATAGAAGTTCCCATCTTCTCTCTTCTCAAGTCTCTGGGAGGGCTTGAGCACAGTACCAAGTTATGTGCCTGTCCCATTAAAAATGGGAGGGCTGCCCACATTCAAGTGTAGGAAACAGCAGGAAGGACAAATGCAAACACCCAACTCTGCACCATTAGCTTCTATATGAATATTAATGGCCAACCACAGTGCTGCAGTGAGTCAAGATCTGGGGAGGCAGGTTGTCTCCAGATCCTGTGCCCACTTGCCAACAGGAAAAATGAGTGAACTTTCACTGGCTGTTTCAGGGCTGGATATTGTACTTTAACGAACAATCAGAAGGCAACTGGCTGGAAAATAACTGGACCTTTAACAGCCTTGGTGCTTAATTTACCATGTACTTTTTCTTACATTCTCCCTCTCATTGCTGATATTATATCAGCATGACCGCCTCCCTGACACGGGTTTTATTCAGATGCTGCTGTTTCATCTCACCCCTGCTCCTCACTCTGCTTCCCTGGGCTGCTTCACCAGGTCTGCCTCACCTGTCAGAACAACCCATCACTGTCTCCTCAAGCACAGACCATTAGGAAAGGCTGCACTCAGGAAACCTCCATCTCCATGGTCCAACACCATTTCCTCCACTGGATTCAGGGTTGGTTTCAGGGGTGCTGAGCCCACCCTGTTGGTGGAAGGGGCTGTGTGTGGTGGCTCTCTGGATGGAATAATTTAAATCTGGGATTTATATGTTCTCCAGGCTTTAATTGCATCAAGGAATCTCTCACTCTGGCAGTGTGTAATCTCTGGACATTTCACATGCTCTCTGTGGTGTCTGGAGATACATGGCCCATTTAGATGGGGAGTGCTTCAGATCCAGATACTCTGACTTACAATGCTGATAGACTGGAGAAAGAGATGAAGGATAGCAGCAGGGACTGGAACTTGTTGTGCCTAACAAATCTCATGGATTCAAAAATAAAATGTGCTCTGTGTTTATCTGTAAATGATGGCATTTGCACTCGCCTGGCTTTCTCCTTGCATCTTCCAGCAGATCTCCTCCCTGTTTGCTAGTCTCTAAATTATCTGCAAAGCATATCTTTGCCCTCAGGGTTTACAGGGTGGTGCTCCAGAACCAGCCTTGGTAGAACAGGCTATTGAGGAAACCTGAAAGCTCTCTTTAGAATATGTATGTGAGTATTGTTACTGTTTGGCACTGAATCTGTCACCTGAAATGACTGAGATTTTCTTAATGGTGCATGCACATTTGACTGGGCCCTTTGCTCTCCTTAAAATATTTTTGTTATTAAACACTGTGGAGACGAAGTCCTAAATTTAATTTTTTGGCATGGTAACAAATAGGAAGAGACCACACCATACCATCAGACAGAGTGGGAGGAAAGAGGTGACTTTATCTTCATCAGAGGAACTAACATTAAACAATTGGCCCAAGGTCATACAGAAAATCTGTATCATCAGATCAGGGATCTAAAACCAGGTCTTTTTTCAGAGTTTTGATTATAGGACAAGTTTTATCATCCAAATCTGCTATATTTTCACACTGAAATATACTACTTACCTCTAGAACGGGCAAAACTTGCCTACAAAGGATATTTGCAATGTGTTCCCATCCAGTCAGAAGATCCACTGTGGATAAGTTCAAATGTTCTTCTGCAATTTGTGTGTTTACGCTGAAGTGTTTGGAATAGATGAAGGAGTTAATCTGTATTGAGATGTGGTACAGCACATGCAAGAACAGCCATATCAGACGAGCCTATCTAAATAAATAGATAAATAGAAGCACGAGTCAGAAGTTGGCTGATCTAAAAATCTCAGTGCTTATAAATCAGCAAATGTGAAGGTTCATACAAGGAAGGAGTAGAAGGGAATGTGTCTCACTGAAAGTGAAATGTTCTGTTTATTACAACCACCCAGACGATAGCCTGTAAATCTTATTTGCTTGCCTAATAAACATTAAGTTACTTGCGCAGAAGAGGAGCAGCTCCAGCAGAATTTGAGGCTTAGCTTAGAGCAATCCTCACCCTGGCTGGAGCTGGTTAAAGAATTCTCTGCAAAACTGCTCCTTGGTGATTGAATCTCTCAATAATTTTCAGTCTGGAGGCTTTCTGTCAGGCTCATATGAAAATTCTTGGAATTTTGGAAACATTTTGAGGAGAGGATAATCAGTTTTGGCCCACAGCTATTCTTGAAATGCAAGGTCAGGGAAGAGCAGGGGGTGGGATGGAAAGGGAGGGGTGGTCTTTATGTTTCAGTTGCAGTCTTATGAAGCACTTCCAGCATAAAAAAGTGATGTAATTACACATATTTGAGCAGTCATATACTTGAAAGTCAGGAAGAGAGAAACCTGTCTGCCGTAACCCAGGTGGGGTCCAGGGGAGGATTGTGTGCATTCAGCTTTGAAACGTGCAAAGGACTCTGCCCTCAAACCCACCAGCTGAAGTTATGTTCCCAATATTCATTTTCTGAGTTGAATTTTCCTGGCCATATCCCTCTGTATGTAATGAACTGCCTTGGAAATGTTGATCAAATATAGCTTAAATTATATATTTCTGTTCTTCTGAGAACATATGAAGAGTCAGATGAAAATATGGATTTTTTTTTAACACAGAAATCACAGTTGTAATGTTGTCCTGCTTTGAATAAGACCAGCAAATAGCTGCCTTTAAAATGGGGGATGGGGCTTTGAAATGGATACAAGAGTAAATTCGCTTGTTTATCATTGCAGAGAGTAACATGATGAGATGCTGTCTACTTTAATTTCCACTAATTTGGCAAGTTACTGAAGTAACTCTAGGTCCAGATTTTTGGAAGATCTTAGAGGCTTTTGAGCGTATCCAAAAATCTGGCTCTTATTTTAGGTGTCTAAATGGGAATCAAACACTTGTAAAACAATCTAGCCCAGTTGTGGGTGCTGAGCACTTAGAAATATGGCCTTCAGTTGTTGAGAAAATCTGGCTGCTAACATATTTTAAAACTGAGAAAAACATGGCTGGAACATCAGGCCAAAGGAAACAATTTGTCTTGTAATGACAGGGCTGAGGGGTAGATGATATTCTTTTAAATATGTACAGCACCTAGGTCTGGATGATCTCTGCTTCCAACTAGATGAGGATATAAAGACGCTGGTAATGAGATTCATTACAGCAGCTTTCTAATCTCTTTCGCTACAAAATACATTACATTTGGAATTTAACTGTGTGTGCAGCACACCAGGTGGCCAAGCTGCTTTTACTGGGAGAAAATAAAGAAGCTGAAATGCACTGCCATGTAGTGCTCTTAATGCCTAATAATGTCATAGAGGAAGAAGTATGCCCCTGCTCTCTGCTGCTGATGACTGCCGAGTGAAGCACATGTTATACAAAGTCACATATGCTGGAGAATAACGCTGCTGTGGGAGCCCTTAGCTCACTGGTATGTGACACTGCAATGTGATTAGGAAAGAAATTACATACTGGCAAAGAGCTTTTCCCCATTTTGAGAGCGAGGGAGAAGAATCACCACCTTGGAAATGTTATATCCAAGTGAATTTACTTTTCCATAGGCTGATATTCTTCTAAGGAAGAAGGATGTTCCAGCCACTGCTCAGCAGAAAGGACATTTTTTTTTTTTTACTTTATTGGCCCAAGGTGGTCATGGGGCTGTGGAACAAATTTCTCCTTGCGTGAAGCAGAAAGCATTTCTCCACTTACAGGGGAAATTCAGTCCGAGGTTTGTGTTGCGCTGAATTTGAATATGGAGACTTAAAAATAGGGCTTCTAGTTCACATCCCAGTCTCTGAGGTGTTCTTGCTAACGGTGGAGGTGTGTTGACATGGCAACTCCCTAAATCTAGCCCTGAATGCTGTAAGCTGAGCTCCTGGCCTACCAGGACTCAGAACTCTTCTTGAAAGACTAAGTCAAGGCTTTCTGTCTGCTGAGGATGATGCTTTATCATGTAGGTGAAGTTGACCTATAGGTTTTTTCTCCTAATTTCATAAAACCCCTCAGAAATTTTACATTTTAAATTAATAAGAGCAGAGAGCTGGGCTGCTCACCTGTAGTCTGTGGTCGTGATAAAACTGTGGCAAACTCCATTTCCCTCTTTTACTTCCTGAGCCTCCCATGGTGCAGAATTCCTTTATCTTTCTCTTTCCCCCCATATTTTTTGATTTTGATTGGAAGCTGTGTACAGGCTGTGAGGCACAGTACAAGAATGAAATGCTATTCCCAGCTGTTTGCCACGGCTCAGATTCACTCCTTGCCATGGGCTGGGATCCAGTTGCAGGACAGATGCTTTACAGTTTTGTTTATTGGATTTTCTACACAAAGGGTTGTGCTCCACATTGACTGGGAGCAGGTGGCTTGTAGAAAGGAAAAAGAAAAAAACCACACCATGTTTTTGTAATTTTTTCTACTGTCTCCGGATTCTTGTGACATACTGATTGCAGCTGGATGTGCAGGAAGGCAGGGCTTGAAGTATCCATGAGACTGCCATCCCATCACTCACACAAAACATTGATGCTCTAGAACTTGTGTTTTTTCCATGGTGTTGTTCCTGCTGTGGTGAACTTGGTCAGCTCATTTCCATTTCCCTTCTCCCATGTATTCTTATTCCTTGGGAAAGCTGTGAGCTGTGTGGATGACTCTGGAAGTTCTACCATGGGAGATCCCAAAAGTGCTGGAGAGCCACCTAAGGGTGACAAAATGCACCCAGGGCTCCCCATGTCCCTGTGCACACGCCTGAGTTCAGCTCTCGTCGTGTACAGGACACCTGCCTGTCACTGCCTGGAGGACACTGCCACCTTGGTGACAGCTGTGCTGGATACTTCCTCAGCCTGTCTTCACTGCTGTCATGGATGTTGCTTAGAACCACTCACACAAAACACTGATGCTCTAGGACTTGTGTTTTTTCCATGGTGCCTCTCCTGCCGTGGCCCATGGGCGAGCTTGGCCAGCTCATTTCCCTTTCCCTTCTCCCATACATTCTTATTCTTTGGGAAAGCTGTGGGCTGTGTGGTTGACTCTGGAAGTCTACCATGTGAGATCCCCAAATTTCTGGAGAACCACCTAAGGGTGACCAAAATGCACCCAGGGCTCCCCATGTCCCTGTGCACACACTTGTGTTTGGCTCTCGTCATGTACAGGACACCTGCCTGTCACTGCCTGGAGGACACTGCCACCTTGGTGACAGCTGTGCTGGATGCTTCCTCAGCCTGTCTTCACTGCTGTCATGGACCTTGCTGTGAAGGGGTTAAGAAGTGAAGTTATAGAAATATATAGGAAATTTGGCTCACTTGGAAAAGTAGAAGGAAAGTGAATGGACCACTGAAGTCCCACTCTTGAGGTTGGCCCCAAATGGATCTGACAATTACTGTGCTCCCTTCTTAATCTTTTTCCTTCATCATGTGAGGAGAAAGGGCTCTTGTGTGGGCTAAATTTAGGTGTCTCCCCATCCTTGCTGGATCATAAAAGCTATATAAAGGTATGGGCAAGAAATCTCCTCTATGGGACTGAGGCATGTGATCTGTGTGAAATCCCACATCCCTGGGGACCCCAAAGGAAAAGGAACAGCAGCAAAAAATTAGACTAATTTGGGTGGCAATCCATGAGATGTCTTCACCATATAAATTTAAGATTTAATTCAGTGGGCATACAGGGGCTTCTCAGAAAATAACCATATAGAAGACTTGGGAACCATTCTGTCAGTACGTGACAGCAATGGGTTTGGATTGCTCTGAGAAATTTGGTCTATTGGGAGGTGTCCCTGACCATGGCAAGGGGGTTGAAACTGAGAGGTCTTTAAGTTCTCTTTCAACCCAAACCATTGTACAATTCTGTGGCTCTCAGTTTATGCAGTCAAAGAATGGGATGAGATGCATGGTCCCAGCAGGAGGAAGAGCAGATGAGGAGCCAGGATCTTCTTATTCATAGCTGTGATGATCAATGTGTGAGCAATCCTGATGTCAGCACAGGTTTGCATATTAAATGCGAGTAGGTGCAGATTTGGGAAAGATCAGCATTTATTAGTGGCAAAGGCACAAAACGGAAAAGAAGCCGACTTTCTGAGGCTGCTCCCAGCAAGCAGGTTTGCCTGGCTCTGGGTGTGACTGAAGAACTTCTGTGGAAATTTAGGAACTAAGGATAAAAATTACTTCACTTTAGTATAGAAGGAGGTTAACAGGAACCTGCTGGAACCCTTTAAATTGGCAAATAGCCCCATGGAGCCTGGGACATGTTAAATGATTGTCCTGGTAACTCAAAGCACAGCCAGGCTGGAAGTGTTCACCTCTATCTTGTGAATTCCTTAAATAACCAACACTGTACAAAGCTCAATAAACAACCAGACCAAACCTCGATGGAGAGGCACGAGGAAAACTACTCCACAGAAGCATCTCTGGAGCAGTTCTGTGCAGGGAGGAGAAAATCACCCAGAGATGGAGCCTGGAGCTGATGTCTGCACTGGAAGGATTTACTGGCAGCATGGGGTGAAGTGTTTTGGGCAGGGCAGGTGCTTTTTATTCAGTGTTTTGAAGCAGGAATTAGAAAACTTTTCCAAGGGCTGGATCAGCCTTTCGGACTCGTTTGATGGACCAGAAATGAACGTCAATCCCTATCAATGCCAAGAAACATTGTGTTCCTGAGCTGTATGAGATGGAATTGAGGCTTGTGGAGGGGCCACAAGTACTCCATTCCCATGCCTGAAGCACATGGGAGTTGGTGCAACAAATCTCTTTCCTAAGTCTTCCTCACTGTCTACTACTTCTCTCTGCTGGGGAGATTTCAGAGTCTCTACATCCTCATAAACTCAAAGTGTGTCCTTCCTGAAGCACCATAATATCCTCCTGCTGATGGAAGTAGGTTCCTAAACTCATGGCATGAATCTACAATGTGATGCCTTCAAGAAACCCCATAGGTGGGATGGTTAGGCCAGTCAGCTTGGTCCCAGCTGCATGGCAGGGATTAGAGGCTGTGGTAGGATGAGACCAAGCAGAGGCAGCTTGGAGATACCCATGGGGAGCAGCTGAGCATCCCTCTCTCCTGGTGAATCCCAGTGCAGGCCTGGTGGGTGAGGTTTGTGGAGCAGTTTGTGGCTCAGGGAGGAGGAGGGAGGTGATGTTACACTGTTGGGTGTATGGGGGGATGTGAGGGATGCAGACCATGGTGGGATCTATGGGATCACACACAGGAGGGCACTGTGCATGCACAGGGCTGAGGGAGGTGGGGAACAAATAGGGAAGTGCTGAGGGGTTGTGTGGATGGGTCAGAGCTCATTCTGACACTGCACTGAGGGTGCTGATGCATCCTGGATAAATATTGCTGTGACATTATTGTCCTTGAAAAGGAAAAATAAGCAATTGGCATCTCTTATTTGACCAAAATGGAGATTTCTGAGCCTTTTGGACATAACACCCTTGTCATGTTTACATGGCAACTTCTGGCTGTCTTCCAGCCTACCTGCACTTTGCCTAAGCCTTTATGCCAGGCCCCTTACAATGCCACACTTTGCTGTCTGCAGCTTGCTGATGGGTTGTCAAGAGAGTGCAGGGGATGTCGCTGTGCAGTTTGTCACCTGCCATCCAAGCTGAAGAAGGCAGTATTGACATGCAGGTTCTTCTTCCCTGCCTCCTCCTCCCTGCTCTGCTGCTCATGGCAGCACCAGCACAACTTCCAGCTCTTCATCACCCCTTGCAGAAGGTGGATGTGACTGGGAGCATCTCCCAGGTCTCTCTCTCGTGGGCTGGAGGATGGAGTTCAGTTTTTCCTATCATAGCACTGTAATTCCCAACAGTAGTGGGAATCCCAGGGCAGTGGCACTGGAGGGTGTCTGGTCCCTGCTGTGGGTGCTAGAGGGAGCAGCCTCTGTCCATCCATACCCACCCATTGTGGATATGGGAGCTGATTTCTCCAGTGAAAAAAGAGAAGGGAAAAAAAAGTAAATCTTTATTCATGGTCTCATTCTCTGCCATCATGTCCAAGTGCAAAATCCAGCTAAAAGAAGGAAAGACAACTGCTGCCATCATGGCAGATCAGTGTTTGGGCTTTGTAAGGTTCTTTTTTTTCAGGATGAGGAAGCAGCAAGGTGGGCAAAGTACCAAATTGATATGATTTCATCTATTCACCAAAGAATGTCAACAAAATCCTGCTCCTCTAAATGCAGTAGTGTTATGGACATCTTTTTGGGAAAATCCTTTCTTAGGATTTTTTTCCCTTCTGAGAAGCTGAGGCCTCAGAAACAAAATGTAAACAATGGTTATCTGCTGCTGTGGAATGCAACAAGTGGATTTTTGATTGGCCATCTTGGATGTTTATAATTAATGGCCAATCAAAGCCGAGCTATCTCGGACAGAGTCCGAGAGAGCTGCTTTTGTTGTCATCCTTTTCTATTCTATTCTTAGCTAGCCTTCAGAGATGAACCTTTTCCTTCTATTCTTTTTAGTATAGGTATAATGTAATATATATATATCATAAAATAATAAATCAGCCTTCTGAACATGGAGTCAGATCCTCATCTCTTCCCTCATCCAAGAACTCCTGTGACCACTGTCACACAGTAGAGGCAATGAACAGGCATCCCCGTCTACTTAAAAAGCTCTAAAGTGCAAGCAGCTGGTCTTTTTGTCTCTTCTTAAGACCTTCATTTCACCAGCATAAATCCTTGGCTCAGCATGGCCAAATCCAGGGAATTCCTCCTTTAGGAGTCTTCAGACAAAGGTGGGGTGAGCCCATGGGCAGCTCCACACAATGTTTGTGGATCAACATGACTTGACCAAAGCCTGGCAGACTTCTTGGATATTATGTGTGACGGTGTTCACAGGGGTCTTAGAATGAGGGAAGAGACAAGAATGTGGCTCTATGTTTCAGAAGGCTTGATTTATTATTTTATTATATATATTGCATTAAAACTATACTAAAAGAATAGAGGAAAGGATTTCATCAGAAGGCTAGCTAAGAATAGAAAAAGAAAGAATGAATAACAAAGGTTTATGTCTTGGACAGAGAGTCTGAGGCAGCTGACTGTGATGGGTCATTAATTAGAAACAACTCTATGAAACCAATCTCAGATCCACCTGTTGCATTCCACAGCAGCAGATAATCATTGTTTACGTTTTGTTCCTGATGCCTCTCAGCTTCTCAGGAGGAAAAATCCTAAGGAAAGGATTTTTCAGAAAATATCATGGCTACAACAATGGGATCAAACTTGATGTTACATCCAAATCCTGTGAGAAAGGAGGACATTGATGATGAACTCTGGAAGGTGGAGCAGCACTGAGCTGTAGGTATTTATATGAGGAGGAGGAGCAGCACTCATCAAATCACTCAGATTGCTGGTGGGCCTGGTTGTAAACAAGCAATTGCTGGATTGCCATCAAGTCTCAAAGGACAATAGCATGAGTGAAACACCAGTTTATGGCTGTGAGGGCTTTGAATGGAGTGATGTCTACCCTGGCCTCCAGGAAATGAGGCAGAGGAGGTTGGATGAGGGCTGGATCACCCAGGTCTCAGTTATCCTCCTGAAACATAGGGAACACACCAAAATATTACACTTAAAAGGTGAAACAGAATACTTACCATGATTTAAACCACTCTCTTGCCTGTCCCCTAAGTATTTTTAAAACTGAAGGATAATGTCAGACCTTTGTCTTGCATGAAGAATGGGTTAATTTCCTTTTGAAGTGTGACTAGCAGAGCCAGCCTAGAAAGCACTGAGCTATTGGTGCAGCATTTGTACACTCTGCTGCACTCAGTTTGTCCTCCAAAAACATTGGTGAGTCTTTAGCTGCTTCCCAAATCTTGGTCCAAGGAAAATCACTGGGGTCTCTCCTGCATTTAACTGGGTGAAGATTCAGGCTGAGGAACTCTTCTGCCCAGGTCTAGCTCTACAGAGGGTGTTTGATTGTCCCATGGAAGTGGAAGAAGAGTGGTCACTTGTAGTAGGGAAGCCTTCTGGTGCTGCACCTTTCTTTGGAGCTGATGTTCCTGCAGAGGGGAGCAAATTCCTATGAGGAACAGGGTAGAGGATTTGCACCCATATTGCTTCTGATTTAGCTGCCCTAGTTTATGCACCTACAAGACACTTTTAGTTGCAAGCTCAGAGAGAGTTTGAGTTTGAAGCAGTTCAGGGCATCCTTTCTAGCCAAGTGAAGAGGGAAAGAGAATTCAGCTCCTCCAGGAAGTTCCCACTGAGTCCTTGCATTGTTTGAATTTGTTTCACCATCAAAAAGAGAAAGCTCTGGTCCCAAATGTTTAAATTACAGAAAGAAGCTTTAAGGAAAGTGTGATCAGACCAAATCATCTGAATCAGGTCTTCCATCCTTTTGTCCCAATGGTTCATGTCTGAGGACAAAGCAGGGTGCTGCTGCAGGAATAATGTCAGCAGGATTTCCTAATCTCCTTGTTTCCCAGCTCCAGGGGGAGACAATGATCTGCATGGGTGATGAGTCAAGGTTTCTGATGTCACCTCCTGTGTTGGTGTGGATTCTGTCAAGTGCAGGTTCAGATCAGCTTGATAGAAGGGTGAGAGGGACCTGAATTGAATTGAATGACCCTGGGGTAAATCAGCACCTAGAAGATTCTTCAATTTTATTTTTTTTAACCTAATTCTGACCATTTGGAAACACTGCCTCATTGCATTACTGCAAGTAGAGCCTATCTCTTTGCACAGTGCAGCTCAGCTGGTCCCTCTCAGACCTCTCAGCACCTCTTGTGGGCACTGGTTGCTGGACCAATGCATTGAAGTGAAATTTTGGTCTCTGTAGGATTGTGTAAATGTGTCTTTCCTAAGTTCCCCCTGAAAATTGGACAGATCCCTGGATTCAATTTGCCTGGACCTAAGAAGACAATGGGATGGCAGCAGGAATGATTTGTGGGATGTGTGTTGCATTTCTCTGGAGTCAGCATCCTCAACAGAGGGACAAGATTTAGTCTTGGCTGCAGGAACCTCGAGCTTGACACTGTCTCTCAGAGCCACAAAATGTAAATGTTTATTGCCTTCTTCCCGTGGGCCTGTGCCTTGAGTTTTGTGCATTGAGTCCCCTGCCATGCAATGGGGAGGCCCCTGGAGAGCAGGGCTGTAAAGGAGGATTCTTTCTGTAAATTAAACATTTGGGACAGAGCTTTCTCTTTTTGATGGTAAAACAAATTCAAACAATGCAAGGACTCAGTGGGAACTTCCTGGAGGAGCTGAATTCTCTTTCCCTCTTCACTTGGCTAGAAAGGATGCCCTGAACTGCTTCAAACTCAAACTCTCTCTGAGCTTGCAACTAAAACTGTCTCGTAGGTGCATAAACTATGGTGTCACAGACATGTTTAATGAAAAATCCTTTCCTTGTGATTTTTCCTCCTGAGAAACTGAGAGGTCTCAGGAGCAAAATGTAAACAATGATTATCTGCTGCTGTGGAATGCAACAGGTGGATCTGAGATTGGTTTCATAGAGTTGTTTCTAATTAATGACCCATTA
The DNA here is from genome assembly GCF_028769735.1 of Zonotrichia leucophrys gambelii. NCBI lineage: Eukaryota > Metazoa > Chordata > Aves > Passeriformes > Passerellidae > Zonotrichia > Zonotrichia leucophrys. The sequence continues at coordinate 6,579,863 of NC_088171.1, read as the reverse complement.
CAGTCAGCTGGCTTGAACAGAGAGCTGAGTCACAAGCCTTTGTTATCATTCCTTCTTTTTCTATTCTTAGCTAACCTTCTGATGAAATCCTTTCTTCTATTCTTTTAGTATAGTTTTAATATAATATATATCATAAAATAACAAATCAAACCTTCTGAAACATGGAGTCAGATCCTCATCTCTTCTCTCATCCTGGGACCCCTGTGAACACCGTCACACTAGGGCAGCTAAGTTACATCTCCAGCAATATGGGTGCAAATCCTCCACTCTGTTTCTCATAGGAATTTGCTCCCCTCAGCTCCAAAGAGAGGTGAAGCACCAGAAGGCTTTCCTACAAGAGACCACTCTTCTTTCACTTCCATGGGACAATCAAGCACTCTCTGCAGAGCTAGACGTGGGCAGAAGAGTTCCTCAGCCTGAATCTTCACCCAGCTGAATGCAGGAGAGATCTCAATGATTTTCCTTGGACCGAGATTTGGGAAGCAGCTGAAGACTCATCAATGTTTTTGAAGGACAAACTCCATTCATTTCCATGAGACAGCCAAACACCCTCAAATGTGTGCGAGGCTCCAGCCCAGAGAAAAGCCCCCGCACTTTGAGTCCATCAGGGCTGCAGGGCACGGAGAACAAGGGAAAATTGAGCCAGCCCCAGGATGCCATCCGGCCTTTAGGGCAGACAAATGCATCTAAATCTCAACCAGGGCTGTAAAGCGGCATTGCTAGGCTGGAGGAGAGAAATGCAGGCCAGGAGCTGCTCTGATGGAAGGAGGGGCTCAGGAGAGCAGGGAGAGGAGCCTTCCCTCTCCCTATCTGTGAACTTGACGCTCGTAGTTTCCAATAAGCAGTTCATTTATCTTAACTTAATGCCTTTTTACTCCATCGCTCGCAGAGTGATCCCAATTAAGGCAGCGCAGCGGGGCTCCCCGTATAAACCTCCCAACGCCGCCAGTTACGCTATTTGCTACAACCAGCCAGAGTTATGATCACCAGTGAAAAATAAGCTTCCTATCTGGCAGCTGGCCAGATCCATCCCAGCAAAGCAGGGCTGGGAGAGGGAACGCATTGAAATGTAAAACAGTTAACATTTCTACAATACGTGTCAGCATCCAGCAAGCAGTGTGGGCAATTAAGTAATGTTACATTGTACACTTCACCTTGGAAGAAAAGCTCATTTTGGTGGAATAAAATACCCAAATGCCACAGTCTCTGCTGCTGAATTCAAACCTAAGGCAGTGTTTTCCCTTCTATGCACAACGCCTAGCGCAGAAATAAGAGGGGAGAATAAAGCAGCATGATTTTAGACTTAGAAGATAAGTAAAAGTGTGGGCCCTCTGCCAAGTTTCTCACCATTTAGCAGTGCTGAGATGGGATAAAGAGCAGATTTCTGACTGCTTCCCACAGCCACTTTTCTCATTTTGCGGAGCTGTTTTATATTAAAAAATTGTTGAAAATCTTTCATTGCATCTTTTTATCCCCCCTCTGATTTAAGGGATCTTCGTGTCTCCTCCTCCCCTTGCGGTTCTGTGGAAGCAGCTCCTTTAGGGGTCCTGACATCACTCACATGGGAGCAGCTCGCTTGTAGGAATGACAAAACCCTTTAGTGGAGTGACCTGGGAAATTGGTTGTGGCTGCACACGTCAGTCCTGCTGCACTGCTGGTTTTTAAGGTAGGGAGTCCCAAAATTTAGTGTGATAGCACTGCTGGAACCCCATGGACAGCCTTGAAACTGGGCAGTGACTTCACTGAAAAATCAAACAATGTATGTGCATCTGGGCCATTAGTCTGAATAGCTGAACTCAAGAGATGAATGGAAATTGCCTGTTGCTTGAGTTCACCAAAAGGGAAAACCTGTCTGTCTTTACACACACACACACCAAAACAAAAGAGAGAGAGAGGCAAAAAAGGATAAAAAGGATATAAGCAAAAAAATGTAGTCTCTAAATTCCTGTGGGTTCTATTAAAATTCTTCCTCTGTTGCTATGTTATTGGAGAGCCTTTAGCTTTTAGAACTGATTGTCCAGTACTGCTGGCTTGTCTTTTAAAAAACCTGGATGGTGACTGGAACCAGATGAAAAATTTTAGCTGAAATGTCTATTAGGAAACTAATTCTGGGAGATATTCACCAGACTTTCAGGCTCATTTCTGATACCCCCAGATGCCAAAATGGTAAAGAGATACTGCACATGCTGCAGAGAAATAGAAGGAGAGGAATGGGGAAGGAGAGAGCAAAAACGAAGTGGCAAAAGTGTTAGCAGCACTGGGAGGTGAAACGTTTTAACCAGGTCTTTATTTCTCTTTGGTCCAGGAGTCTCATGAATGCTATTGTTAGTTTAGTCACTAAGCACAATATAATCATGATATTCAATGAATAAAGGTCGTAATTGTAGCAATGTTAAGTTTCTGAGAGGTGTTTTGAACACAAAACCTGTTGTTATTGAAATGTAAAATGACTTTTTCTGGTTTTTTTCTGAACCTCTCTGTTTGGGGGCATTGTATCCTGGTGCTGCATCTTCCTTTGGTGTGGTATTTTGGAAATTGGGCTCAGATTCCAAAGGCAGGCTCTGCTCTTAACACTTTGAGGGTGTAGGAGGCTGGCTTTGATATTTTGCATCAGTTCTGCTGAACCTATTTCAGGCTGCAGTTTGATGGTTTACACAAGAAAATAATCTGAGGAAAATAACATTTAAAACCTGATTGTTCATGAGCTACCAAAGCCATGAGGAATTGTGTGTAATGGGAGAACTGGGAATCCCAATTGTGCAGAGATTCCCTTCTGGTCAGCAATTTTATGCTTCCAAGTAGTCACTGGTTATTCATACCATACAGGGAATAATTTTTTCAGACATCCCAGAAGAACAAAACGGGGTTTCTCAGGCAGCCAGGACTAAATTACTCCCAGAAATGCTGTGTCTAACAGAGGGATGCTCAGATTGCAGCAGAGAGTCCTCCTAGAAGGCATCCATGTGACATCAGGGACATCTGAGCCATGGAGACTCCGCTGAACTGAAATGTCAAACACAAAATGTCCACTATGGAGCTGAACATTTTCTTGTTATGTGTGCAAATTGTTTTCTGGGCTTTGCCTTATCATTTACCCAGGTAAGAACAAAGAAACTCCTGGTCTTTATTTGAGGTAGAGCTCTGACACAGACAAAAAGTCCAGGAGGTTTAAGGCCCTGATCCTGCAAGGACTTTGCCCCCTGAACACATGGACTTAATTGGGAATACCTGAGCCTATTGTTAAACATACATGCAAGCCTTTCCCAGGCTGGAGCCTGGATTAGTAACCAGGACAATAAACTGCTACTGGTGGCTTACAATGCCAAGAAGCAAGGTTAAAATATTTAGGCTTCTGGGACCTGAATCTAAAGAAAACAAATTCTGTATTTCCATATTCTGAACAGATGCGCATGACATGGGGTTGTTTTTAATGTTCCTGCAGCATTTTGTTAGTCTCTATTGCTTGTACAAACTGGAAAATGAAGGCACTGCCTGTGGTAGCAGTCTGGTTCACCTTCATGGAACAGCCCTGGCTTCTCAGCAATAGGCTGGGATGATCCATGCTTTCCCTGTGTTGCTTCCTCTTCTGTTTCCTGATTTTCTTGCCTGTCTCTTGGGCCTTCTAATGATTGCAGTGCTCATATTTGCAGCAGATTTCATAGACCATTCTGTGTTTCCTAAAATCCTTTCAATATAAATCACCCTGTTAATCAAATGCTGCAGTTGTTAATGCGTCCTGCTGCACCCAAATCATGAACATTATGACTCTTGTATCTTTCTTCCAAACTTCTATTTATCCAGTTAATACCCTTTTAATGACTTTTTAATCATCTGAAACTATTAATAACACAACTCCAAACACCTTCTCCTGCTGTTTCCCATACAGATTCCAAAATGGGAGCCATGAGCTTGAATGGTGTCTGACTATGGAAAATCACCCCTACATCACAGGGAGCTGTTCTGTCTGGGAGAATGGGTGACGGATCAGGCTGCATGAACTTGTTCCTCATATTTTTGGGCCACTCATGACAACAAAGACGTTGAGGCACTGCAGTGAGTCCAGAGCAGGGCGATGGAGCTGGTGAAGGGTCTGGAGCACAGGTCTGATGAGAAGCAGCTGAGGGAGCTGGAGTTGTTTCGTTGTTTTGCTTGGAGAAGGCTCAGGGGGGACCTTACCACGGCCACTACCTGGAAGGAGGCTGTATCCAAGTGGGGATCAGTCCCTTCTCCCAAGGAACAAGCAATGAGATGAGAGAGAAGAGCCTCAAGTTGTGCAGGGGAGGTTTAAATTGGATATTAGAAAAAAAATTCTTTGCTGTCGCAAAGCATTAGAACAGACTGCTCAGGGAAGTGGTAGAGTCACCATTCCTGGAAGTGCTCAAATAAATGTGGATTTATAAACATAGATGTGGCAGGTTGGGGGGCAGACAGCTGACCCCTGCAACTGTGGTTTGTGAGGCTTTAGACCACCCCATTACAAAGCAATTCACATGCTGCTACTTGGAATGATTCTTGGTCTGTTCAATAGGACAAATTCATTCTCTGTCTGATTTTGGTGAGTTTTACAGCAGCCCTGGATGTAACTCCCTGTGCTCAGCTGAGACAACTCTGGCTAAAGCCAGCAGTGGGGAGAGCTGCTCTGTCATTTGCTTAAGGATCACTGCTACAAGCACAAAGCACTATCAGCAAAATGTCCCTAAATGTGAAATCCTGTCACATGTTCTGCAGAATGATTACAGAAAATGCCCCTGTGTAAGCTGAGACACCAAGCACTCCAGATCCAGTGCCCTGAGTTCCAGGCCCTTGTGTGGTGCCCTGGAGATATTTTAGCCCAAAATAATCCATAATGGCTTCTGTGAGCCAGGAGCTCTCCTGTGTACAAAAAGCCTGTGCTGATCTGTGACATGGAGAAAAAATTCAGCCCATGGCTCAAATGCACTGTGCAGTCTCTGGGTTTCCTGAGCCTCTGTGAAATTAGGCAAAGCAAAGCTCTGACAGCCCCAGAACCCAGTGGTCACCCACCAGCAAACTTACATGGCCCTTGATAGGCCCAAGACACGGAAAGGTCCCAAACCTTTTTGTCCCAGTCTCAGCAAGAGGAGAAATGAGACTTAAAGCCTCCCTTTGCTCTCTCTAATTCTCTTGGCAAGATGGGTAAAATTCATCTCCACTATAAACATCTTCAAATATTTACATACAATAACAATTATGGGCATTTTTATTTAAATGATTAAAACACCAGGCTTGACTAGACACTAATTGCTATTGATTGTTTAATGATATTGTGGAATGGTAATGCAGGCTTCATATTGACAGTCAAAAGCAATTGACCGAAAAGTCATTATCCATTTTTAGCCTTACAAGTAAATTGCCTGAATTTTGATTGAAAAATATTGCACTAAAAGTAGAAGACTTCCTAAAGAAAAAGGATGAAAACTCTAACCTCCATATTATTGAAAGCATTTAAATTACTCTCATGGCCACACAGCAGGAATACAAGAAGAAATGTAACCTTCATTTCCAGAAGGAAGCTTTGACTACAGTCAGTGGTTAGAGCACTAATCTTTTGGTTCTGGGACTGGGATTTAAGTTCCTTCTCTGATTTTTATGTGCAGTATGTTTATGGCCTCATCTCACTCCTATAATTGGCATTGCATTTCATCACAAAACCATTATACATAATTTAGCTGTGTTCTTCATAGGTCAGATCTGAGTAAAAGGTCACATTGGAGCTACCTAAAACATATGCATTCTGAAGATAAACACTTAATCTTTATTTTCATTCTGTTGCCAATTCTTGTCCTTTTCCTTTTAGTTTCTTTTTGTTTTTTGGTTTTTTTTTTATTTTTATGGGGAAGGAGGAAGGGTGAATCCTGAAAAATGCTGTGTTTTCTCAATAGCAGTATACTTTTAGTGTTCTCAGTGTATGTTGTTTTGCATGCTGCTTACAACATAATATGGAAACCGGTTATAATATATAAGGTTATTATATAACCTTACCTGCTGGGTAAGGTTAAGGGTCCACAAATTCACTCTCTTTCTGCTCATGGCCAGCATGGGAACTGTGATGGTATTATTTGAGTTAATGCTCCTTAAGATGGATGTGAATTAAGGCAGAATCAAAGCAGAATAATGGACTCCAGGCCTTTGGGAGGATCAGAGCTGGACTCAGCTTAAACAGACCTAATCAACTCCAAAATAATCACCCTGATGTTGGCCAAGCCCAAATTCTGCATCTCATCTCATCTCTCCCACTCAAGTAAATGATTGTCCAGGTTTCAAATCAGATCCAGTTTCAGGAACCATACTAATTACCCCAGAGAAGTGACTTTGATGGATTTCAGTTCAATGGTGGAATTCTGCCCCTCCTGAAAAGAAAAAGTCATAGTTAAAATATGAAACAGGATAGAAGCTTGAATTAAAGGAAGGATTTGAGGGGATGAGGATGTCATTTGGCCTGGTAATTGGAAGGTGGGCATCATCTAAATGATCTGAATGTCCAGAAATCTTCAGAAATTCCTCCCCAGGTGTTTTTCTGGATTTCTCTACAGAGTGGTCAAAAGAGGGCTGGCTGAATTGCAGTGGTGAGATTGTTGGGCAGAGCCATTCCAAAATCCAGCCATTTCTACAGCATGGAACCCACAGGGGCATATCCTGAGTAATTTTTTGTCTTTCTTTGCACTGGGGTGAGCCATCTCCCGTGCTTGGACTGTCCTGGTCAAATTCCATAGGGAAAACAGAACAACTCCACCGGAACACTCAGAAGAGAGAAGCACAATTTATGCACTTCAATTGGTTAAGAAAAACATGCCTTTTCTGTACCACTTATTGTGATACTCAGAAATCTCTTCCAAGAAACTGAAAACAGTCACACTTCTGAGAGTACACAGAAATCTCATCTTTTCTCCTTATTCGAAGCACAAAGCTATTTCATTACAACTCTGAGAGGATGGGCTGCTAAATAGGATGCCTCAATCAATATTAAATCACAACTGCTTCTCAGGCTCTAAGAACAAAAATACACACTTTGATAATACTGCTGTGACCCCATTATATGACAGGAATAAACCACAGCAACTAATCAGTTGTCAAGAAATAATGTGAAAGGAACCGAATAAAACTATAAATAGCAATTTTGTAGTGAAACAATTGAGAATGTATTTTCTTAAACGAAATACTCAAAAATAGCTTTCAAATAGTGGTCTTTAGGAAATGTGGAAATATTTGCACATGGAAATTAATATTAGAAGGTAATACTTGCCCACCCAGCACCAAATCATGACCTTCCAATCTAGGAATGCACTGAGGTTTGCTTCTATGCAAGACCAATGTTTCCAAATGTTTGTTTTCACTGGCAGACACCTAAAATCTAAACATAATCAAATAAAATTTGTCTGATTTTCACAAGATCATTGAACCTTGAATGGCTATAGAACCTAAGAACAAATTTTATTCATTTTTAAGGCCAGAAAACCTTTAAAACAGCTCATGAAAACAAAACTAAAAATCCCAGGGCTACTCTACTAGTGGTATATCCTAGTGGTACATCCAGCTAAGTATTCTCTTCCTGAAAAAGAATAAACCTCATTTTGTCTGGGATAAAACCATCAATGGAGAATCTTCCTTTTTTTTTTTTTTTTTTTTTGCTATTCTGCATTACTTGACTTTTAGAAAATGAACATGGGCATTTTTCTGTTCAAAATAAATTGAACCTCCACAAGTTGAATCTTGTTGCCGCAGAATCTAGCAGACAAAATTTCTTTGCTAAAAGGCCTATTAGGACCTGGTGTTCTCTCACCTTGAAGATGCTTGATGATGCATAATTACCCTTGAGGTTGACCAGTTTTAGGCTGAGTTCTGAGAACTTCGGTCCTTTCATGCAAGCTGGCAGACATTATTGTCCTGATTGGGAATTAAAGGGGAAAACCAAATTCCCCTGGAGTTCAAGGGCACTGAGAATCTGGTGTTCAGGGACTCTGCTCCCTGATTTTGAGTGGTAAAAGAGGTAAGTCTAATCTGGGCATGGCAGCTTCCCTGATGTATGCAGTTCTTCCCTGACACTGCATCCATTCCCTGAGCTGTTCCTGCGTGGAGAGCACACAGGAGCCAGATGGGCTTCTGCTGTCCACTCTTGATATGAGACTGGAAAGCCACTGGCCAAGCTTCACTGCTTTATGTTTATGATGCTATTTCATTGGAATTGTAGCTGCCTCATCATGGGGAAGAATGGAGGTGATATTGCTTAGTTCTCCTAAAACATCTCAGCCCTGGGTGCCACCAGCCAGCTTTAACACTTCCAGGCAGGAAGAACAGCCTGGTCTGCCCAGCAGGAGAGACAGGGATCCCTTCTGTCCATGCCAGTCAGTGCCTGTCAGAGACATGTTTTATGAAAAATCCTTTCCTTGGGATTTTTCCTCCTGAGAAGCCGAGAAACCTCAGGAACAACATGTAAACAATGGTTATCTGCTGCTGTGGAATGCAACAGGTGCATCTGTGATTGGTATCATGTGGTTATTTCTAATTAATGGCCAATCACAGTCAGCTGTCCAGACTGTCTCTGTCAGTCACAAACCATTGTGATAATTTTTTCTTTTTCTATTCTTAGCTAGCCTTCTGATGAAATCCTTTCTTCTGTTCTTTTAGCATAGTTTTAATATAATACATATAATGAAATAATAAATCAAGCCTCTGAAACATGGAGTCAGATCCTCGTCTCTTCCCTCATCCTCAGACCCCTGTGAACACGGTCACACCTAACAATGCTGGGACAACCTCTGCCTTCACTGCTCTCCTGGGGCTGCAGAACAGCCAGGACTGGCAAACTCACAGGGCTGGACAAAGGGGAAGGAAAAATCTAACTTTATTCTGACTGTAAGGGCTCTGGGCTGGGGGAAATCAGAACTGGGCTCCAGGCCTGGCTTCCTGGCAATCCCATGTCATATTCCTCAGCTCATCAAGGGAGGAACAGTGGAAAGGTCTGCAGCAGGCACCACAAGCCCAGGACTTTTCCCTTGACCACCAGTCACTCCTCTCCTCAGTCTTTGGGAAGCATCCAAGGCATCCCACTGAGGATGAGAATGTAATTGCTAGAAAATTTAGCACCACAAACACTGACAGAGTGAATCCACCACCCCGTGTCACCATCTTTGCTGCAGCCCTGATCACATCTCTGTACCTCCAGCAAAATAAGAGACAGCCATCATGTATTAAACCAGGAATGTCTGGTGATGCCTGGGGACCACACCCATGCAGCCAGCAAGCTTTGAGGCTCAGTGCCCTTAGACAGATCCAGGAAAACACGATCTTGGTGTATATACAGCCTGTTTGGGACTTCTGATGAATTCCAAGTGTTTAGGTCTCATTTGAAGCAGGATTTGAGCTACCTAGATCCTTTTGTAAATAACTAAAGATTGTTTATATGTTTGTGCCTTAATAGATGGTCTATGGGATTCACAAGTATTGCTTTGGGAAATGAAATACTTTTGAAATGTCTGGCTAGGAGAATGCAATGGCTTTATGTCAAGTCACAGAGATTTTGCTGTTTACTTTAGGGCACTCATTCACCACATCTGGTATACCTTGTGCACACTGGAATTAGAGATGAAGACCTTTATGTGTTTCTTTGCAAAATCTATTTTTTCTTAGGTGATGGGTCCTCTACCCTTAAACTGAAAGGTTTCTATTTGAAACTGTGAAGCTCCAGTTATGAGCAGTGCTGTCTTCTGCACATACATTGCTTCTATCTTTATTTCTGACCTTTCTGGTGATAACAAGAGACTTAGTAAACTTCTAATAGGTAAAGCACTCTGGGACAAAACACCCAAAAAAAACATATAGGCGCTTTCTCCCCAGCTTTGTTTGTATTGCAGGTCAAATATGCTGGAATGCAATGCAGATATTAATTGCAATCCCTTTTGCTGTGTAATTAGAATAATATAGGAAATACTTTCCGCTCTCCTGGCAGTGGCCCTGACACAGCAAAGCACTAACATGTAGGATTCCATTCAAATGGACCGGAATTTTATAGGAGGGGAAGCAAAGGGTATATCAAAGGGATTTTTTGTATGTATCTGAGAATATGTATGCATACACACAGATATCTCAGATTAATTTCTTTTCCTTGTTAAATACCTAAAAGAAAATTCTCTATTTTCTGAATATTAAGGTCAGATCTAAAAGGAGGCAAATGGTCTTTATTTCACAGCATTTACTTGAGGCATCTGTGTGTTTGGTAGTACTTCTACTAACCCACATGCAGCCCCATGCCAAGGTGGCCATGTATGACCCCTGGAGAGGAGCTGGCTGGTGGGATGAGTGGGAAGTTGCTGTTCGTCCATCCATGCAGACATGCCCTTAGTCATGCTGAGTGAATCACTTTTTAAAGAAAAAAAAAAATGAATTCCTAGATGAGAACATCCAGTTCTTTGGAACTTATGATAGTATAGTCTGCAGTTAGATCCAAAATTCATGGCTGACTCTTCCCGCCAACAATCCAAGCCAAAGCTCTCGACAGGAATAAATATCCTGGAACTCATGGAGAATCTGAGATCCAGACCCAAATTCTGCAACTCACATTCTTCTCCAAGGGATTGCAAGGTATTTTTTAATTGAACTGTTGTTTTCTTCAAATAACACAAGGTTTAGAATTTCCTTTTCACCTCCGGCTCTGTTTTGTCACTGGTGTGCAATCCATTCTAACATGTCCAGGTCAAGCACCCAAGGTTTACAAACACAGTTTTGCATAACTCTCCTTGTCTCAAAAAAAGGTCAAATCTCATGTGCACTTTATTAACAAACAGAGCTTTTAATCCTCTATAAGTTTTCAGCTAAGAATGAAAAATTTAAAATTCTTAGTACTTGTAACTTTTAAGGTCTGATTGGATTGAAGGAAGGGGACAAGCACTGGTGATTAGGGGATCAGCAATGTGGCTTCCTCCTTACCCCTCTTCTGATTAATTGCAAGGACATTCCTTTGCAGTCTTCAGGCCTCAATCCTCCAAAAATACACAGCTCTGCTTAATATTGCACACAGAAACTTGATATACGAGGAAATCTGCAGAGCCAGGGCCCCAGTGAACAAGGCATTGAGAGAGAGAAGTGCAGGGAAAGAACAGTTTGCTTATGGTCAAAACCACCTGGAAATAGCACCAGAAACAAAATCCTGTTCTCCTCAGCATCAGTCCACCAAACCCTCCTGAGTGGCTCCTTCAATGAAGAAGCTGTTGCTGTCCTCTCTGAAGGACCCTTTGCAGCACTGCTGCAGGTGGTTTTTCACCTGGGAATGTGCAAGCACAAGGTCTGAAGAGGTAGAGGCAGATAAAGAACATCTAGAGCTCAAGAGACGCTGCAGCTGATGGAATGAGAATGCAGGAAAAGCTGTTTTCTCCCTTCTACTGGAGAAAATACTACAAGACCAGTTGGAGTCCCCTAATTCTATAACACCTGGCAAAGAGTTAAGTACTACAAAGGCTCCAGCCTAACAGCCACACTCTTTGTGAGTAGTTAGGAGCTCTCTGGCCCATTCTTCACGCTTTAGGAGGCCCCTCTCAAAGCAAATATACGTCAATAGTTTAGAGGCAGAAACTATCAAATCATGCTGTGTTTCTCAGAAACAGAGAGAAGAAACTGGTATAATGGGAAAAAGAAATGATCTCACCTGCCTGGTGGTAGAGAGGCATTTCTCACAACACTTGATCTAAGAACCAGTTTTAGCCTCTGGCCATGTCTATCATTCATCATGACTTAATGAGAGAGGAATTGTCTCACATTGGGTGCAGAGCTGTGCAACAGCAACAACAGTAAACATTTTTGTGCTTGTAATACTGGAATACTCTTACCTTTCTTTTTTTTTTCTTTTTTTTTTTCCTTCTTTTTATTTTTTCCCCTTGTTTTTGACATATCCAGCACCACACAGCAGGGAACAGTTTGGCTTTCTTTAGAGCTGTGCACTCACTGTGTGCCTTGCAGAGTAATGGATTTGTGTAATAGCAGCCATGCAATGTGCCACTTGGGCTGCCAGCTCAACGAGGGCTCACTGGTGGATGTGGAGCCCATGGAGGTGGAGTGATGGTTGGGGCAGCAGAGAATTCTTCCTCCTTCAAGATTTGCTGGGATCATTTGCCAGCAGAAAATAAAAATATGAATTGCAAAAATCCCACTAGACTTTAGTGATCCTTTGCATTTGAAGGCTGCTCCTGAGGCTGTGGCTCAATGAACACTCAACTGGATTCCCAGCAGGGTTGTTCAGACACTGGATTCACTTTAGCTGGAGTGATGCCGGGGTTCCCACAGACCCATAAACACCTGAATCTCCATCTTAGCCCTGTGGCACAGTGTCTGTGCAAGGTCCTGGTTTTTCACTGCTTTACTCAGGAGAAGAAGTGAAATGTCATCTTTTGGCCACTCCTTGTTTTCCCTGTGCCTCCTGCTCATGCCAGGTGAAGATGGAGGTGTCTTCTTTTGTTTGAGTGTGCCTGCCTTCCAAAACTTTCTCTCTATTCAGCCACCATATCATAAAGAACAACATATATTCAAGGCCAAGCCTACTGATGTGAAAATCTGATACAGGAAAGGAACCCTAGCCAGCTTCCCTGAAATTCTGTGGAAAGAGGTATCCATATCCATCCATTGATGTCCAGAGGACAATAAATTGCTACCAAAATATGATTTTAGATGTGTTATTTAGTGATGTCAAATCCATCTCTCTAGAGATTTTGCTTTCTGGCAGATGAGCGTAGTCAGAGGAATGACAGCCTCAGTTTTTGGTAGAAAAAACACTTGGCAAAATAGTAAGAAAGTGAGTGTTTCTTAAAACATACAGCCCATTCTGGGAAGGGAATGGGATCAGAGGACTCACAGGCTCTTCAGGAAGATGGCTTTTCTTGCCTCTGCTGTCCCTCCAGGGCATGAGGATCAGAGTGTTTGCCAGCTCTGTGATCCACCTAGACCAAAATACAAAGTGGCAGCTGAATGAACATAGTGCGAAGTAAAAAAATATTCTCTCTCTCCCAAAATCTACTCTCCTCTAGACAGAGATTGGAACAACATATCAAGAAACAATACATTGAAAAATCACAGTGAATTACGGGGTGTAAAAGATGCTATGAAAAATGGCACCCTTCCTCCCAAATATTGTCTCTCATTCTAATGCAAAAGGTAATGGGAAGTTTTGGGAAAAAAAAAAAAATATATATATATATATAGTGATATTTAATAATAGTAAGCTGGACTTTCACCCACACTTTTTCCCCAAGAGTGTTCTTAGAAAACCCTGGACTGCTTTTGATTAGATTGAAAAGAATCCACCTGAGGCAAACACTCAATGTGGAAAACCTTCTCTTATACAGCCAAAAATTTGTGGAGTTATAGGAAATGGAAAGCAGAACATTTTAATGAAAAGCATTGGCTTAGATTAGTAATAGGCAGTATTAGCTTCTGTTAAAACAGTATTGCTTATCCACGGATGAGATTAGTAATAACCACATTTCTAAGAACAAATTATGGCATGTTCGTAGGAGCTGCCTCCAAAACCCCTTGAAGTCCATGCAAACCATTTCACCAATTTCACTGGATTTTCACTTGGATCAAAACCAAGGGCCTGAATTTGTTAAAACAGCTTAAGACAGGACTTTGAGCTAAAATTTGCAGCTAATTATAAAAATAGTTGGCCGTTGAAGTAATGTACAGGAAAACCACTGTTTGTTAATGAGAATAGCAATGAGCTTAATATGTCTACCTAGAGGTAATAAATAAATGAGTCTCAGATTTAAAGTCTGGGTAGTTACCTGAAGCCAGGGTGAAAGAAGCTGTAATATTCTCACATATGCTGTATAATAGGCACTGAATTTGATAAGGATTTTGGAGATTTGTCTAGTGACAATGGAGCTTTAGTGGTTGAGTGTTTATTAAAAAAACTTCTTGCACTAACATAACTGGAATACATTACTGGATTATAGGCACCAGCTACAGATGCAATTGTGAACAAAATGTTAGATTGAAAAAGGACTTATGTCAAGATTCCAGTTTCACGTCAATGACACAAAGCATCAAAACTCAGACCTTTGCATGTCCTGTTCCTATATGTCTTGTGCATCCAACCCTTTTGAACTTTTAGGAGATTTTGATCCAATTCAAATAGCTTTCTCCCCTCATCCTATAAATTTCAGTCTGTTTGATCACACTAGTGGAATAGCACAGTTTTCTTCCAGCAGATAAAACAACTCCTTTAAATTCCTGTGGGTGTTAAATGTCTACTACCCCAGTGCTAGTTGTTATAAAAACAGATTCCAAGCTATGTTCCACCTGGAAATGCTTTCATTGGAAATTTCTTCAAGTCTTTTTACAGTGGGCAGGTTATTTTAGAGTTTTTCCTTTTCATTGCCTGTATAAATTCATAGACTGTGAATCTAATTCCTGTCTGAAGGCAGGTCTTACTCTAAGGTGCCTGGAACTGATTCTGCAGAGCATCAGCTAAATCTTGGACTGGGGTTGCCAGAGGAAGTTCTACACTATAACCTGTGCACAGTTCTGACTTCTCATGTACATTTTTGTAGAGTTTATAAAAAATGGAGTTTAATGGTAGCCAGAACATTGAGCAGATCTGGGTAACATTTAGTGGACTGTGTGGTCATGGACACTGGTGAGGAGCTGACCTGCATGTGTGAGTTAATTTGTGAATATTGGGGTGGAGAACAGAGATGCACAGTTCTGTGCAGGTGTATGTGGGGTGGAGAACAGAGGTGCTCAATTCTGTGCAGGTGTGTCTGGGGTGGTCCCTCAGCTGGGGGGATGCAGCACCTATGGCACCCCCAGCTCTCTCTTTGCATGCTGGGCACAGCTGAAGAGATTCTTTTTGGAGCATCCCACCATTTCAAGGGTGGTTAGGGTTTATAAGGCCCCTGGGCTGTGTGAGGGCAAGCAAGGCTGCTTGGAGCTAAGGCAGAGCTCAGAAGGGACTCAGGACAGCCCATTTGTCTGGAAAGCCAAGGGAAGCTCTGTGTATCCAACAGATGCTGCAGCCCTTGTCGTGAACAGGAGATTAATTGAGAGATGCTTGGCCTCAGCTGAACCTGAAAGCAACCCTCCTTCCTCCTCCTCTGTCAGCCTTGGCCCA
This sequence comes from Zonotrichia leucophrys gambelii, assembly GCF_028769735.1. NCBI lineage: Eukaryota > Metazoa > Chordata > Aves > Passeriformes > Passerellidae > Zonotrichia > Zonotrichia leucophrys. Next base: position 6,564,751 of record NC_088171.1, on the reverse strand, counting down.
AAAACAGAGGAATACTTGTGTCTTGGAGTTGTCCTTTCCATTTGCGAGCCCTACACACACCCCCACAGGCAGAAGCATGGAAAGCACTAAATCAGGAATGTTCTCTCTTTTTGTAGGTGGGAGAAAGAAATGGGAAGGAAGAAGATGTACCTGGAGACAGGGTGGGGAAAAGCTACAGGGCTAATTTAGGAAGGATGGCTTACTTAGCAGAACATGCAAACACTCAGAGGGACAGTGCGCAGAAACACCCACCGTGCTGGGGTGGGAGAGAGAGCTCACACAAAAGAGCATTTGCAGAGCAGGGCTGTGAGTGAGGACATGGAGATGTCCTTCTTCCTCTGCACGCAGAGCAGTTCCCTTGCAGTCATCCTCCACCTTCTCCCCCAATGGGGTTTTTGAGGGTAAGAGTTAAGTTGGGTCAGGAAGAAAAAAATAAAAATGATGTAACAGTTAGAATGATTCAGGCCGGTAAAAGATATTCCCTCTTTTCAGAGCAATGAGTCAAAGTCAACACTGAGAAGGTTTGAGGCTGATGGTGGAAAGGGATGAAATTTCTGCATCTGCCCCAGGCCATGGAGATGGAATGTGAGGCTCTTTGGGAGGAATCTTAAGGCAGTTTGGGGCATAACTGATGAGAGGTGAAATAGAATTTAGTTCTAGGGATGGCAGCAAGGCAGATGAGGTCCAGCTGCTGGGCAAGGAGACAGGCAAAGTGGTGGGCACACAGAAGGATGGGAGGAATGGGCTTTCCCTGTCTTCCCAGATGACCCTGAAGGTGCATGCATCAAGACTTATTGATTAGAGGTGACAGACTGACCTTTGTGACTCAGTCTTTCCCATCCAAACTGGCCCATCCCACTGTATATATATTTGAAAGGAAATAGGTGAAATCCACATCTGCTGAGAGGATCTTGGCACAGCCACAGCAAGGGCAGCCTTGGCGCTTGTGGTGATCCTTCTTCCAAGGGAGCATGCTGCTGCTGAAACATCTGTAGCCTTTCAGATGGTCAGCAGTTGGGAAAACAGCAAGGAAGTGGTTGACTCTGAGATTTGAAGCAATAGAAGTCAGGAGAAAGACATCTTAGGAAGATGGGTCTGATCTGAATATTGGTGAGTGAGGAGGCACCAGCACAAACAGAGGAGCTTTGAAGACCCAGATCTCCTCCTCCTCCTCCAAACTACAGCAGCATGGTTCATTCGTGGAGCAGAGGGGAAGCCCTTCCAGCTCCTGGTCTTGTTCACAGCAAAACAGAAATAATTTTGGCTTTCAGTGAGTATAAAACCCTCAAACTTCTTGAAAAAAAAAAAAAGGCTCTGGTAGCTGAGAAATGTGGGAACAAACTCTGAGTCTTTCTGTTATTTCAATTTTCTTTATTAAAAAGTAAAAATACTAATGGCCAAAATGCATTAGCCATGGGGATGGGTTGTGTCATTCTGCTCCACCACCTCACTGAGGCTAAAAGAACACAATGAAGGACAGTGACACTATACAGCATCCAGCATACTCTGATATTATTAATATTGCATTGTGAGAGGCCTTTATCACCTGGATTGCAAGGCAGTGGCAATAGCACAAGGAAATTCCTGTGCATTTTAGTACAATAATAATTATATAATTGTGCTGCAGAACTGCACTGCCACTAAAGAGGGCTCCAAGATACAAAATAATTCAGTGTCTGAATTCAAAATAAATTCATTTGGCCAAAGTCCTTCTCACCAGTAACCTATTTATCTGCCTATTGAAGAAAGAGACTGATGATCTGCCTGCTTTGCTTGTTTAAGGATCATCTCCAAAATAATGCCCTTTATGAAAAATTTCAATCAGGTTTCAGACCTTATCATATTGCAGAGGCAGCTCTTCTCAGGGTCACAGACAATTTACATATGTATGATTTGCTGATCACAACTTACTGTCAGCTGGTTTATTTTTGGATTTCTCATCTACTTTTCACAGGACAGACCACACAGTCTTGAGCTCAGCCTGGGGAAAAGTGACTGTAGAAAAAGTGACTGTAGGTTTTCCAGCATGGCTTTTGGAGAGTTCAGTCCCTGTGTTACCACATCCACCAACTGATTTAGCAAACAAGATGGGATTTTTTTTTTTTTTTTTTTCATCCTCCCACAGCTTTGCCTACCAGTTTCCTGAAGATCAGAGCTTTGGGTTCATGCCTTAGTAGAGTTAATATCTTTTGTATTGGCAATTAAGAACTGAGCCATGTGTTTGTCTCACTGACACCAGGCTAATCTGTCACTGAATTCCTCTCCTAACAAAAAAAGCAATATATTCCTTAAATAATCTACAATAGAAGAGAAATGGGTCTGAATTTTCCTTTTGACTTATATTGCTCTTCTCCTTTTCCTCCTTTTTGCACTATTCAGCAAGAAAAATAGAATCATGCCAGTGAAGCTTGAGTTTGTATTCAGGGAGTCATTTGTTTTAAAAAATACCAGTAATTATCAATTTTGTAATCAGGACTGAAAGCAAATAGGGCCCCAAAACACCTTAGCCCTTCCCGAGTGTCCAAATCAGGCTGCAGAACAAGAAATTTTTTGGTTTCATTGAACTTATATTCCTGAAAAGTGGCCAATTTTTAACCCAATTTTGCCTGGACCAGATAAACTTGTTATTTCAGCACCTCATGAAGGGAAGGCTCCTCTTAAAGGTCTTAACCCCACTGCTGTCACTGAGAGAAATGAGTCATAAACTGCCTTATTTTTGAGAATCTGGATCTTGTTGAAGTGAATTAGGAGTACTCAGGCCTATGAACCAGGGCCAGCACACACCCAGCACAGAGCAGTCTTGCTGGCATGAGAGGGGTTGGGACAGGCATCTGATATTAAAATGTCTTTTTTGGGTCTGATTTTTGATTTTATTTGCCTCATTTGCACTTCTTAAAAGGGAGATAATGACTAATGAAAAGCACTTCAGGGTCTGATAAAGTCAAGAGCAATTGTTCTTCCTCTTCACTTAGAGGAAAAGGAACATGATGGAGAATGAAAATATTTTCCCTCAGAAGGGCTCATCTTGGTGACACTTTACAGTGATATGAAGCAAGACATGCCTTCCATCACCCAGTGTACACAACCTCTGATTAATCCCATTAACTTCAGGATCTTGCTCTCATTCTTAAATTGAACCATGAATCTGAGCATTGTGCTAAACCGGCACCTTGGTGCTCCACTTCTCTGCTCATGAAGACAAATTGGTTTAATGCAAAGTTCACCTGAGCTTCTTGAATCCATTTGGAAAACACCAGCCTGCTCTGGAGTACTTTGCTTTTTATTTCCTATGTTTCTTTCAATTGGGTAAGGAATCAGGCACGGAGAATTAGTGACCATGCAGAATCCAAGAGCAGCACGTCAGACACTTTAACACTGTAGTCAAACAAAAACCTTCATGAACCTGGTTTGTCTGGTTTTTATTTTCTCTTCTTAAACCCCACTTTTGCTCCTGCTCCTTCTTGTGTCTCATGACAGCACCTCAGGGCTCCAGTCATGCCAGATGTCTCTCCGGCTTATACAAACGCTAAGAGAAGATTCCTGCCTTGAAGAGATTGTGATCTAATAGAAGATAATGCAGCAAGGATGCAGCAGAGAAAGAAGGAAAGGGAAAGAATCAACACAGAAAGCATAAGAAGAGCACACAGTGGCTTAGTTGGGTGATTAGATGCTTTAAAAAGGCCATAACCCACAAGCACAGATAGTTTAAGAGCTATTAGGTCTGTTATAGCTTTTTCACTTCTTGCAATATTTGTTCCCTTTAAAAGATATTGAAGCCAGGTTTGGAGGATGTAATAGACTAAGTTTTGTAATTTTTTGAAGAGCAGCACGTTGTTCTTTTTTTTTTACCCCTTCATCTTTTTAACACCCTTCTATGTGTCTAGAAATCCTGAAAAAATGAGTCAGTAGGACAGCAAATTCATCAGTGAAGCTCCCTTTGATCTCCTCAGAATGGATGTCTGCAGCTATTCCCTCAAGTCCCCTGTCCACTACTTACTGACAGATTTGACTGCAAATAAACAGTAGGAGGCCAGAAACAATCTGTCAAAACTCCTTTTTATTTTTAATGTTTCAGTAAACACAGCTCTTTAGGGAAAACATCTGCTTCCTGAAGAAGACTTCCACTTTGGCAGAAAAGCACTGGCATTTACACACAAATTTCCTTTCTCTTTCCTTTTCCTCCCTTGCTCTGCCTTGCCTTCTCTTCCCTTTATGAATTTTTCTCTTGATATCCTCCTAAAGTTGATGTAACCCATTACCTGTTGAGGTCAGGTTGTATGGGGCTCTGAGCAACCTGGGCTAGTGGAAGGTGTCCCTGCCCATGGCAAAGGAATGAAACCAGGAGGTCTTTAAGGTCCCTTCCAGCCCAAACCACTCTACAATTGTCCAGTTCTATAACACCATCCTTACACAAGAGTTACTTGCTAAGTGAAGCAATTCAGAGGGGGCTGCAGCTCCAGATACTGCAATAAAAGGGGGTGGAAGATGAAGTTGACTGGGACACAGTCCCTCAAATAGATAAATAAGCAAAGTTTGGGGACTCTTCCCTTATTTTAAAATGGGCAAAATTTGCATTTAATCTAAAAGGCATGATAAAAAGATGAGCTCTTATACCTTATGTACATAAGACTAATTGCCTGGATCTTGGCTGGTCAGCTCTCTCTCTGGTCAGTAGAGGTCTAGCCCAGGGAGCCAATGATTCATTTCATCATAATTAGGCATTTAAATTGGGTGAGAGAATCCTGCCTTAGGTACTTTTTTGTCTCCATTGACTGTGAGGCAGCGATTTTCTGAGTGACCAACTCACCTGTGACATCTGCTTGCAAGCACCTGAAGGTGGTTAAAGCAGACTCTGCCTTTGCAGGCTGATTCCTCAAGTTTCATTTCAGTCTCTCTGCTTTTGCGCCTCTTCCTTAGCTAACTAACCCAAATTCTGTCTTCAGATGCTGCGAGTTGGGCCTGGAGGATTGGATTTAATTATCACAAAAGTTGCAAATATTTACATTTCTACTGTTGTATGCTGGCAGGTGTGCCTTTTCTTGTGGAAATACATCACTGTGTTTGTTTGATATAGACATCAAAAAATCTGTTTCATATCCAAGTGAGTTTATTTACACCAACTATTGAGAAAATAATAATTTACTGGAGAAATAGTTTCTATCAATATTCATTATCATACGTCTTGAAAACTCATACACAAAATGTAATCACAGCCTGTATTAGTTCTGTAATTTGTGCACCTGACATGCAATTGTCTAACAGAAACTTTCCCCTTGCAGTGTTCTGTAGTATCCAGATGGGAAAGAAGAAATTCTGAAAAGATGTGTGTTATTTCAATTGCAGTCCAAAAGGGCCAGCCAGGTTGAGCTCTCTGTAAAAATGGAGAGTTTTAAAAGCTTAACATAGAAATTGGAGGGGGAAGAAGGTCCTGGTGCACTGCTGGGGTGTGTATACACTGAAGGGCTTCACTCAAACTGAGGAAGGGTTGGAAGATTTGGAGCTTGACTTCAGCTTGGAAATTGAATTTGAAAAATAAACATCAAAATGTTTTTATTGTGGCTCAGTTGGAGATGGAGGAAAAGCGAAGCAAAACCCAACTTGAGCAACCCATTTAGTGCTGCAGCACGTCGGAAACTCAGCAGCAGACACAAAAAAGAGGAACAAGACATAGGGGTGAGATTCATCTCCTTTAACTTCAGGGATAGGCTCCATCTTGCAGAAATGTGGGTGTGCAGAGAGTGATTCACTGACCAGACGTAGGAGTCTGCTTTGCAGTGAGACAAATCGCTTCCTCGGCTGCGCCGACCACGTTCAGCAGATCCCCGGAGCTGGCAGTGGGAGTGCAGACTTCCAGCTCACATGTAGACTCTTGCATTACACCATCCCACACTGCCTCCTACCAGGCTGGCTTTGGGGACGGGATTTACTTCGTCTAATTTCAGACATCTCCACAGCACACATCTCCACCAAGCTGGTCACCCTGGGCTCCCTGCACAGTCAATGGAGAGACGCAGATATTTTTAGGGAATGAGTCACACCAATGCAGATCTGTCCCTCCCAACTGCTGGGCTGCAAAGCCAAAGCCCCTCTTGCTTGATCCTGTGAATCCTATGTGCTGGTCTATATTTAAAAGAAGGAAAAGGAGAGGCTGTCACCTCAGACTCGTTGTAACCTATAGAACGGGGATCTGCAGGCTCAGTTTTGCAGGAGGCTTGGAAGACAGGTTTTCCCTTTCCCCATTCCCCATCTGCAGATGCTCTTCAGCTCAGTGCCTGTGCCTACAGACAGCTCCAGGCCTTCAGTGCAGGGGATGGCATTGGAATTTACCAATATAGCCAGGTGGGACATGCTTGAGCTTGTATGGTCTTGGTGCTGAACCCAATAGCGGCAACTGTGGTGTTTCACCCCAGAGACACTTTTGGTTGGCTGGATGTGTGGTGTTTTCACCCAAGAGACACTTTTGGCTGGCTGGGTGTGTGGTGTTTCACTCCAGAGACACTTTTGGCTGGCTGGATATGAGGTGTTTCACCCCACAGACACTTTTGGCTGGCTGGGTGCTGCAGCTGAGTGCTTGGAGGCAAGTCCAGGGATGCTGGAGCTCTGGTGGTGGTGGGATGGAGCATCCTCCCTTAAGAGGGTCCACTGCTCAGGTTTACCTCTGGCAGAGAAGCTTTAAGGCAATGGTGAAGGAAAGGAGTCAGTTCGGATGAAGGGTTTGGATCCAGAGCTTTATTCTGGCCCACAGGCCTCTGAATCCAGCAACAGCTTGAACAGAACTCCCCAAACTTTGTGGTTGCTGTTCCTTTTAACCCCGGGGAGAGGGGGAGGGAAGGCATAGGGAGCCACCAACCAGGTACATCTTAAGGGACAAAGGACACCTGGATGGCCCAATGTGCCCCCAGGGGTGGAGGGCATCCTTTAAATCTGCCAATCACTCAGTGGCCTTCTGGAATTCCAGGATTGACAGACAGTGCTCAGCAGGGGTCAGGGAGGGGAAAGGAGAGGTGACTGACACACCTGGCTGGGAATTATCAGAGGAGGGACCCGAGGTTCTGAGGTAAACCCTGAAATCACAACACAACAGGGTGACATTGCTGTCGCCTTGACCATGGCCCTGATTCAAGCATCAGCATCTGCAGCCCAGTGCAATTCCAGACCTGTGGTGCCCCAGTCTGTGTGTTCAGAGCTTGATGTCCCTCTGGCTCCTGCCTAAGTGGGACTTCCACACCATGGCCAGGTAGCCAGAGGTGTCACCATCACCTCAGTCATGAGCACGAGGGTTCTCTCTGGGTCACAGGCTTGCTAACACCATTATTTCAGCAAGTTATTTGTCATGGGAAATTGGTTATGGCAAACTTCATTGTGATTTTGTGATTTTTCCTTTCTTTTCAGAGAGTTCTGAACTTGGGGAAATGCTGCTTTACCTGTTCTCAGCTTCCAAGGTCTTGTGCCACAGTTGCAAGACCAATAACAAAGGAAACAAAACACAAACTTGCACATTGCTTTTCTCCTTTGCCCAATTCCTAAGATCCTAAGGTGCCTTTCAAACTGCACAGAGGAGACTTGATTCAAAGGACAGTGAGTATCCAGCAGAGAGCTGGGCTGTTCAACTGCTGTTTTGGACAGGAAAGGAAGAAAATTGCTAAATGGCAGGGAAAATGGAGGAAGAAATTTAGATAAGTGGGAATAATTACCTGAGCTGGGACAGAGCCAGGACATTGAAGCAAAATATCTTCATTGTTTGGGTTTCCCAGTGCCATTAAATCTTCTCAGATCAGGACTTCGGTCTTTTGCTATGCGTGAAAGGGGTCAGTTCTCCCTGAGCAGTGGCACTGTTGGTGGGCCACACTCTGAGCCAACAGTCTCAAAATGTTCCCCAGTAGGACTTTGTCCCTGCCACTTCCAAATTTACTTAGCTCTAAGAGATGTCTGGAATTGCTTCTTTTGAGCAGGCAACTGTTGATTTTGTAGTGAACCACAGTTTTTCCAAGTGCAAAACACAAAATGTAACGAGCAGCACTTCTGTCTGTGCATGGAGAGCTGCAGTCCAAATCCACTGGAGACAGGAAGAGCTAATTCAGCACTCTTGCTGAGCTCCATTAATCCACATATTTAATACAAACACAACATTAGAACTAATTCAGGCTCTGATGTAGAAAGCAGATGTAAAGGGTGCATGTGTGTCAGAAAATCCAGCTTTTCAGATTACCCATCATTTGTGGTTTGGATGTTTATGTGGTAGTCAAACCTCTTAGGATTATCTACCTGTCAAGAAGAGAAAAGTAGTAGTATTTTCTGCTAGGCAAATGTTAAACCACATAAATGAAGTTAGTCCATTGCCAGCTGCCTTAGAGGATTGTCTAAGGATCCACTGTGGTTATCCTGTTTCAGAACTAAAACTTGTTTATCTAGCTGAGTGAATTTAATTATTTGGATTATGTATGGGGGGCAAGATCATCAAGGATGACTCCATTTTCTCTACTTCAATGTCTGGGTGCTCAGCAAGATTACACCAGAGGACAAAACTTGTAGCACACCCAGGATCTCTGCCCTGCTGGCCTCTCTACAGGCTCAAAAGCTCATACAGGTACCCAAAAAAGAAAAAAAAATTATTTTCTTGAGCCAAAGGCACGCAGAAATGTGTAGGGCAGAGACTAGCAGTTAACACCTATAAATTTCTTTCCCATCCTTGAGGATCTGACCTCCTGAATTCCTGTTGTGTCTCACCTGTCAGGTCCTTACCGTGACATATTCCAGTTTGCCCTTGAAAAGCAGGTGTCTGCTGGGGGCCAAGCTGGGGCTGATGTGAGCAGCAGTGGAGAGGGGATGAGATGAAAAGTCTTTAAAGGTAGCCACTGTGCAGTTTCCTGAAAATTCAGTGGGAAAGGTTTCCTTTTCCCCTGGACAAAATCTGTGAAACCCTCTCTGTGCAGAGGGAGCCCCAGCACAGAGCCTGGCTGGGGTTGTCGAGGTGTCCCCGTGCTCCGGGGAAAGGCAGGGAAAACAAAGAGCAACATTACCATAAGGTAAAAACTCTTCAGTGGGGGAGGGATATTTAGTGCTGGTTCTTGTGATCTTTACCATCTGTAGAACAGATGGAGCTTCATTATGAGGAAAGGAACACCTTGAGGAGCATTATAATCTCACACCGGCCCGGAGAGAAGCAAAACCTGACTGCAGCCGAGATGTCTCTCTGCTTGTGTTTATGGAGGTTTAGGGAGCAGGGAAAAGGGGCTAATGAGTGATTGGCTAAAAAAAACTGCTGCCATTAATTTTGTTAGCATGGGAGATGAGAGGAGCAGGAGTGGCTTTATTTAGTTCTCGGTCTGAAATAGCAGAGTGTATATTTATTAATCTTGGGAAGCAAGCCTCATGCTTGCACCTCAGAGCTGAAGTTAGCTGGGTGGTTTTTGCTCACAGGGTTTGGTGCTAAAATTTGGGGGGTTTTTTGCTTGTTTAACCTTTGTGCCTTCACCCCCTGTCTGCCCTTTGGAGTGTCTCTGAATCTGGCATTCTTGCAAATCCCAAACTCTCAGCAGCAAATCTCAGCCTTGCCCTCTGTGTTTTTTCTGCGTTGGCATGCAAATACCAGGAAACTGTGAGATTCATCCAGCTTATGAGAGGTGGATGCAGCACAGACCCCAGGAGGCTGTGCAAGCATTCCTGCCTCACATGCCCAGGGCAGAGCCGGCTGCAGGCAGCCCTGGACAGGGGAAAAGCAGAGGGAGAAGCAGAGGGGAAAGCAGACCTGAACCCCCTGGCAAGTCTGCACCTGGCTTCTGCACCTCTGAGCCATAAATCAGCATCAGCAGCCCCTGGGTTCCACCACCATCCTGACAAAACACAGCTGAGCTTCAAGTGTGAAACGAAATCCAGGTGAGCTGGAGAGCAGCAGAAACAGCACCTCGAAGCTTCAGATTCCACGGGGTGAAGAAGTGCAGCTTTGGGACAGCAGCCTTTTCTCTTGATGATGTCCTAAAATTCCCCTCTGCAATTTCTCATGGTCAGATATTCCTGATCTCAAAAACTGTAACCATGAAGAAAACCTGGCATGTTCTCACCACTCTTGTAACAAGTGTGATGTTTGCCTGCTAGAGGTCTGGGAAGCTTTGTGGGGAAACATCTGGTCTGCTGGGCAGGGGGCACAGGACTGGCCAGCAAGACCTCAGCTACACTCTTCCTCCAGCTTCTCCACACAGCTTTTCTCTGTATCTGCCTTGTGTCTCCCCTGTGTTTATGCCATGCCTGGCACTGTGGGGCTGGGGGCTCAGCTTGCCTGCAGCAAGCAGCCCCATCCCACCATAGAGCCATGCCTCTTCAGAAACTCTACCACCTTCCCTGAATAGCTGCAAGTTTGGTTCTGATCCAAGCAACCTTACCCACAAAGTACAGAGAGAACCTGTCATGGTGTGAAATACTGAACTCTGCCTCTCTTTGGAGGAAAGCCATGATTTATCAAGCTGAACACCACAAGGAGCGGATCCGTCTGCCTACCTAAATCTTCCTTTCTAGTTAACAGCTAGGCAGGGAGTTTTGTCTTAAACACTTTCTTTTTTTTTTGTTATTTTTTAAAACTCAGATCATTTATTCGAAGTGTAATGACGGCAGTAGATGGGGCTCATAACAGCTTCAAAATTAACATAATTATATTTGATAATAATCATAACATTTCATAATATTGATTGCTGGAGAGAACTGACAGCAAAAGGATGTACCAGCTGTATGTGTAACATCTCCCAGCTTTTTAACTTTTTATCTCCTGATGGAAAGTATACCTAACAGAAGCTTTATTTATTTATTTATTTATTTGGAGGTTGTTCCTTCCTAGAGAGAGAACAGAAAGACAGCAGAAGTATGAATTTTAATGGGTTTTTTTTTGAGGAAGGCAAAGACCTAAAATCCTTAATCTGGGCCCAGATGTATTTTCTCAATACCTCTTTCTTGGCCATTCTGACCATACCACCTCTTGCCTGGCCATGCTTGAGCATTCCAAGGAGAGCATCCTGATCCAGCACCTCTGGATGCCCAGTGGGACTCCCTGTTCTCCCAAACCCATGGATGGTAGATGTGGAAGCTGGTAACAAGAAGGGACTGCTCCATCACCTGAAGCCAGCAGCTATGACACATTTTATGTGTGTATTGTTAACCCCTCTTTCCCTTTTTTCTCCTTCCAGCCTCAGAGTGGCTGTGTCCAAACAACTTCCTGCCCATGGCCAGGTGCACGAACCCCTGACAGGGACAGGAACAGAGATCATGAGCCAAAAACACCCCAGGAATAGGGCAGCCATGTGGGTTACTGCAGGGAAGCCCAGGACATTTATGGGTACACATGGAGCCTGGATGCTTTGCTGGTCCTAATTCAATGGCACAATTAATCCTTTGCTGGGCAGAGCTGCTGTGGTGCTGCTGCTGTGGCATTTCCAGCGGCCAGATGCTTTGAATTTCTTCATTTTTACCCTAGTGGATTCCTGCAGATGCCAGGCAGAGATTTAACTTTCCAGGTGCTTTCAAGCTCTCTGAAAAGCTGTGTATGTCAAGAGGAACATTCAAAATCACGAGTCATATCAGCCAGCATTGTCTGGGGAAGTGAAGTATTTCTCGAGAATATGCAAGTTTGAAGAAGAGAAATCAGCCTACCTCTCTCTCAAGCCTTATTCCAGCTCTTTAATTATAAAATCTGATGGTTGCTGAGCTTCTTTTGGCCACTCAAAGGAGAATGAATTGCTAAATTTGTAGTGTGGGGAATTTGTATTGTGGGAAATTATTACCACTCCTACCGCAGCTTTAGGGTATAAACTCTTCTCCGTGCTAAGGAACAGCTCAGAGGGTTTGTGCACGGGGATATTGGTGTGTTTGAGAATTCCTTAGCTCCCATCCCCAAGCTTTAACTCTTCTCCTACGTTATGGGATAAGTTATAATTCAACCCTGGACATTTTTGGTGAGGAATTTGTCATGCGCATACAATATAATGAAATGTAGGCTACATCTGTGGCTGGCATTTTCCATTCTGCCATGGAGTTTAACAGTGAAATCAGGGCTGAGATCCATTATCTGAGAGAGAAGGAGGGAAGGAGTGAGGGAGAGACAGTCTGTTGATTTAAGAATCCCTCCAAAGAGCACGGGATAAGGAAATGAGGAGACTGGTGGAACAGTCAGTCCTTGTTTGGTTGGCTGAGTGCAGATTGAACAGATCAAATATTTACTGGTGCTCCCAGTGCAGAAGAATAGCTGGATCTCTTGGTGATTGGAAGCAAAGTGATACTGAGCCCTGTTAAAATATCATAATGCCTAATGCATAATGCAATTTTTCAGCCTCTATGCTGCTTTTCATCTATACCCCTGCTTGGGAAATCTGTTCATCACTGCAATAATTTTCTCCTTGGAGGAAGGTGAGCTGGGGAAGAAAAGTCACTTTAGGATTGGGATAATGAGTGATTTTGTGAAGGGAAAAAGGTGCCACTGGTGTGAGTGGAAAGAAACCTTCAGAGGGAAGAATTCATCTATTGCTGGCAATTCAGTGGGCAAGAGAGGATGGAGACACCCATGTCTCCCCATTCCTTGCTGCAATTCCTGCAGCTCCAGTGCTGCTCCTTTGCTCCTCCCTGAGACACAGGCACGAGGCACAGGACCAGCCTGCATGGAGACCCGCTTTTGGCAGATGGCATGGAGAGCTTTGCCTACATTTTGGCAGATGGCATGGAGAACTTTGACGTGGCTTTTGTTGATGAGCTGCCCAAGCCCGTGAAAACAAAGGGTTGATAGGTGACGGCACACCCCAAATAATTGCACTGGCTTTGGGGACACCTGGTTTGGGATGGGAGATGTGATAATCACAGTAGTGATTATCATCATGGAAGGGGAGAGAAACCCACATGGCTTTAGGGACCCCAGGTTTGGGATGGCAGCAGTGCCCAGGTGCCAGTCTGTGTGCTGGGAGAGGTGCATAAGGCTGCTGCAAGTGTGAAGATCTCCTTCACAGCAATCTGGGAAGCAAAAGGAAAGAAGACACAACCTGAGTTTCAGAATTGCTGAAATCCTTCAGCCTGATGACTTCAGCTGGAATTACAAACACTTGGCACCCCCATAAGCTTTTCTTCTTGGAAGACTGGATGTAAAACAAGGGTGACTGCATTAAGTGTGGTGGGTGAAAGGAGCATGAGGCTCAAAAGGCACATGTGCTTTAGCTTGGTGCTCTCCAGCCTTTTAAAGCCTCTGTAAAATCCTGAAGCTTTTACCTAATGTTGATTCATCCTTGCTCTAGGAAAACATTCTGTTGTTGCAGTGGATAAGTTGCCAGAGGAAATTCTTAAGGATTTGTCTGATAATGAAAAGATGATCGGAATGGCTGAGTAAAAAGCATAAAATGGTGAGAAAGTAGCAGCAGAGTGGTTTGAAAATAACACGTTCACTTCTCTGTGTGTACAGCTCCATTGAATCTTTTGTGTAAACTCTCAGAATTCCTGGAAAAGAAAAATATCAACCAAAGGTGGCATTTTCCAGGAAACTCTTTTAAAAGAATCATCCTCATATTCATTCAGTAGACACTGCCAATAAACTCGTGTGTGAAATTGCAAAGCCTTTTGAGAAAGCAGTTGAAATAAAGTTTGAAGTTGTTGGTTTGTAAGACAGAGCATTTTCCCAAATATTTTGTGCTATAACTCCTTCCTCCTTTTATTTCCTGTTGGTGCAAAAGTCAGTCATTTTAAGTAATTGGTTTTCCCAAACCAGTTTTTTTCTAGGAATAAGAATTAAACTAATTCCTAAACATGAAAAATGGAAACTTTTGAAGTAGAAGTGCTTTAAATGTTCAGCAATCATATATCAAAGTTTAATGTAGTGATTCTCTCTGTTGCTGAAATGTGAAAATCAGTTTAATAAACGTTTCCTGTGGTTATTTATCTGTGGATCTGTGGATGGAATAATTGACTTGATGGTGGTAGAACAAGAAAATGAAGGATTCAGGAGTGAGAATTAGTAGAAAGTGAGCAAACTGCTCAGTGCTTAAATTCCTGCAGCAAGTAAATTAGTCATGGTCTCTGCTAATGAGCTACAGCCCTCAGTTTTTTATCCAGTGTGCTTTTAATTCCCATGTGTTTCACTCCTCTGGAGGGCCCATGGAAGAGCCAGGTGAGAAGTTCTGCTGCCATCCAGCCTGCATGCAGCTGCAGGCTTCAGTCTGAATTGACCCATGCAGGAGACACTGATTTATTGAAGAGGATTGAACACATTAGAGATGGTCTGCTGGAGAGGAAAGAATGCACTGAAACACTGAGAGAATCCTCAGGGTCAGCCAGATTCAAAATGGAAATCACAGCTGATATTAGTTAATGAACTACTGGGAGAATGGCAGGAGAAAAGATGATTTTTGATCTTGCCAAGCACGTCAGTTTGTTGGTAGGATGGCTGAAGGGCCTTAGATGCTCTTCATAAATGTCAGAGCTAAAAATGCATCTGCTGGGGAAAAAATTGGGGTGTGTGAGATCAGAATGCCTGACTCCCTTTACAGAAGCAGCCAGAGGAGAATAAATTTCCAACTTAGATTCCCTAATGGTCTGCTCTGTGAGGAATCCTGAAACTGATTCCCTAATGATCTGCTTTGTGAGGAATCCTGAAATTGCCACATCCCAGAGCTGGTTCCTGAGGAGGGTGGATTCAGATCCCTGCTTTTCCATGCAGAGATGGATGGCTCCCCAGGAGAAGGAGGAGAATGGCTAAAGCCATGCAAAGGAGAGGGAGGTTTAGAGCTCCTGGATGCATCCTGGTCTCTGCTTCTCATGCTAAGAAACAATTGAAATATTAAAGGTAATAAAATGTGATTTAGCTCATGCTGTGAACTTCAGTTATTTACTTCAGTTCACGCTTTGCATTTTATCTGCTGGGCCTCAGACTGTCTATGTTGATAAATCTCCTTGTTCCAAGTACAGAAAGAGGGAAAGAACACTTTATTTCATAACTGTTCAATTAGGAAAGCAAGGGAGGAGGGGAAAATGCATGGATCAATATCACTTTTTCCAGACGTATCAATATCTCTAGAGTCATCATTGTTTTACCCTTTCTTAGCCAGGGATCCTCGCCCCCATTTTAAAGGCAGGAATATCCACTTGTCCAGGAAACCAGGGATAAAAATGAACTTTCCAACTGAGGTTAACTTCTTCCACTCTACAGAACTGCAGGGTATGACAGTGCAATGATTAAAAAACATTTCCTCCACCCAGGGAGCCTCTGGGCTCAAATCTTCCATGCAGACACCACGTAGCACGTGGAGGTTGTCAACAGCAGCACAGTAAAATTATGAATTGTGACACTAATTGACAGAGTCTCCCATAATTAAATGGAAGGTTGAAAATTCTTTTCTTTTTTTTTCCCTTGCATTTCTATCCTTTTGCCACTCCCAACAAAGGATAAAATGCCAGTCATAACGTCAGCCCATCAGAGCTTTGTCACTTTATCTCAGTTTTAAATGTTATTTGAATGTTAGCTCTTTACATTAGCTCTTCTTTATTTGATAAAAAAAGCCAAACTGATCATAATAGGCATAAAAACATCATGAGAAGGTCATAAAATGCATATTGCTCACTGAAATGAGCAGGGCATCTCCCATCCTCTCTATCTGATAAATAGATGCTGAAGGAATTTTCTCTATCTTGCTGTTGTTTACACATTTTTTAAGTGTACCCCGAGCTGGTATAAAGTGCCAGATTGACAACTCTGCTTGTTGCCAGAATAGTGACAGAATAGACTCCAAGCAGGGTGAGACACCATCATGCAAATGTGTTCCAAGCCTTTTTTGGACCAGATTGGGATGAAAGAAAATGTTAGGGGTGAAAGATCCTGTGTGTGGCCCATAAAATCCTTTGTCTGTCTCTGTAGTCTAGCATAGATGGTGGTTGCATGTGTCAGAATACAGAAGGGGGAAAAAAAGAAAAGAAAAAAGAAAATAAAATAGCATTAAAATATTTACTAAGCACAACTTGGCCAAGATTTACAAATGCAGTGATTTCAGTGGGGTTCATGCCATTATTTGTGTGTGTGCACATTAAAACACTTTAGAGAGGTGATTTTCAGAAATCACAGAGCACTCCTCTGTGAAAACTGTGCTTCTAAAACAGCACACCCCTCCCCCAAAACCTAAACAATACTTCTGAGTACCCAGCTGACATATAAACAGGACATGAAAATGCCAATAGCTTGTGGCAAGTAGGAAGTTTCACTCTGTAAACTGCCTTTGGATTCTACCCAACCAAGCACCCATTAAAATGGAAAGAAATCCCCAGACCCAGACGTTGCTAAGAAGTCCTTTGGAAACTTGAATAATTACCTGGGACCTGTAAGTATTCCTAGCCCGGGAGCTGAATAGGTGCTTTTCCTCATGATCCTGATTTTGTCACAATTGGGGGATTTAAAAATGTCCAGGCCCTCATTACTTTTCACTGATCATTCTTGTAACTCTGGCACAAAAATAGGGTCAAGTCTGTTCTGCTGAAGCTGAAGGTTGCACAGCAAAGTACATGTATGAATCTATAAAATATTTGTGTCTTTACAATATAGTTACCAGTGGAAACAGAAGATAAATTTCCTTAACCTCCATGCTCACTGGGGGAAGAAAAAGAACAAAAATTACTTTTTTTAACCAGAGAAGGAGCGTGGCTCAAAGGAAAATTGTTGTTTAGAGGTTTGAGGAGGATGTCCTCTTGAAATAGAAGGTGAGGTAAGATAAACCAATGTTTCCATGTTTAAGCCTGCAGGTGACACATCTGATGGACAAAGAAGCACTATGGTTGATTTTAACTTTGCAGTTCAAAGCCAGTAGATGTCATATCAGATTTTGGTGAGTTTTGCAATAAACTCCAACCTGTGGCTGAAAAATCTTTTGTGGAGGCAATAAATGGAATTTATTGCCTCCACAGGAGCTGCTGCCAGGGCAGAAACCCCTCAGCAGAGGTTGGTGCAGCCCAGGTTGGTGCTGGTGTGCTCCTGAGAGACCTGCACACACCAACACAGCCAGGGAGGGGAACCCAACTGTGCTGCTCCATCAGCTCCTGCAATTAATTGCATTTAATAGCAGCACCAAACAATAGCAATTGATGAATTAATGAGCCAGCAAGAGATGATTAAGAGAACATGATGTGGCTTTTAGAGCCTTAGGACTGACACTGGGATGTGAAAGGGAAGGAAAACCAGGAATGAACAAATGTTTCCCTCCACCCATTTTGCCTTCCTGTTCCCAGAAATAAGGAAAGACTCCTGGGGAAAGAGTTCCTGGAAGAGCTAAGGCTCACCATAGGAAACAAACGTGGTACAGAAGATCCTGTGAAGGTGAAAGAGCAGGGATGGATGGGATGGGAGAAAGGCAGAATAATTTTTGCCAGAACACCCTGAATCCCCAGTTGGATGCATGAAC
The DNA here is from genome assembly GCF_028769735.1 of Zonotrichia leucophrys gambelii. Lineage (NCBI taxonomy): Eukaryota > Metazoa > Chordata > Aves > Passeriformes > Passerellidae > Zonotrichia > Zonotrichia leucophrys. Next base: position 6,547,349 of record NC_088171.1, on the reverse strand, counting down.
TTGGAGTTCCTTGTGCAGGAAACACACAGCAAAGCCTTGGACCAAACCCACAGCTCTGCATTTAGGACAGCTCAAATATGAGTGTTTAACTTTACACTTGGGCTAAAGATCCCTCCAAAATGGTCAAGGGCTATCCAAGAACGCAGAAACAGCAAATGCATTTCTCTGCCTTTTCAAGGGCCTTTTAGAAACTGATTTCAAGCCATTTTCAGCCCACTGGGCATTTTGCTTAAGTCCTTTCTTGGCCGCTAGAGACTGGCTGCTTTTATATCAGGAATGTTCTCCAGCTTACCCTGGACAGCAGCACTGCCCTGAACTGGGACCATGTGATCTTTATCATAAAATCTGATTCATTTTTGTCCTTTTCTTCTACTTGTTACCCTTATTTCCCTTATTGCTGAGCTGACACTGCTGGGAAGCAGTCTGGCCTGAGACACTGAACACATTCATATTGTGTTATACATCTCCTTCCCTCTTTGTGATGCAAGGAGTCAGGGAAATTTGTGATCAAGTTCAAAATGAAAAGCAGCTCATTGTCACTTCAGTTTGGATGAGGAGTTGTAAGCAAAACTCTGCCCTTTGAAAAGCTATGAGGTTTTGAGACTCCACAAGGTTTTCTGTCCTGCAAACCATGTGATTTTTGGGGAAAGGAAAGTTTGGGTGCCTTTCCTGGCACGTGTCTGGATGATTCCCGTTCAGATGTTGCGTTCGTACCCAATGGACTCTTAGCCAGGTTCAGCAAGCCAAGGAAGTGCTTGGCTGAGCACAAGAGTTATTTGGGGCTTGAGTCATGGTGGAAATTAACCTCCCTGAACATTGAGGCCCCAGCTAGGATTGTGAAATCACTGTGTGTCTGGAGATCTCTCCTCTTCTGAGAATAACAGCTTTGCTCAGTTGACTTTTAGAATCCCTCTGTTTGGTCCTAATACATCTACAACAACATCTTGGGGAAATTTTTCTTAATCCACAACATGCTTATGTTTCTGTTTGTCATAGTCTAAATTTAGGCAAAGAGAAAACTACAGTCCACTTACTTTCCCTGCTGAAAAAAGAGGCTGAGAGGGAGCTTTTACTATTTGCACAAGCTAATGGAGATACATCTCCTAATTCCCCCTTTGTCTCACAGATTTGAAGCTGCTTCTTGCTTGCTGTTCGGGCTGGTAACTGATAATAAGGTAGCAATTATTTTTACATTGCAGGATGCTCAGTAGAGAGGCTATGCAGGAGTGTCATTACTAAACAGTATTCGATATTTATTCATGTATGTAAATTCCACTGGTTGAAATCTTGACACATTCACAGCATCACATATTTCATTCAGTTTATCCTCTGTAATTGTTCCCAACTGCTCAACAGCTCTGAACGATGAGTCCCATTGAGAGCAGGAGGTACAATGAGTGTAGTGGCTGTTGCTTCATAAATAATCTCAGAACCCTGAGGACTGCAAATGACCTTCTTGCATTTGAGATTGGAAAAAGGAGTGCACTGCTTAAAAGCTGTTTGGTGGTTTTGACTTTTACACTCTGAATCACAGATGTGCTTCCTTAGTCTGTCCTCTTGAGGAGAAGGTGGATGGCACAAAGGGGTATAAGGAACACAGGGTGTAAGAGTCAGCAAAGTTGATATTTTTAATCTGGTTTGCATTTTTTCTTTTAGTATTTATTATATAGATTCAGATTGTGCAGTTGACAGGAGCTTCTTGTAACTTAGAAGCATTTTAGGAACAAAAATTTTAAGGTGGATGAATGAAACACTGGGTGTAGATTGGGGAGCAGAAGATTAGCATGCTATAGCTTTTATTTAAATTTTTTCTCCTGATTTTTCATCTCTGTCTGGAAAGCATTTTGGCATGACTGGCTACATTCAGAAGGATTAATTCAGTGGAACTTCTGAACCTGGCATGGTGGACATGTGTAACTCCCAGATTTCTTCCTAAAGCTGTTCACATTGATGGCCCTGGCATCATTGGAAATGCTTGGGAACTATTCCTGAACTGCCTGGAATTTATACTGCAGAATTAGTTGTGCTTTGCAGAGGTCCAGCCAAAGATAAGCCTAAGAAAATGGAGTTCTGACATGTTATTTGGGCACTGCTTTGTTTACTTACTTCTTAGATACATCAATGCTGAAATTTCACTCTCTTATTGCTGCTATGCCCCAGGGTGCTGCCTGTCTCTGAAAGCATCAACTAGTTCAGCTGAGGGAAAGAGACCCCTCTGAGAGAGCTGAGCTTTAATAACACAGAGATTATGCTTTTCACCTTCACACAGGGCAATTTGGAAGACACTGTTAAACATGTTGAAAGACAAAATCAGGAGGCGAATATTTGCACAAGGCAAATCAACACCAGCACAAGGAAAGGAGTAGAACAAAACACCCAAGACTTTTTTAACATATCTGCATGTTGTTTGTTGCTTTAAGCAACACTTGAGCATTGAAATGAAGCCCAGAGAGGAGGTGGAAGAATACAAACATTATTACTATGTGTAAATGTGGATGTTTTTGAAGAAAGACTTGCCACAAATAATCACAGACTAGAAACTTGCACTGGGGAACAAAAAAGTGAATGGCTGGAGTCCCAAGCCCAGACAAGTGAAAGATAATCAGCAGGCTTGATCTTGCAGAAGGAAAACAGTGAGGAGACTTGAACTCCCATTTAAAAACAAACAAAACTGATCTTGGCACAAAAATGATCTTGGCCTTATTATTGCTGCCTGAAGTTTAAGAACTGCACAGTAGTGATTATCATCATGGAAAGGGGAGAGAAACTGCTCCAGGCTCTGGCTGAAATTACAGCATCTTGTCTTCCACAAGCCACTCCTGTGCAGCTCCAATCTCTGCCTATGTGGCAAGAGGCTGTCACTGAACCTTGACAGGGCCACTGCGTGCTGCAGACAAGGCACACTTGCTGAGCTGATGTTCACAGCCCTTTGACATTTGTCCTTTTTTATTGTTTGCTTTGAACTAGGTGATGCTAGACTGAAAGCATATGTTGGCTGCTTGTACAAAGAAAATCATGACCAACCAGCATATATAAATTACAGCTGGTCTTGTTATTTCTCATTAATAAGAACAAATTTGAGAGGATGTGGTTTGTGCTCACCCTGACAAGGATCTTACATCGTGTCTGTCTCCAGAGCAGACTTTGGAGATTCAGAGTTTTGTATTTCTGCTCTCCCATGATGTAACCTGGCTCATCTGCTGAGTTCAGGCTGCATCACAAGCTTAGCAGGAGTTACTGTGGAGAGAGCAGAGTATAAATGATGAAAAGGAGCCTTGACCAGCTAAGCTCCAAAGGCATTTGACAAAAAAACTCTGTGTCACTGTCACAGTAATTAATACTGAAGAGCATTTTGGTGCCATGAATATTGTACTTCAGGAATTATATCAGCATGTTAAAAATGCATCATGAGAGGGCACATTTCATTTGACTTGGTTTCAAAAAGGAACAAGTAATAATACAATTACATAAAACCATGCCAGCAGGGAAAATCATCCTTTCTTTTCTTGGATTGCTGTAACCAGACTCTTTCAATTATTGAGATCCCAAGAATGTGTGCATTTATTAAATTTAAGCTTATCAAGACTCCAGCAGTACTGCCCAGTGTTGCCAACCACTTATCGGGTGGTCTCAACAGAAAAATGAAACCTTTCCAAAAATTTCATGCTGAACTAAAGGTGTGCTCACATCTTTTGTGCAGTGTGCAGCTCTGGTCCTCCAAGCCAGAGAAAATCCATTAGAACTACAAGAAAATGTTGCTAAAAAGGTGAGGAGATTGCTTGCAATATAAAAAGGCTTTATTAGAAGAGGGCTATACCTGTGCTAGTGAATGAAATGGTCTGGGGACCTGAGGACAGGTAGCCCAGCACAGCTTTCTTGTGCACAGCTAAACTCTTCTTCTGCATCTAAACAGGTGGGTCTGCTCCCTGCTGCCTCCTAGCAATCCCTGTCGCAGACATCTTTTATGGAAAATCCTTTCCTTAAGATTTTTCCTCCTGAGAAGCTGAGATGCCTCAACAACAAAATGTAAACAATGATTATCTGCTGCTGTGGAATGCAACAGGTGCATCTGTGATTGGCCCATGTTGGATGTTTGTAATTAATGGCCAATCACAGCCCAGCTGGCTCAGACAGAGAGCCGAGCCACAAGCCTTTGTTATCATTCTTTGCTATTCTATTCTTAGCTAGCCTTCTGATGAAATCCTTTCTTCTATTCTTTTAGTATAGTTTTAATGTAATATATATCATAAAATAATAAATCAAGCCTTCTGAAACATGGAGTCAGATCCTCGTCTCTTTCCTCATCCTAAGACCCCTGTGAACACTGTCACAAATCCTTGCTTGGATATCCCCTGGGGAAGGTGTAGCATCTTCCTTGCTGGAGAGTCTAGAGGTTAAAAGAAAACAGGTTAGAAAACATCAGGAATAGTTAAGCTCTACCTGAACCTGCCCTGAGACTGAGAGTATCTTCCTTCCAGCACCAGCGCTTTCAGTTCTGTTGGTTTATAAATATAACGCTTTTTGCCCTCAGACATGCTGCAGTTTTTTGAGGCACTTTTCAAGCCTTACCTTTAACTGTCTTCTGAAGTGGCTGCAGGAGGTGGTGAAGTAATCCTTGTTCATAACAATCTTTGTATTGTCTGTCTGCACACAATGTCCCTTGGGATCCAGCCCCGGGATTGGATGTGTGCTAGACGTGACTATTTTAGCTATCACCTTTCTCTTTAAGCTGTAGGATGCTGCTCTGCTCTTCCTTTCATTTGATGCCATCATCTGTCCTATTCTTCTCCCAGCTTTTTTGTTTGTTTTGTGTTTGCAGAAAGTTCCTTGATTCTGAACTAAATGGAGAGGTCACTAATGGAAACCCTGAGTCTGAAACGCTGGGAGGTGAGAGAAAAACTCTGCCCAGCTTTGAGGGACAGCTTCTGGGTATGTTATGAAATTGGCCTTCATTTTTTGTGCCTGTGGCAGGGGACAGTGCCCTGGAAGCACAGGGACATGGGCTGTTCTGCATGGATCAGCTGCTGGCTCCATCTCCAGTGACCTGTACCCCCAGCAGATATTTGCACCAGGGTGTGCTGGGGTTTTACATCCTCCCCCTGCAGTTATTGATCTGCAGAGGGCAAAGAGCAGCAGGGAGATGGGAGGAGAGGGCGAGTGACACCAGGGGACAAGGCTGCCATCTGGGGACTGAGCTCCCAGGAGAGTAAATGTTCCAGCTGAGCTTTGTGCTCTTCCCCACTAAGTGTTAGATGGCAAGTCTGATTAATTCAGCCTTCTCCTGCTTTGTCATCGAAACCTCCTTCGTGGTCTAAATTCATGAAAAACATGTTTCTTTTACCAACAAATTGATTTGATTTTCTTTGATAAATTATGAGTTATCACAAAAGAAGAAGCACTTTGTGTGCCTGGTGACAACTTCCTTTGAGGTAGAGCATATTAATCTACATCCTGCATTTGCTTTGAAGTCAGAACAAAATCCTAAATCGTGATGTGTGTGCATGAAAAAGAGACAGACAGCAAGCTCAGTTCTGTTCTGCTATATCTGTGTAAATCCAGATCAATGCCAAGGCTGCAACAAGGATAAGGATCAGGTCCAGTATGTTATCTCCATGTATATCCCGTGTTTGGTAGGGAGCAGGAGACAGGAAAGGGAGAAAATTCCCCATTTTGCCCAAATGTCACCTTGCTGGTGAATGATGTGTTGACCGAAGGATGATCTTGCACATTAAAGGTAATATTGTGTATCTATATAGAACAGCTTAAAGTGAACCAAAAATAAAAAAAAAAGTCAAAGGAAGCAGTTATGGTGGTAAACATCAGGGTGGCACAAACAAAATAAGTCAAAATGTTTCTTACTGACACAGCGTCAGGAAGATGTAGAGCTTGTTTCTCCACTTGTACCAGTTTTACAGCCACATAACTCACTGGATGGCAACAGAATAATCCTTGATTTGTGCTAGTACAAGAGGGTCAAGCCATTACCCAAATTCTTAGGCCAGCATTCTCATTTGCTTTTGCCACAATACAACCTTTTCCTTCCCAAATCTGCCATTACAAAGCCCATGAGTCTCCTGCTCTGACACCTCCAGCACTGAGGGACTGGATATCTGCAGCAAGATCCTCCTGCCCTGTGTCAGCATCCCATTTGCAAAAACCTTGTTAAAAGGCAATCTGCATAATGGTGAATGCAAGGCTGCAGCCATGGAAAAGTGAAGAAAGAGTTATGGTGCAAGGGAGATATTTAAGGGAGATATTTTACCTTTTGTTCATCATCCATCACTTCCTCTGGTTTCTTCTCTTCTGGACTAAGTATGGACCTCACTATCACCCTTGAATTTGGGTATATGTATTTTAATTTGGCTTAAGATTTATACTCCATAGAAATGTCTAAACACACCTTGGTAAAGGAAAACTACTGCGTAGGAAGAGGTTAAAACCGGAAGGGTAATGGATCAGGAAAAGAAATCACAGGCATCTGTGCTCAGATAACATGGGAAAACCACAGAATAAAATAAAGAGGTGGTGAAATCATTGGAAAAGACTGGTTTTATTGTCATCATTGTTGGAGCCTGCTCCACAGCCCATAACGCCCAAAACCACAGAAACAGCTGGTCCACTTCTGGTGAGAGAGATCTCCCTGCCCTCAGTGAGGTGGGGATGGCTCTGCAAAGGCTGGGGACAGGGTACCCACCCAGAACAGGGCCACAGGTTGGCCAGGACCTGTTCCAGCTGAGGTTTGGAATCTCTGGCACACAGTCTGTTTCAGTGCTTGACCACTGCCACCCTGTTCTTCTGAAGTTCTTCCAAGCCTTCTGATGCTTACATTTTTGTAATGCAGTTTCTCACACACTTTTCATGTAAATAATAATTGTTTTGGATTCCTTTCTGGAGGATGAAAGAATTGATGAACTGTTGGTTTGACCAATGTGGTTGGAGAGGTAGCAATTTCATCCTCCAATCCATGGTCACTTTTGGAACTCTGTAAATATCAAGGTCCAAAAATAAATGTGATTTTGCCTTGGACATCTCAGCATGTGAGTATCATTCATTTTGTGTCTTATTACAACAGACCACCCTCACTGTAAAAAAGTATTTATTTAATTTAAATGGAGTTGTACATATTTCAATATATGCCCGTTGCCTCTTATCCTGTCTCTGTATAGGATCCACTGAGAAGAATCTGGTTCCATCTTCTGTACACCCCACATTAGATATTTATCCACCCCCTTGTTGTTCTTTAAGTGTTTGGAAAAGCCTCCCATGGAGATTTGCTCCATCATCATCCCAAGGATCAAGGCAGGGCTGACTGGACTGTGTTGAAGACCTTGGTGACATTTGCTTTCTTCCACTGCTCAGGAACCAGTCCCAGTTGCCATGATCTTCCAAAAATAATATACAGTGACATTTGGCCAGGTCCTTCAGTGCTACTGGGTGCACACCATAAAGTTCCAGGGATTTCTGTATTTTCAGATATTTCAGATGTTCCCTAATCTGATCCTACTCTACTGAGAGCAACCCTCTCTGTTCCATACTTTGATTCAGGGTTCTGGGATTCCTAAAGGCTGGTCTTAGCAGTGAAGACAAGGAAAACACAACAGACACAAAAATCAAGGCAGCCTCTCATCTCGCTTACCTTGTAGATAATTGCATGAAATGGTGTTTAAATTGAAGTGAAACAATGTAGAATGCAGAGGCCAAGTAGTGTAGTGACTGAAGAGGACACTAATGCAGACCTGTCCTTCCTACTGTTCATGTGATTGCCAAATAAATGCGTTTTTTTACTTGAATAGCAGCCTATTTTACCTTTTAAGTATGTTACATCCACTAATGCCACAGTTTACTCCTGTGAATTTTCCTTACAAGCCTATAACTACTGCAGAGCATTACTTATAAATACTCTCTTAATTACACAAAAGGCTCTTGGGTCTTCAAATGGCTTCCCTTTAAACACACCTGGCTGAAGAATCTGATGTTCTTCTCAGTGGGTGATTGTAAGTGAGACAACTAGAAAGGAAAATATGCAATCTGGATAGGTTTGGATCCATCTAAGCAATTATTTTAGTGTGTGTTGTATGTAAGGGATAGCTTGCATCTGTACAATCCTTGGCTTTTCTTAAAAAGAATAAAACAAACTTCTTTTTTTTTCTGTGAAGGCAGGGTGAGAGGGGAAAGAATTGTTTCTGAGTCTTATCAAGAAATAAAATAACACAAAGTACATTTTACGAAAGAAGAGGCACACTGTGTCTTTTTTTCTTCCACTGGCCTACAGCCTAAGGGAAACATTCACTGGCAAATCTAAAACTTGTTCAAAACCCTTTGGAGAAGCAGACTATTATTAAATTATTTATTTTATCTTTGAAGTGTTTCCATTTTTATACTGTTAAGGATTTCTCTGTAAAAGCCGGGGTGCCTGAGAATATTTGGCCTGTAGTGATCTTTGAAACATAAGCCTCCTTTTTTTTCCTCTCTGTCTTTTCTTCTCCCCCACTCTCTCCGTCCCAGTTTCTTCCCAAAATGAATGAGGATCTGTCTATTGCAGAGAGTCTGTACTCATTGGGGAAATTTAAGGAGATCTTAGTAGCTGGAAAGAACTAGACCCTGATTTGCACTGTTTGCTCAAATTTATTTTAGGAGAAACAAACCTGGCAGAATCAGAAAGGGTGGGAGACATCTCCAAATGCTCTCGAGCACTTATTAAAATGTTATGTAATTAAATGTTAAGATCATGCCTGTAGCAGTGTCTTTTGAAATAACTGTACAAGCTGAGCCTCCTGAAACCAGCACAGGAAAATAATTCATTTAAAAGGTTATTGGCCATTGAGGCAAATGCCTTGGGGACCTAATTTAGTGGGAGAACTCCCATTGCCTTGCGTGGGCTGGGGTAGGGACCTGCTGTTTTTTCCCAACACGATCCTTGCAGGCTTGGAGGGCAGAGTAATGGGGGTGCCATATGAGGAGCCCAGAGCTCTGTGTAGGGGTGAGGAGCTGCTGTGACCCCAGGGGGGTGGCAGCAGGGCTGAGGGGCTGAGGCTTCATGGGTGGTGGGTACAGGGAGCAGCAAGGATGCTCTGCTGGGTGCTGGATGCAGCCCTGCTGCCAGCAGGAGCTGCGCCACTCGGAGACACAGGGACCAGCATTGTCTCTGCAGGATTCCTTACTGGGTGGCAGAGAGAGGGAACATAATACAAGGCTGGCATGTGAGCCTGATAGAAATGTGCTTTTTAAACAGCATGACAGGGATTTCTGCTCAGTGTTGGTTTCACAGTTATTCCAAGGAGGGTAGCTCTGTTCTTGCTGCTACAGGCTCAGGGAGCAGGAATGGTCTGAGTGTTGGGGGAATGGATGTGGAGGTGCAGCCTGGGCACTGCAAGTACCTGTGTGTCAGCAGCTCCATCCCCCAATGTGGGACATCCCACACTGACAGGGTGAGTTGTGTGGAGTTGAGTGCATGGAGGAATTAAATAGGAAAAAGGATGTGTTCTCCCATCCATGGATGGGGACTGGATGTGTTAGGGAGCATTTCCATGCAGCAGGGCTCCAGCTGAGCTGAGCAGTGGGGAGTGAGAAGTGCAGGGCAGGTCCCACTGTTGATGCTCTGTGATGGTGTTCACAGGGTCTTAGGATGAGGGAAGAGACGAGGATCTGACTCCATGTTTCAGAAGGCTGATTTATTATTTTATGATATATATTACATTAAAACTATACTAAAAGAATAGAAGAAAGGATTTCCTCAGAAGGCTAGCTAGAGTAGAATAGCAAAGAATGATAACAAAGGTTTGTGGCTCGGCTCTCTATCTGAGCCAGCTGGGCTGTGATTTGCCATTAATTAGAAACAACCACATGAGACCAATCACAGATGCACTCATTACATTCCACAGCAGCAGATAATCATTGTTTACATTTTTTTGTTGAGGCCTCTCAGCTTCTCAGGAGGAAAAGTCCTAAGGAAAGGATTTTTCATAAAAGATATCTGCAACAGTGCTCCTTCCCACCAGTAAGTCCTAACCCATGACACTCAACGACCATCCTGGGGAATTTCTAGCTCCCAAGACTGCTGGTAGTGAGAGATTTTCCCTTTTAGCCAGATCTCTGATTAAAGGGCATAGCTAAAATGCATTGAAAGCAGGTACACAATGCTCCATTTGTGTTGTTGAACTTTATTCCACAAGGGAGGGCTTCTGTGCTGGTCTGTTTTGTCTTGTGCAACCTCCCTTGCTGTTTTACCTGCATATGATGATTGGATAAATGAGTCTCTTCCTTCTGGGGAGTAATGGGCATCTTTCTTTACTGTAGCCTGGGTGGCAGTGGCTCATCTCACACTTTCATCACCCAGCATATTGCCTGTCATCAGAAATCTGCTCATCTTTCCTTCATTTCTAAGGCTGGTTAAGAGCACTTGGCTGCAGATGACTTCAGGTGCTGCCCCTGCTCCCACACCTCTCCTTTTACAAAATATTTGAAACTTAACATGTTGGAAGGGCATCTTGTGAAAGGGAACCCTGCTGCTGCAAATTTAAAATCACATTTCCATGGTCTCTAGTGTCAGGCCAGATCAGACACATCTACAGACCTGAGTCTGAGCAACCCCATACCTCCCATGAACTTGCGGGAATGATTTGAGATAATTGTGGGAAGACTAACAGAAAAATTCCTCATATGGGGTGAATCTCTGAATAGTTCTGAACAGATTATAAGCCCCTACCAAACCAATTCTCTCTGAAATGTGGTCTTTTAGATCCAAAACTTTGACCCCAAAGCCAGAAGTGGTGTCATCAACCCATGGCTTGAGTTTGCTTCAGGATCCATGTTATGATGGGAAAGCATATCAAGTCTGATGTCAAGATGTCCACATTTTTTGTGAAATAAGTGATCATAGGACCCAAAAGAAATATCAGAATACTAATCACTGAGAGCTTGGTGTTGTTCTGGGTAGCTGGAGCAACCGGCTGGCTTTTGGTTCTGGGGAAATCAGTGGAAGCCAGTGAACCAGCCACATTTCAGCTCCCAAAAGGGCCAAGTTTGGAAGGGCCCCACTAAAACTGAAGGAATTCTGTGTGTCTGGGCATGTCCCTGAGGCAAAGCTTCTGCTAGAGTGAAGGATTTACTGAACAGGGCACAAGGAGAGAAGAAAAGACATTTTCCTTGTCTACAGCAGAAAAACCAGATCCAACAAACAACATTATTTTTACATCCCCTGAACAACACTGTGGGCTTTTTTTCCAGTTTTTTAACATTTTCATCTACTGCTTGCAAAGCCCTGCAGTCCAGCTCTCTCTCAGCAGATGGAAATTGGAGGGGAAGAGGGAAAAAAAAAGGCTGCATGTGCTGACATATCCATATGGCACTGAAGTGAGAAATCACTTGGAACATGGGGCCTCCTGAGGGGTCACAGCCTCCATACGTTCTGTGACGGGGGCAAAGGGTCCTGGAACTTGTTGCTGCTGCAGCAGAGAGGGAATGGGGTGGGTGCAGCACAGGCTGAAAACTCCTGACAGACACAGAGGGGAAGGCAAGAGACATTTTCAGATATATTTCAGATGTTCCCTAACCTGATCCTCCTCTACTCAGGGCAATCCTCCCTGCTCCATGCTTTGATATAGGGTTCTGGGATTCCTAAAGGCTGGGCTTAGCAGTGAAGACAAGAAAAATGCATCCAGCAACAAAAACCAAGGCAGCCTCTCATCTCTTTTACCTTGTAAATAGTTGCAAGAAATGATGTTCAAACTGAGATGAAACAATGCAGAATGCAGAGGCCAAGTAGTGTAGTGACTGGAGAAGACACACCAATGCAGCCCAGTCCTTCCTACTGTTCATGTGATTGCCAAGTAAATGCTTTTTTTTTACTTGAATAGCAGCCTTGCTGCTGCTGTAGCAGTGAGGGGATGGGGCTGGTGCAGCACAGGCTGAAACTCCTGAGAGACACAGAGGGGAAGGCAAGAGAGGTGAACATCCCCCAAGGTGTTTTGTTGCCTATCTGCTCCCAAAAATCCCAGGCCCACTGGTGAGCCAAGCTCCTGAGTGATTTGCAGCCTCCTGCTGTAAAATCATAATTGCATCAGAGCAAATATCCACCAGCTTTGCAATGTGTAATAAACTCCATCTGAGAGAAACCCTCTCCAGCACAGAGGATCTGCAGAGGATGCTGCAGGCCATGTGGGGAGGGTTCCAGTGCTGCAGGAGATTCTTTGGGCTTTCTGCCTCTCCAGGAGGACCTGTGAGGACTGCAGCAGAGCACAGGGGGGTAAGGAGATGTTTGTGCATTGTTCTGAGAGGCTCAGTGTCTTCTTGAGCTGTCTGAGCAGACACTCTGATGAGCAGGGTCTTTTCCCTTACCCCTTGTGTTACCTGAACCTGTTCTGAACTCACTGGTACATCCATCCTTGGGTTCTCATTGACTTGAGCAGGTTTGGCAGCAGCCCCGTGTGTTCCTGTGTCTGTCTGTGCTTCTCCTCTCTGTTTACATGTCTGTCTGATGTGTTTATTTTCCCTGGTACCCAACACTGCAGTACACAAGGCAGGAATCATCCTCCACAATGCCAGTTTCTTTTGGCTCCTTTCCTGTGCGTGTCTGGCTTTGCACTTTTCCTCTGAAGTTGGGGCTGGGATTTTCAGTTCTTCTGCGGGGTAGCTCTGACTCTGCTGAGATGAAGGGTCTCCCACCAGCTTTACTCAGAGCAGGGCTGAGTTTTCCTGGCTATCCTGCAACAGAAACAGCCTGGAGCTGCTGTGTATCCCCCAGCAAACTAAAGGTAGTTGTGACTTTCCCAGAAAATCAGAAGGGATTTGGATGCCCTTTCCCCCCGTCCAGGCTGAAATGTTAGTTGTTGCATCTCTAATAAGGAGTTAAAATAGAGGAGATGGAAATAGTTTTTAAGAAAAGGATACCATATGCAAAAAGGAAACGAGCTGTATTCAAAATGCATTCAGTACCATATATATAGATGTAGAATCAGAGTCCTGTATATTTTTAAATACATATATATATATATATATACACACACATATATAAAGTCATACAAATTCAGAATCAAGGCAATGTGTTCTTGCAGCCCAGAAAACCAAGTCTCTCCTCAAAAGAAGGGTGGCCAGCAGGTCAAGGGAGGTGATTCTCCTCCTTTGCTCATGAGATCCTACCTGCTGTGTTCAGCTCTGGGGCCCTCAACACAAGAGAGACATGGACCTGCTGGAACTAATCCAGAAGAGTCCACAAAGATTATCAGAGAGCTGGATATTCACCTCTCCTATAGAGTTAGGCTGAAAAAATTGGGATTGTTCATCCTGGAGAAGAGAAGGCTCTGGGGAGACCTTAGAATCCCTTCCAGTGCCTAAAGGGGCTCCAAGAGAGCTGGAGAGGGACTTTGTACAAGTGCATTCAGCAATGGGAACAGGAGGAGTGGCTTTAAACTCAAAGAGGGTAGGTTTAGTTTATTAGGAAGAAATTCTTCCCTGTGAGGGTGGTGAGGCATTGGAACAGGTTTTCCAGAGAAGATGTGGATATCCCATCCCTGGAAGTGTTCAAGGCCAGGTTGGAAGGGCTTGGAGCAGCCTGGGATAGTGGAAGGTGTCCCTGCCATGGCAGGGGTTGGAAATGGGTGATCTTTAAGGTCCCTTCCAACCCAAACAATTCTGGGGTTCAATGATTCTATCCCCATAGCTCCAGACTTCCATGTGTATAAGTCAAGGGCACAATCCCCTTGTTCATACTCAGAGTGGCAAGAGGAGTCTGCAGAGAGGTCACAGGACTGCAGAATTTGCAGTCTGCAGGATCCTCTGAGGCCAGCTCTGGTTCAGAGTTTTGCCAGTTGATTGTTGTGATCCTTCCTGAGCTTTTTGCAGGGAAAACCAGACAACAGATGCTCCAAAACTCACTGGAGTGATGGGGAGTCTTGGTCTGAAAACCAGCTCTGTGCAAGACCTTCATGTAGCCAGTGTAACTGATTCAGCTGCAGGCCAACAAACAGACATTAGGTTTGTGCTCCTTATAGCTCTTTGCCAAAAAATCTGCCCATTTATGTGCCCTTATTTTATATTAAATATTAATCTTAGTTACAAGCTCTGAGATGGGCCCCTCATTAGTAACTAACTGTGAACTTCAACTGTTTCAGATCAAGTCAGTTTTTACTTCTAATTTTTCAAAAGAAAAGAGTTTTGTAGAATTCCACCCTTCTCATAATTTCCTTACTTGTGACTAAGCAGTCCTTGTAGGGCCTTATAAAAGGGGTGCACCTGTGAGAATTTGTTCTTTGTAGCAATAAAATAAAATAACATCTAAATGCAGCTAACACTCTTTAATCTATTGTGGACTGGAAGTCCAAGAAGTCACTCATTATGCATGGAGAGCTTTATACCAGGCATGAGTATTGCTTGGCATGGGTCGTTCTTTAATTGCATTATACAAACATAACAGAAAATTGACCCAAAGGGGGAAAACAATTTTATCCTTAGAACACTCTTCTGACTAAGTACAGAGCTTTTAATTAAATTCCCTATACAAAGTGACTGCCTGTCTCTCATGTTGAGCCTAATTGATATCAAAGCCATCCTTAAAATCAATATTTTTTTCTGGAAAAAAGAGCAAATACCTTCTCCACCCCAACAGAATTCAATAAATAATTTGATAGTACTTGACTCCTAACTGTAATCTTTGTCTCATTTGAGCAGAATATAAAGTGAAAATTTGTCCCCACTGCCCCCCAGCATCCCCTTTGCATCACAAATCAGGCACCACAAAATGTCACTATTCCTCCTCAGCAGGTCTGCTGTTCCCATTTATTTAGGTGCACCACGCTGAGTAAGGGAGGAATTTGAAACCTTCAAGTGGCAACACATTTATGTGGCTTTTGTTACCTATTTTATATTTTTCACTTATTTATGATTATGGCTGCAATTGGATCCCATTTGGAGTTTCAGGAAGATCAAAGGCTTGTTAAAGCAGGCAATAGACAAACCCACACTCCTCCAAAGCTGCTAGGGAGGGTTTACAGTGCATTGTACCCCAGCTGCAAACCCCTAAGCAGGTGCCCAGGATACTCCTAGAAAAAATGGTGTGCAAAATGGGACCTTGCTTTGACATGGCAAACACCCAAATCAAAGACCAGGTTTGTTCCTCACCTTTGCTTTCTCCTCTCCTTCATCTGTCCTTCTTGCTTTGTGCAGGAGCCCTGTCAATCTCTCTCGTCAGAGCTGGCAGGAGAGTTGATTCCCTTTGCCAGGAGCAGTTTATAAAACTAATGGAAAAGAGCAAGAATATTAAGCTAAATAATAGGGTGGTTGGTTTGGTTTTTTTTCATAATTATTCAGTTGGAAGCCTGGCATTGATTATTGCCCCACCAAAAAGATGGTCTCACCATAAGTCGAAGCAGAGTTACCACATGCAGCCCTTTTGCAATGTCTGTTTCTGATAAAAGCAGGAATAATCTCTGCAGAGACCATTGCCTAGCGAGGGAGCACAGACTTGAAAGCTCAGCCCTGATCTCCAGTTTCTGTCTGTAATGTCTCTCTGTTGATACTGGCCCTTGGGGACTCTTGCTACAAGCACAATTTTCTTTCAAGAGCATATGCTAATCGTGGCATTAGGGGTGTATTTATGATCTCTGGCTGACTGTGGCAGGTGAGATTGGGAGGGAAGTGATACTGAGTCTGCAGACTGATCACACTCATAAAGCATGATTTTCTGCTTCCCCTGCACTGTGACACCCTGAAGCACAGGGGATTAGCATAAAGAGAAACCCGCCTCAGTGTTATTGGAATAAAATTTCATCCACGATCCAGGCAGCTGAGCCAGCTCTGTAGAGCTGGCAGCGTGTTTGTGCATCAGAATAATGACCTGGGAGCTGGTTTTCCTAGGCAAACAGCAAGTCCTGTGGTTTGAGAAAGGGGCAAGGCTGGGGAAGACGGGTGGCATGGAAAGATTATGTTGCTTTACTTCATTGTGCCCAGTCCTTTTTTCCAAGAAAACATCATTCATTTAGTGCTGGAGTTTATTTTGCTTCCAAAGTGGTTTCGTGCCCTTGCAACTTCATAAACAGATTCTGCTGGTTGCAAAAGGAGATAGGAGCCGGCTAGCCCTTCTTTGGGGGAGGTTTCTCTTTTGGGATCTGCATCCCACAGCCCTTTTGAAGCCTTGCTGCTGTCTTTGGCAGATGAACACGAGGTGAGGATGTTTGTGCACACCTGGGACCAACTGCAGCTGCCGCGGGGAGCACAGCCAGCGCACAGAAGGGCCTTGTGGACGGCGTGTGTTCAAACACAGCCCACCCCTCACCCGGCACAAACCTGCTCCAGCCACACACAACACAAATAAAATATTTAGCAGAGGCTGGCTGTACATCTGAATGCCAGAGGAAAGTCAGAAGGGCTGGAAATAAATATTGACGTGGAGGTGTCGAGGCTCGCGGGAAGCCAGGTGGGTGCGCCGCTGTTTTATAGGCTCTGCTACATGGTCAGAGCCTGACTCTGCTCCTGTTTGCCATGGTGTAAATCTGAAATAACTCTGCTAATACTACCTCAAAACTGCTGTGCATGAGCCTCTGTCCAGTGGGGTTGAGTATCTCAGTGCTGTCAGGAAGACCCAGACCCCCCCTTCCCATTAATATTTATGCAGTGGTCCTCAGGCGTCTTTGGGAGAGCCACCATAAAATTTCTGTTGCTGTAGGGAGAGCCCTGAAAGAACAATTTGCAGGCAGTTATCATCATTATTAGACATGGTAATGGAATTAGTAGTTATTTAATTATTATTATTAGTGTAATAAATACTCCTCACCCTCCTTGGTCCTTCAAAATGAAGCCTGAGGAAATCCCAGTGAGTGGGAAGAGCTCCATTTGGAGACAGTTATTAGGAAAACACTGCAGAGGAAATATCCATAACCACCCAGAAGGTGATTTCTGCACACTCTAAAATCCCACAGAAGATGCCTCTTCCAGAGGTGTTTTTTGATTTGGGGAGGAATTACACTGGGAGCCAAAATTGCTGATTTATATGTATGTATATATACTGGGCCTTGCTTCATCAAATACATGGCATACAGCTCCCCAGTGTAACCAGTTAACTTTTTCCAGGAACAAGTTCCTTGGAGTCAGGAGAAACATTTATTTCCTGGTGGAGGCTGTGTGGTGACAACACAGCCTGTGAGGGAAAGCAGGTGGAAGGAAGGGTCCATCTTGGCCAGTCTTTAACACGAGCCCAAGAGATAAGTGTTTGCAGTGCAGCATGCCAAAGCCATGCAGGGAGATTTGTCTCCTACCCAAGCTAATGATGGAGCAATGTCACCATATGTGTGGTTAGTTTCCAGCAGCTCCTCACTTTTCCAGGACGAATGGAGGGTGACAGATTGTGTATTAGACAAATTACTCTTCTCTTGAAAGCAGCTGTCTCAGTGATATCCAAGTGCCTTCTTCGCTCTCTCTTCACTGAACAATTTCTGCCCCATCATTCAGAGCTCTGTGCAATATAAAAAGGTGGTTGGTGAGCAAGGCTCACAGTGCTGCTCCTTTGCTCCCAGACAGTGCTTCCTGAGGCTGTGCCTGGACCAGGGACCACAGCAGCCTGCCATCCATCCTCCCATCTCCCTGCCAAGTGCTGTCATCCACATGGGCCAGCCCTCTTCTGGAAAGAAAAGGAGGGCACATCCCAGCTGCCTGCTGAGAGCAGCCCTGCAGGCTGCAGCCAGGGAGGGGGGACAGCTCTGATGGCCCCTGGAAGGGGTTTGAGCCAGGCTGTGGACCTGTGTCTAGTCTGGGATGGGCGATGGGGGCATCTCCAGGCATTGCAGGTTGGATTGGTTTCCTCATCTTGGGGCTGCTTCCAGGAAAGTCTCCAAAGAAGCAGATCCATCAGCACTGTGGGAAGGTGATGGGGAATTGATACTCTCAAGGGAAGCCTTAGTGGTTGCCTCAGACAGTAAATTCACTAGTTGCCCTGGGGGCAAGAACTGGAAGCTAAACAAGCTCCTCAAAAACATCATGTCCCTGGGAACACTTTGGGAGAGATCAACATTTTTCACTTTTTTCAGCTTTCAGAGGCAGATGGTTGTTCCACTTGCTTGTTCAAAATTTTAAGGCCTTTCAGATATTAAAGACTGATCTCAATTACCAGTGGAACCCCAAGTTCACACTGATCATTCCTGTGGATACTGCATGAGGGTCACCCAGCTGGTGATGACAACTATCCTGAGAAGAATCCTCCTCTTGGACTATTCTCCTTTGGGACACACCTGTAGGTCCCATCAGCCAGATGTTGTCAGGGGTCCGGCGCTCCATGTTACCCTCTGTTTATTTGCTTTTGGCTCCCATCATCCAGCACATCTTTCAGGCACACCCAAGCCCCCATTCTTGGATTTTCTCTTTGCCCTTCTTCCTTATTATCACTTCTGTCCTTCTCTTTGTCCCCTCCTGAAGCTCCTGCTGCTGCTCTGTCTCCAGGACATCACTATGGATAGTGCATTGCCCTCTAATGGATGGATTTCAAACTCCTCCATCCACAAGAACATTTGGGAAAATCCTTAGACCAATTAATGAGGCTAGCTAGCCACATCCAGATATCTTTATATTCCCTGATCCCATGAACCAAAATAAAATACCTTTATTTTTTTCTTTTCTCTTTTTTCTTTTTTTTTTTTTTAATACCACAGACATCGGACTGCATCTTCCAGCTATTTTTATGAAGAGGCAGAGGAAATCTGTGCCAGTATGAACTCTGGTTCCTTCATGTCCATGAATGCTTTAATTGGCTTCAGAGTTAGGAATGCATTAGCAAAGCTGATTCTGTGATTCTACGCATCTGGATTTCAGGGTGGGTTTTGTTGTTTTTTTTTTTAGCTTGCCTAATCCTGCTTAAAGTCTTAAGATTTATTTGTATGTTTATAAGACACAGCTTTTCTCATTATATGTATGTTATAGTCACCATTAAAGTAATACAAACAAAAAGAAAAACAGAATGGACTTGCAAGCAGCTGATAATTAATTACGGAGGACTTTTGAAAGGGTGGCTTAGCATCTTAAGCAATTCCTTTTGCTGCCAGATGCATGGGCTTGTTTTATAAACTACAATCAATCTGCCATTGGGGGGGAAACTGCAAAATGAACTTAGTCATCTGAGCTCATTTTCAGTTTCAAAAACTGAAAGGCTTCGGAGTATAAAGCACCCTCTTCTTTTAATGTCAGTAAATAAGTTGATTTGTTTATATGGTTTTCAATACAAGTAAACTGCTTGCCATTTAAACAAGTTCAATCAGCTGTGAAAATTGACATTTTTAACCATAAAATCAGACTTCATCCTACCATGATATTAAATATTAAGGAATCATTTAAAGGACAGTATACATTTCAGAAACCTGCCTGGAGAGATGAATGCCAATTTCTGCCATTCAGAAGTATGTACAAAAAAAAAAAAAAAAAACACGCCCCTTGGCTGGAGGCCTGCTGCTCTGTAAAAGCCACTTTACAGACTTATTCCAACATGGTAAATCATCACTGCTCCGAGGAGACATTCGAGCTCCACATTCAGCCCTTGCGTGGCAAAAACACATCCTCAGAGAGGACGGATGGAAAATGAGCATTGTGTGCTGATGCTGTCCCTGATGGCATGTCCAGGGCTGTGGGAGGTTCAGGAAGGGCTCAGCATCCTCTGCTCCCTGGGGACAGGGGTTTTGCAAGCCTGGGAGGCATCTGTGGAAGTGAGGACTGGGATTTCAAACTTCCTTTGCTCATCCAGTGGTGCTTTGAAATGGGACATTCCTACAACTATTGAGACTTCAGAGTTCTGCACATTCTCTTCTGTCCCCTGCATTCTTTTTCTTCCTCCTTCTCCTTCCTTTTTTCCCTCCCAGTTTCAATCAAATTCTGGGGACAAAAACACACCCCGTGCTGGTTCTGACTGGGCTTACAACTGACAGAGCTCTTCACAGCTCAACACCCCTGATGTCCTGCCTGTGCCAAAGGGGTCCCATTGTGTAAGGGGTTTCCTTCTGAATAGCACAAAGCAAAACAGCAAAGCACTGGGATTACTGGGCTGCTGAAGGGAGACAATGGGGAAACAAAACTCAGGCCAGAGAGACATTTATTTTTTGGAGGGGCATGGCTGCCCTTACACAATCCCTTTTAAAGCCCTGTGAAGTTTCTCTAACACAATCCATTCCCCCAGCCAGGCAGAAATCCAGCGCGTTCAAAACCTTTTCATTCCATCTTTAATGTAAAAAGTGTGCACTCGTTTACTACTGCAAACTGCAAGGGTATTTAAGGTACAGGAAGCTTTAACAGCAGGCTTTGGGGTGCCTCTGTTTGGGCATTTCTGGATGTTTGAAGCACAGAATGATGATGGCATCGCTATTGCAGAAATCCGAGTGGGTGCAGGTTTTGGTGACCTGACTGAGCACATCTCTGCCATTCCCTGTCCCATATTGGCTTGTTTTTGCTTTCTCATCTACATTTTGGCTCTGTTTCCCTCCAAATTACCTGGGGTTTTTCAGAGTGGGGGCAAGGAGCAGGTACATCCCTCTCTTTATGGCTGTGGTTTTGGGGATTTGCATCCATTGTGGGGTAAAAAGGGGGTGTTAATTCTGAGGGTGATGAGACAGCTGTAAGGGCCAGGGTTTGCTGGCTATGGTGGATTCAGGTTGTGACTGTTTTTCCCTTGTTGAAATTTTCTCTGGACTCCCCCAACCACCTCCAGTGCTGGAAGTTGACCTTGTGCCCATCCAGCTCACTTGTCACAAGGGCTGGGTATGAGCCCCCCAGGTGAGCCCGAGGGATTAATTTCCTCTTACCTTCCTACATGCCAGGCTGTGGCTCTCTCCCTGCCCTCGGCATAATGTGAAAAATGCTGGAGAGAGAGCACTAACTCATCCCAAGAGGCTGCTCGCCATAGGGCTAGCTCTTGGCACTCCTTTGCTCCCCTACAAAGGCATGTGGGATGGGGGGGAAGCCAATCCCATCATAAGTAAACAAATGCGTTGAGTTAAATTTTTTAAATGGAGTCATAAATAAAGAACTATCACTGGAGAAATCCCTAAAGACACTGTTTTTGCTAAGGTTTTTTTTTTAATGTTGGCAGCTTCAGCAACTTTTGCAGAGATGTCAGAGTAAATAGCCTGTGATCCTACAGCATCTTATAAAAGTCTTTAACAACAAGAAGATTTTTATGCTTTCATATTATATGTGTTCCTAATAGACATTCTGTTCATGTCTCCTTATTTTATGTAGTGTAGAAAAAAATAATAATCCCTGTCGGCAGCATATCTCAAAATGTACATCTTTAGCAATTTCTGACTTGAGAAAGAAAGAACTAAATGCCTTCTGGACAGAAGATAATCAGGGTTTTCTGGAATTTGGAACATCCCATAGCTTCTGCACCAGCCATAAAAGGGGAGGGAGGGGAAAAGAGGTTTATTCTATTTAACTTAGCAAACAGAAATTTACTTGAGACTTAATCACACTGTGCAGGTAAATTTCCTGATACAGTATTAGAAGGTTCTTTCATCTCACAGATTAAAGGCTACCAGGGAAAGCTGTTGCTCAGTGAGGTAAAGGGTGCAACATCTCTCCTGGCTCAGTAAGCACAAGGAGGCCCATTTCACTTTCAAAGTGGAGTAAATTTTCCTCATGAGTAGAATTACTACAAACAGCATTACTACCATGTGCTATATATTTACAACTTATATTTGGGATAGGGTTGTTTTCCCCCCAACAGAAGAGATCAAATTCATGATGAAATATGGTAGCTGAAAGTTTAATATCTCAAAATTCAAACTAAAAATGAGCATATACACATAACCATAGGCATTTTTAGCTCCTGGAACAACTTACCTAAATTCCCCATCATCTGACAGCTTTAAATCAAGTCTGGATGAGTTCCTAGAAAATACACTAAATTAGCTAAAAGTCAAGAGTCTGATTCGTGATTCCCATAGGGAGAATCTGCAGTCTGTATTATGAGGGAGGTGAGACCAAATGGGCAGAATGGTCCCAGGGATGCCAAAGCCAAAGAACAATATGTTCCACACTGCTCTCAACCAACTGCATCTCCCTGCAGAGGGAGTGACTTCATAAATCCCATTTATTTCCTTGTGGTACAAATCCCTTTTTCCAGAGATGAGTTCTTTCAACCAAGGCTGGCAAGAAACTTTTGGGCTCAGGGTAAATACAAGTTATTTGGAACTGGTGATCCATTTTCTGCACAGGTGCAGCTTGAGGGGTAGGTGCTGCCAAAAGGTGCCCACTTCCTTGGACCACAGTTCCACAGAACTGCAGGAGCTGTGCTGGCTTTGTAAAGGGACAGCCCAAGCCTTGCCTGCAGCAGAGCTGCCTCCAGGCCTCTCTGAAAAGGGTCTTTCTCTTTTCCTTCCCATGTTTGCAAACCATCACCACAAGCTCAGTGTTTCCTTTAATGCTGTAAATAGTCAGACTGCTGCTTCCATGGCCTGTACGTTTTCAACATTTCTTTCTTGGATGACTCTTGTCTTCATTTCAGGCCATTATCAAACCCTTGCAAACTCACAATGGAGATATTGCAGCATTTTTCAATGAGGTAGGAATCATTCCAGCTAGAGTTGCATCTGGTTTTGCTGCAAAGGCATATCCTTTGTGCTGTCCTACACAGATAACCTTGGAGACATTGTTAAGGCAGAGTAGAAGTTTGGAAAGAGTGCCTCTACCAAATCTGGAGCAGTGACTGCGATGAGATGGAGGCCTAATGAGCTTGGGCAGATCTCTATGTTCCTGTGAGTACTGAAGGCATGATTCAAGCCAGAGCACAAATGTGGTGCTGCACAGTCAACCCAGACCATTCAGAAGTAGGTCTGGCACCTCCCATTACCCACGTGTCCATTTTATTGTGTTCATAAGAGTCTAAAGAGGGTGAAGTCTGGGCCAAAGGAATGCCATCCTAGAATGCCATTAGATAATTTCTTCACAAGGGAATCTCTTACACCATGGAATGATTTCCAGTGGCAGCTCGATTGCTTGGGACATTTAAATCTAGATCTGGAAGCAATAAAAATCAGCCATAGGCTATGACTGCCCAAAAGGCCACCTCCAACTCCACTTCCACTGAAACCATGAAGAGAAAAATGGTGATGGATTTGCCATCCTGAGTAATTCTGAGGCCATTCCTGGCAGATGGCACTAGACCTGCTCTGCAAGGCTCTACCCAGACACCACCCTCCCTATTCCATAGCTTATGATTGTTACCAGGTACTGGGTGAAACACTTTTCTCAAGCAAGCTGAACAAAGCTCTCCAAATCTTCTGCTGGGCCATGAGGAAGTCATTGTTCCACCAGGATGTAACAAGAGATGATTTAGGTTATCCTGTTCAAATCTGTGCTGGCCATGCTAGTTTGGCATCCAAGGGCACTTAAGCATTAAGAGGGCCTTTTGCACAAACAGCATGGTAATATACAGGGGTTTTTAAGTGCTTCTAAAATCTCTGCAGACAAATTTATATCTTTAGTGCACAGAGCTTTAGGAATTATCTTGGTGATTGTTGTGTCTTTGAAGCGCAGAACATCCTGGATACCAAAAGCAAAAGGCAAGTACCAACTGGAAATAGATGGAATTAGGGTGGCTTGGTTGTGTGGAGATGTGAAGTGAGGCTGGGTTCAGACAAGGACCTTCTTGTTGGATCGTGAATTTCTTGTTTACACAGTTCTGCATTAGCACTTTCTGATCCAGCAAATCTGCTGCAGCTAAGCCACGTGTGTGCCTGCTTATAAAGGTTGGTAAAAAAGAATTGGGAGTTCAGCAGTAACCAAAAGCACAGATATCCCTTGCTCACTGCCAGAACTGAGGAATATGCAGCTGCAGCAACACATTGGGGACCCAAATTTACGTTCCCTGAACAAAGTGACTTTTGTATATCATAGTTCTAAAAGTTACAGTCAGCAGATCATGAAAACTCCAGTGGGTCTGTAAAAATCACAGATCTTCTTAAAGGGCCTTTGAAGACAGCAAAAACAAATAGGCTGAATATGGGTTGACTTCCTGATTTGTCTCCCTTCTGTTTAACAGGACCCACACCCTGTCTTGTTCTCTTTATGCTCTTTAATGGCTAAACAGCTACTGTGAGTAAATCTGTCATTAAGACCTTACCCAACTTTCCTGTTGGATGCAATTTGTGGGATTCTAACTTTGCAGACTTAAGGCAACTTGGGTGAATTGTGTTGATATGAACCAAAGCTTGTGCATTTTGAAATGTTGCAATCAAATAATCCCATCTGTACTTGGAAGCCTGCAGCAGGCTGACTTACTCGTCTTTTTGCAGTAATTATGGAAATGCCTTGGTATGGAACTACATTTTGGCTGAGCTAAAGCTCAGTCCCCACAGCTTTCAGCTCCCTTGCAAGACAAGATTTATAGAACCAGTGGAAAACTCTGGATTTTGCTTTTTAATGATTTCCAGGAAGACTGACCTCTTAGTGGCAGCATCTTCTACTGTTTTCAAAACATCTCCAGTCCTCTATACTTCAATATCCCTATAAGTTTCCAAGCTAATAGGAAGGTATTTTTATCTAGCTCTTCCCTGATTTTGGGGCATTTAAATTGTTTTTTTAAGTACAGGAAGACCAAAAGAAGGTTGCTGTCATTTTCCAATTCAAGCTTTGCCCAAACTCCTGATAACAAAATGTGCTGTTGCCTGGTTTCTTCCTGCACAGCATTGAAGTGGGACACAAAGAAATCTTCATCAACATGAAAAATTAAAGTTAATTCTCCCTGCTGTTTTTTTGTACTGTATTTTGAGGGTATAGGCAAAGATCTTTTTTACAAACTGGATTTCCAAGGATCTGGGTTTGAGATCTGAATACAGGTTGATAAGGGTTTTCTAAACGCTGGTCTCCTCTTCCTGTAACTGGTGAGGTTTGCTTAGTAGTTCTGAAAAATCAGATCCATTGCTAAAATGTGCTGCCAGACAGAATTTGATATCCATTGTTAAAGTTCATTAGACTGAAGCCAAAAAAAAATCCCCGTCTGGTTTGGTGCAAAGCTCTTTTTCCCCTGAGTGCCTTTGGCTATGAATTCTGCATATTCTAATTTTAAAGTATCATTCATTTTCTATTTGGTGATAAATGCTTTCCTGTGTAAGAGTCTTTTGATTGCTCTGCTAATTAAAGTGGATAGTTTCCTTTTATGTTAGGTGGTTGGGCTTCTGGGTAACTGCATTTTGCAGGGAACAGCCAAGGTTACATGGCAATGTTTATTACCTTTGCTCTGATCACCAATGGGTACATGTTCTGCAGCTCCAAATTCTCAGGGAGAAAATGAATTAAGAAAATGAGGAATTTGTCATTTTGGAAGCTTTTTGGTCTTCCTTTCCTAGAAATGGCTTTTTGTCTCGTTGCTTTCCCAGCTTCATTACACTTTGTGAAAGTTTTGATGACTTAAATGGCACAGAGACAGAAGTGGGAATGGAACTTCCATGATGTCCTTTTATTTTTCTGTTCCCTCTGAGCCTATTTTGGTCAGCACAGATACTTGTGATAGTGGCACATGAAAGTGCTTGGGAGCTGACTCTTTTTGTGAATGCTGTTTTAGTTGCCAAATGACACTGTACCTTCTCTTCTGCACAAATTCCTCTCTCTTGATCTGAACTGCTCTGGCAAGTGCAGGGGACTTGATATGAAATATTAGAGAAAACACCTGGAACAGGACAGAAAGTGAAATCCATGTCCATTCAGGGCAATCTGTTCAGAGGAAAACCTCTGTGGATGGAGATACAGCTACTCCCCAGGCTGTTCTTCCAGGCTGGATTTCTTCTGTGGTGGAAAGTGGCCTCAAAATAGCCCAGGTGAGTATCTGACAAAGGGCATTGTGATAATCAAGAGAACTACTGTATAAGCAAAACCCTTTCCTGTGAATGGGATTACTGAATGCACAACAAAGGATCAAGGGGAAGGTGTGGAAGTTTTGGGATCTTTCTGGAATGATGTCACCCAGATTTTCAGGTGTGTGTTCCTGAAGGTCTGTAAATAAGATGGAGTGTCTGTGTCAAGTGTGCACAGGGTTTAGGAGTGCTGTTAGAATGTGACATTGGGATCTTTAGCTGCTTTCATACTGTCAAGGTAACCAGGAGTTCTGTAGATGGTATGGAATGGTTTTGGTGAGGGGGAAAGTTCCTGTTGGATTTAAAGTCTTTGTCAGCTGATCTTCAGGAATCATATGGTGCAGGAAGGGGTACTGACATTAAAGGCCTTCAGAGCCAGTGGCTAATAGGATCTCAATCTCAACAGCATCAAAACTGATGGACCAAAGTCTGGGTTTAATCTTGATGACAGCTTTTAAGGAAGCCCTGTCAATTGTCTTCAAGAGAAATTTGGAGATTTCTGGAGGCCTAGACTGCCTGCTCTCCTCTGCAGGCTAATAATCCCTTTCAGACCCCAGTTGCTCCCATCCTGAGTAGTGGCAGCAATTGTCAAACTTCAGGTCACTTCATCAAGGGAAGGCCACCATGGATGCAATATCTGTGTATAGGGCAGCTTGTTTCAGACAGACCTCTAAAGCCATAAAATGAAAATGCTGTAAAAGCATCCTTTTCACACTGCATGGGAATAGAGGAAACCCAAACTGAAACTCTTCAGATTTGAATGCTTTGATCCTTACAGGACTTCAGATAACATGATCTGTGAACAATTGAATCAGCCTCCCAAACTGAACAGGCTTTTGAGATTGAGAGTTTGAAAGACAGTGTGTGCTGATACCTCCATAACCATCTTTTCTGTTTATCATGTAAAGGAAAAAAATAAATCTAAAAATAATTTTGTCCTGTTATTGGGGATGTAGTTCTCTGCCTGCCCAGGCTAAGGTGCTGGGGTGGAAGGTGAAATCAGCCCTGTCCTACAAGCAACCTTCCCCTTTGTACCTCCAGCAGCAGACTGCATGGCACACTGCATTTGATATAAAGCTACACTGCTTTGATTTGCCTACAGTACATAGGATTTTCCTTTTATAACTCAGGCAGTACATATTGTCTATATGATTTCCCTAGAACCATCGCTCCTGTTCTCCCTCAGGCAGAGCCACTGTGTGAATCACCAGCAAGATTAAGGACGCTGCTGTAGTCTTCATGTTCTTCACTTCTGCAGATGTGCCCCTTCCTTAGGAACAGAAAGAAAGAGCTCAGACCTCAGGAACCTGCACAATGCAGCCTCCGGTCTTGTTTACACAGTGTTTCCCATTTCTAGGAGCTGAAAGAAAGCCATCACCTCCACCTGCAGGGGTGCCAGCACATTTAAACAGGAGGGATCATGACTCTTCCTCCATGTTTGGTATTTGCAATTGCAGTAACAGATGAATGTTACTACATCTTCAAAGCCAGGACACCCTCAGGTGGGTGCCTTTGAAATTCCCCTCCTTACACACTGAGGGATGGAGCTCAGGATTTTGCCTTTGGGCCATCCCTACCCACCAGCTGTCATCACTGAACAGTGAGTGACTTTTTCCACCTTGTTCTGAAGCCTCCTTTAAAATATGGAGGCACCCAGGGGAAAAAACCACACTGCAACAGCCAGGAGTCCAACACCCTTTTACTCTGTCTGTAATGGCTGTAACAAGCTGCCATTCATTACCAGGCAGTCTTACATGGAAAACAAATGTTGCTCATTTTCCAGGTATCCTCTTGTGGGCAGGATGTTGTCTGCCCTGTGGAGGTTAATTTGCTATTTTAGAAGTGCCACTTCAGGGTAATACACTGCTAATAGGTAGCCAGCAGGTCCTGAAAACAAATATTCAGCCAAATAATTCTAGAAAGCAGAATTTCTCTGGATATGATGGAGTCCCCATGAATTCTCCTAATAATGCATTTTAAGGCTGGCTGCCTTGGTTCACTGCAGTCGTAATTCCAGAGCCCCTGTAGAGCTGATGTGGATCAGGGGAGTTGTTTAACAGATGGTTTCATTCAGAAGCTGGATAAGAAGAGCTGCTTGTTAGGCACAGGGCAAGCATCTGTGTGAGGATTTTTTGAGGGTTCAGGTGGCCTTTCAGCCCAGCACATCTCTGTCTGAGGCAGCAAGGTTAGGCATGGGAGAAGGGATTCAGGCCAAAATTCTGCCACCAGCAGGTAGAGGAGAAGCTCTTGCAGACCCTGGGGAGGGAGCTGCTCTCCAAGTCCTCAGCCAGGGTAAGAAATCCCTTGCTGTGATTCCCTGATCTTATTGTGAAATGACTCCTGTAAAGTCAGGAGAGGCATTTTATTGTTCCTTATTGCTTTTTAGCATAGCCAAGGTCTGCAGCTTGGTGTGTTTGTTCTGAATGACTTACTCCCATTGGGTAAAGCCATTACAGTCATCTGCAACTCTGCTCAAGCCAGAAAAGTTGGATTTGCACAAACCAGGCTCAAGATTTCTTGATCTTGTAATGATCAAGTGAGGGGTCCCCATGGGGATTTCACCCTCCATCAGTGAGATTTTCAACAGAGGTTGCATGGAGATTTTTGGACTATTCCTGCCTTGGGAAGTCATAGGGTCATAAAAGGCTTAGGTTGGAAGTGACCTTGGAGGTGATAAGGTTCCAGCCCCCTGGCATGGGCAGGGACACCTTCCACTATCCCAGGTTACTCAGAGCCCTGTCCAGCCTGGCCTTGGACATTTCTAGGAATGACACAATCACAGCTTCTCTGGGAAACCTCTGCCAGGTCCTCACCACCCTCACAGGAAAGAGTTGAATTTACCTTCATACAGGTGCGCTGCTATCTCCTCCAGTTATGGTAGCCACTGGCAATGAAAGCCTCGTGCCTTTGTGGGGATTTTGCCTCCTCTGTGAGAAGATAACCTCGTGGTCAGACCCACAGCTGTGTGTTTGTGATCAAGGGGAAAGAGTTCTCACCAACTTTGATGAACATTGATTTGTGTTTCCTACCATGCAGCCCCAAGAGTTAAGAAGCAAGTTCTGGAAAAAGTGATGTCCCATCAGTAATCACTCATTATGGCATAGAGAACAAAGGGAACTGGATGATTTTCCCTTGATGTGGACACTTTCTCTCTAGGATTTTTGGTGGCACCCTTGTTGAAGGTCAGACAGACCCCTTCACTGCATTGCTGATGCTGTGAGCAGCACCGTGAGGAGCAGGTGAGTTTGCTGTACCAGGAGTGCAACTGTAAAGAATTTCAAATCAATATAGGTCTAATCTAAGTTGAACTGAGCTTTAGGGATTAATTAAATCTTAATTACAGATCAAACCACACAGCCACAGTTATTTCTAAATTCAGAGGATGAGCATTCATGCGAGTGCTGGAAACTAAATATCACCTTTTTGCATTACTGTTATTAAACATTGCACATTCATAACCTTTTCAGTTGTAAATTTTTAATGTGTGTAGTTATACTTTTAATTAAGACAAACTCTTAGGGACACATTCTACTACTGTTATTTACCTTGGGCCCTTTTCCATCAGGAGTTCTCTTAACTTCAGTGGGCTGGTTTGTGTGATAAAGGCACTATTAATTTATATTTATTTTTGGAAGAGTGCATAGCATGTTAGGCCATATATTCAACAAGGGAACAATTGCATCCAAAATAACTCGAAATGTAGGACTGACAGGCAAGAAGACACAAACTAAAAGAGAAGAAAGAGTGATACAGGAAAAGGATGGAAAAGCAAGGTGGTAAAATTTATGGCTAACATCACTCCTGTGTCCACAATAGGCAATAAAGAATTTCTGAAGGTCATAACTGAAATAGGCAAGTGGACAGTGTGAAAGCACATGACAAGTCAGTATTAGCAGCCCTATTTTGTGGGCTTAGCTGTGGATCAAGGTCTTACTTTGTTAGGCACCACATAAACCCACATCAAGGTGAGAGACCTTGCCCTGCTATCCTTCAGTTAAACTACTGCTGTGGGATGGAAAATAATCCATATACAAGGGGTAGCAAGGAATATGAGAATGCTTATCAGTTGCAGATGCAGCACTATCATGAGACTGCTGCAGTGATAGATGGCAGGGTAATTTAAAGGGACTTCAAAAGGTTTACAAAAACTTCTACCAAGCACAAAGATTTTAATTAGGGGAAAAAAAATCCTGAGTTTTGTTAACTTATACCTGTCCTCTGTGGGGGCTAGTGAATGTTTACCTCTGCAGCCACTAATTTCAGGTGCCTCCTCCACCCTGGAGGGCCTGAACTGCTGGCAGCAATGGGAGGAGGTTTGCAGCTTCCTAGCTGGAATATTGCATTGGAAATATGAGCTCAGAGGGGGAATGCCCTTGCAGAAAGCTTTAGAAACAATGAATTATCTTAGTAACAGCACTGACCAACAGGAAATATCTCTGACTCATTATTGTACCCTTCTCACTTGAGTTTTCAGCTCGGGTGCAGCTTCTGTCAAACAGGCAAACAAAAGGTTAGGATGTGTAAGAAATGGGATGGAGTAAATTTCAGTGTGGTATAAAACCAAGGCTTCTCTCTCATCTGGAATGCTATAAGTCACTGCCAAGGGAATTAAAGGATGTTCAGATAAGGATGACAAGAATAATTTGAGACTTGGGGGGGAAAAAAATCTTATATGGACAGAGATTGAAAAGATAAGTGGTGTTTACTGTGGAAGGGAGCTAAATAGAAGGGCTGTGATAAAAGCTCCTGCTGTCAGGCCTGTGGCAAGGGAAAGAGGGGGAGTGGTGAGAGGAAGCCAGGAAGTGTGAAAGTGGCTGAGCCTGCAGGCAGAGGGGCTGCTGAGCCCACTGGGAAGGCATCAGGCAGTGATGGGAGAGCTGGGAGGATCAGGAAGGAGCCAGAAATCCTTCTGGGCTGGAGGGTTGTGAGGGTTCCAAAGGGAAGGGAGCTCATGTTCAGGGTTTATTTTGCATAGTGAAAAAAATAAAAAGAGTAGAAGGCAGGAAATTCAAGATTAAATGTCACCATGGAAAATGTGGAGAGTTTGTGAAGTTCAGTTCCACCAGGTGTTGTAGTGGTCAAGGTCCCAAGAGATTTAAGGAGGGATTGACCATCCCTGTGAAGGGTTAAAACCCACAGTGAACATGAACAGACTATTTGAGTATTTGGCCACCAGTGAGTGCCACCAGCCTTACTCCAAACAAGAGTTAAGCATTTCCTCTCCATCTCATTCAGAAAACCATTTCAACAGGAGGCCAAATTAAGTTTATCCAGAAGCATTTAATTTAGCTTCACTAAGACAGTTATCCTATATTAGATAAATACCCACTGGATTTTAAGAGCATATTTATTTGAAGATTAACTTCAAGGCAGAGTTGTTTATCCAGTGGAACAACTGGGTTAATGAGGTGAAAACTGAAGCACCTATCTTATTCTTCTACAACTGATGGCCAAGCTTTGATACTTACATATTTTCATTTATCCTAAGACACTTCCTTGTGCTTCTCCTGCTCCTCCTGTCCAAGCAAAGCTGCTGACCTCAGTCTGTCCACCTTCAGAACAGGGAACTCAGTTGAAAATGGGTCAGTAGGGTCAATGATGTTAAAGAAGTCTTTGGGACACAGTGTGGGGTCTTTGTTCTCTTTCTTGCCCTAATCCCAGGACCCATCTCTTCCCATTGTTCTGCAGACTTCAAATCATTATTCTTCAGCTTCTTCCAAAACTTCATTCTTTGCTTTGCAGTAGGTTTGTATCTATTTATCCAATAATGCTCCTCAAGGCAAATTCTTTCAGGTAGACACAAGAAGCATCTTCAGTTCCCAGGAGATATCTGTCCAGTGCCATCAGAAATGGTCAAACTTCTCCCAGCTGCTGCTACAGAGGAGCACAAGTAGATTTTATATGGTACTGACTTACCCCAAGTGTCCTGAATATCCCTACATCTATTTACCACATACCTATTTTAACAACCAAATCAGGCATTTTTGTGATTAATTAGATGCCTCGTCCTTCATTTGGGGATATGAGAAACAGAATTGGGGATGTAAAAGCATCATGGCTGTAAACTTAGACTTTCAAAGCAGAGGAATCAGGTTTCAGGTCCTGTTGATTTTTCAGCATATTCTCTGAATTTGTTTGAAAATACCAGCCTTGTTCCTTGCAAGTAGCAGAACTACACAGCATCGAGAGCATCCCAAACTGGCCATGATAGCCTTGCCCGAGCCACCTCAAAGAGCTGATTTAATCACAAGAGAAGCAAAATGATCACCTCTACAAATCAGTGACAAGGAAATCAAAATCTCCAACCTTCCTCTAATCAGGGAAACATGAGGGGTTTGTTGCTGTTTTTACAGAAAGGACAACAGATATTCCAAACCAAAGATGTGCAGCAGACTAGTCCTTGTGGGCATTAGTAAAATGGCTCTAACTTCAAATTTGGTGCTAGTTTGACTGGAGTTTTCATCATCATTCTCCATCCACCAAAACCTCTCATTTTTTATGCAAGAGCACATAAAAAATGATTATTTTAGTTGGTAAAACCAGGAATAAGGAGTAGACTATGAGAAGGGCAAGGAATTGGCTTGGGAAGATATCAATCAGTTGAGTGGAACAGAGACTTCTTTAGGGGGCAAAAGGTACAGATAGATCTTGGCACCAAAGGTGGAAGGGAGGGACAGAAATGTGTTGGTGACACCAAGCTGAGAGGCATTATCAGTCCTGAAGGGGCTCCAGATATCCTACAGCAATATCTGGATGACCTCACAGATTAAAATAGCAGAAAGGGGGTGAAACTGTAAAACATGGATGCACTTTGCTTTAATTCCTGACACAGTCAAAGATCCTGTGGATTTGCTGAGATGGCAGACCCAGATGCAAGGGTTCATCATGAGATGTCTGAGCTACCAACACCCCACCACATCATGTCAGGCTCACGCAAGCTTGTCATACATCAAGATGTTTCTAGCCAAGCTGCAGCTGCATTAATGCCTCTGTACATGTGGCTGGTGCAGCCTCCTGTGGAACAGTGTGCACAATTCTCATCCCTGGTGTTCAAATCTGATGGATTCAGGTGGAGATAGAAGGACCACTGACCAGGAGAACATCAAACTGCTCTGCAAGGTGTGACTCCTCCTGCCTGGGAAAGACAGATGTACATAATGATGGCACACAGGCCCATCAGGAAAGTAAACATCAAGGGGGAATAGACCTGATAGCCTGAAGGACAACACTATCAGGAGAGCAAACAAGAGTGAATTGTCCATAAATTTAAGGTAGTAAAGAGGAAGAAGAGTTCAAGCAGCAGAAGAGAGGCTGTAGCAGCATCTTCTCTAGGTCATGGAGGGAAACCCCCTGGCTAGGTGTAATTTGGAGCATTTCTGAAAAGGAAAATATGGAATATCTGCTGCTGCAGGGATTTGTTGAAAAAAAGCAGAAACAAAAACAAAGAACCCAAATAAAACAGAAGCACCTGTAACCATTAAATAGCTTTCTTTCTTTTTATTGTCTTTTTTCAAGCCCACTGCCCACAATTATGTAGCATAGACATGAAGGGGGAAGACAGAATCCTTCTAAGCAGAACTCCAGAACCCACACTAAAAGTAATTCCTCACTGACATGCAGTTTTGCTGTTGTTTATCTATTCTTCATATACTGAACCCACTGAGATTCATTTCTCCACACATTCTACAAGTGCATAAATGCAGTCCCTGCTCCAAAATCTTACAGACCAAGGCAGGACCTTTTGTTGTGTTAAAAATGTTTTATGGTGTCTCAGAATACTTTCCAGAGGGGGGGGGAAAGCACTGAAATAAATTCAAAATATGCTTTTAGTGTTCAACTGATATATTAAACTGGATTATAGAGTTGTATCATAGGAAATTATCCTTGTGCTTTAGTTCCATTAGCCTACTTTAAACATGGGTATTAAAAGCAGATACTTACTTAAATACCAAACTGTGCCTGGGTTATAATCTGTTTCTCTGATATCATAGATCATTTGCAAGCCACAAAGCCCCTTTGATCTCACAGAATGCTCAACTGAACTTAAAAGGAAATTAAATGCAGAGCTCAATTTTTCATTAAATTGTCACCCACTGTTTTAGAGTTATGACTCTTCAGATCTGTTTCTTCTAACAGGTGGACAAACAGAATGTTAATACTGTGGTATCTATGGAGTTATAAAATCTGCACAGGCCAGGAGATTTTCTAATTATTATCACTTCTTTATGAGCAAGGCTAAAGGCTCATTTTTCATCACAGTCCCAGGACACTCTAAAACACGACTGAAAAATCAGGTCTTAAAAAACTGGGGGCAATTCTGTAACCTCCGATGGGTTAAGGCAATGAGAGATGAACACAATTTTATAAAATTGGAGCTACAAAGATCAGGGCTTATGTGCAATTAAAGAAGTCCTTAACGAGTGTTTTGCCTTCATTAAAAAATGGTAACAACTCCTTAAGACCTGCAATAGACTCTCAGGCTTTGTAAACCCAAAACTGCAGCACAAGTTCTTGCAGATGCTTTTGCCAAGGTAAAGAACCACCCTGAGAATTCCCAGCTCTCTGTGTCTCTCCCAGCAGGAATGCAGGAATTGTTTTGCACCCCAGGAGTGCATCTCCAGCTCCCCAAAATGCTGCCTGTGCATTCTGGGTGACAGCAGCCATAGGTGTGTGTGGCATGGCTCAGTGCTATCTCACCCTCAGAGAAAAGATCTATTGCAGCTCCACCAAAACAGCCCTTGCTCTCTTTAATCCAAACTGTGGCTGCTCCCCATTTTAGGCTGGAAAGCCTGTGGGTTTCAGGGTTGTGGTGGTAATAGATGGGCTCATCCAGCTGCCTATTAAGGGCACAGTCAGATGCTGCAGATACAGCCCAGACTGGCTGGAGGGGAGAGCAGATTGGAGCTCTGCCTGTTGAATGCAACCATTAGTAACATCCATCCATCCTTTTGGACCAGGGTTGGGGTCAAGATGTGCTGAGAGCAAAGCAGACTTAAAAGCTGAGTTGGATCTGTGAATTACCTGCTCTCCAAACTCCAGTTTTCATATTCTAGAAAGATGCTGGTGAAGGGGAATGGCTGCAATGAACAAGGCTACACTCTGTAGCACTTTTTCTGAATTAGGCACATTTTTCTGCTTTTCATTTCCTTGTCTGCAGTTGGACTTTGCCTTAAACTAAGATTTTTTAAAAAATTTAATTTCTAACTGCAGCAATCTTTAAATTGGAGGAATTTGGGGTGAATTCTGCCAGCTCCAAAAAGTCCTGTTCTTGGAAATCTGGAGTTTCATGCAATTTTGAATAAATCTCACTCAGAGATTTTCAGAAAAATATCTGATTTGAAAACTAGGCTGAGCTTTTGTTTGTTCACACAGGCATCCCCCTTTCCCAAGAAATGGGTTCAGATCTAACATCCTCATCTGTGCACAGCCTGGCTGGCTCCTGGGCTGGCAGGAGCAGCAGTGTGAGCTGTGCTTACTGCTTTGGTACCAGAACCATGAAGAAGTGAAGGGCAGGAGATGTTTTCAAACAGTGCAAGGGAAGAAATGGTGAGGATGCCTGGGCCTAGGTGGGGAGACAGACACCCTTTTCCATCCTGAATTTCAGTGAAACACTGAAAGCACAGCTGTTATTTCCCAGAAGAAGACTTTGAAAATACCAGACAGATGCTTTTATTAGAGGTATACAGGCAATGCTGGTACAATAAAAACTGAAGGCAACCATTTCCTCTGAGCCAGGGAGAGAGAAGAGCTCTTTGTGTGTCCTCTTTACACAGAGAGTGTGGCAGGAGCAGTATTTTAGGATGCTTTGGTAAAATTAGGATGAAGGTGTATGAATTCCATGTCCAAAGCCTGTTGGGAAGCACTGTTAGCTGGGTATCACAAAAGATTCCAATTGAAGACTGTCAGCCCAGGCTGGTTTTAGCTGAACCCTGGAGAAAGTAGAAGCTTCAACTACAGCCTAGTGGAAAAAAATCTCATAAAGTTGCCTTTTCCAGATATATATCTGCAAGACTGCAGCTGTATTGGAAAAAGATTCCAAACCAAAGGGTTGTGAGTGGATCACCTCTGAGAAATATCCTCTCCCCTTGGCACAGGACACCTTCTCCACATTCTCAGGTTTGACAGGGTGAGAGGACAGAGCAAGAAGCTGCACCAGGGGAGATTCAAGTTGGATTTGAGGAGAAATTCCTTCTTGGTGAGGGTTGTTAAACATTGGAATGGGCTGCCCAGGGAAGTGGTGGAGTGACATCCCAGGGGCTGTTGGGGAATGGCTGGACAGGGTGGTGGTGTTGACACAGTGGTGGTCAGGCAAAAGTGGTAGTCAATGGTCTCAGAGGTCTTTTCCCAACCTGATTCTGTGGCACCTGAGCGAGAGCAATTCTACTGACATAGACTTAGTTGATCCTGATGGATTTCTTTATCTGATTGGCTTGGAAATCCTTCCTTAATTAGCAAACCAGTGTTAAAGGAATAGCTCCAAAGCCCTTTGGAGTTTCCTAGGGCTGGGATCAGGCTCCAGGTGACTTTATCCTCCAGCAGGGGTGAAGATGTGGCAAGACTGAAGGTTTCTGTTGAGGTCTCTCTCCTGACCACCCATGGAGGTTTATCAGGACATGCACTTGCTCTCACACAAAGAGAACATCGCTGGCTGAAGGCAGCTTTAGGAGGAGGCTGGAAAAAGCAGCAGATGGGTGCAAACATAGCAGAAGAGCGCGAGGTAACAGCAAGATGGTAAAAACTAACTTGAAAATACCTTGGACCTCTTGACCCCTGCCCTATCCTCACTGTGGTGGTTTTGCTATTGTGTGAAAACAAAGAGAAGGGAGGAGCAGCTTTAAAAATGGCTCTGCAGTCAAAGGACTTTTTAAAAATTCTTTATGCTTAGTCTCCATTAGTCTTGTAATGTTAATTAGGTCTCATGGGAAGTAAATGTTCTTCCAGGACAGCCTTTTGCTGGGAGGCAGAGTATGGATGGGAGGGAAGATGATCATTCTTTGGGAACAGAAGGCTCAGAAATCCCCTCTGATAATTGACAGGTCTGGCTTACTCACAGATTCCCCAGGATAATACCTGTCTATCTGGGTGGGAGAACCAAAACCCAGGAAATCCAGTAGGGAGGGTTAAGTCTTTCTTAGTGTGGTCATAATTTTTAAACTTCAAAACATTCTGTGCCCTTACGAACCAGCCCTCACCCTCTGGAGGCTGGAGGACTCCTCAGTGCTCTGGCTAACATCAGTGATGTGTTTGTTATGTTTAATGCTTAGATTCAACCAGCTAACTGCCAATAATTAGCACTTAGCCATAAATACTTGGCCTCTGAAAGTGAGAGGAGATACTCACCACACAGAGATGCTGCAAGCTTCCAAGGGTGTCTCATTCAAGTGCTCCAAACCCTGTGGTGCTTGGAGAGTCTTGATCCATTTAAGCATTTCCAAGGAACAGTTTACTGACAAATCAAAAACTTTACACCATTTTCCAGGCTCAGGAGAGCAAAGCTACCAGTGTATTATATGACTACACCACATAACCTCCAGACAGAATACGTTATTAGGATTTATTAGGTTATAATCCTTTTTTGATTAAAAATTATAAATCAGCTCATGTTTGATGTTAACCCATAAATGCATAGCACATGTCAAGCAAAGCACAGTGTGCATGGCCCCTGGGCATGCATGGAGGAGCCCACCCTGCTGCTCCCATCACTTTGTACAAAATAATGGACCCCATCAAAGGATTGTGGCCCTGGCTGTGTCGGGGCCGTGGCTTTCAAGAGGTTAACTCTCAGAGATGGAGCATGCTAAGCTGTTGCTGTTTGATTTATTGTCCCTCCTTTGTTCTTGTTTCTCCTTGAAACATAAAAGCTCGCAGCCCACAGACTCTTGACATTTCTTTTAAATGCTCTTGTCATTCAGAAATTGCCACAGCCATCTCCTGCAACTTTGCACTTAGTGTTCCCAGCCTGCTTGGGGTTACTCACAGGAGTTGAAAAGGAAATATGAACAGATTACAGGGCTCAATCCAGCAAGGTGGAGAGTGTCCTAGCTCTGAACCAATAACACACTCAACCATTTACTTAACTCCCAGGGTGGGAGCAGTCTGACAGAGCTGTGTGGCCAATAACTGAGCTATAATCTTGAGAATGAGGTGCTGAAGAAGTCTGCAAAATAAGCAGCCACAGGTGATGCTCTGTGGGATTGTAGAGGATTTTGTTGATTCAGGAGCACAACTAGGACTTGCACTGGAACCTGCCACTTCAATGTTTTTTTAAAAATCTCCCTCTCTGGGACCTGAGGTCAAGTCCCTGGGCATTTTGAATCCTCAGCACAGCTGATTTTCTGCCTGACCATACCAGGTAGGACTCCCTTTCTCTAGCAGATGCTCATGAGGGATGAAGAGCCTTTCAATGTGCAAGACAGTTCAAAATTCTTGTAACTTATTATCCCAGACCCAAACAACTCCATGGGAAACTCATTCTCTGGGCTGTGTAGGGTTTTATTCTAGGATTTTATTCTCTGGGCTTTATTCTAGGGTTAAGAATAAAAGTTGAGAGCTAAGAATAAAAGTGAGGAAAGTCCTGAACTTTTGGGAAAGCACATTTATTTGCTTCAAGGGAATGCATGAATGCCAGGCTGCCAGGTGGAGCTTTCATACCTTCATGAGCCATTGAACTAACAGCACATTTTTTAGCTCTATTAGCTACATATATAAACAGTGATGGAGCTAATCAGCTTGTAAATGGCTCCACACTCAATATGAAAACAAGCATAACATCACCTTCAATATTTCCTTCTGAAAGGCAGCCAAAGAGAGGGAATACACTTATCAGGACCTTCACCTATCTCCTAACCTGAGTGGTGCTGTTGATCCCAGATAGTGCTTGGGTTTGGTTTCTCACCTGTTGTGAACCTTATCCTCCAACCAGTGCTCATAGCCAGAATAAATTCTCTGTGATCCAATCCCTGTAAACATTTTTTTTCTTTTCTTGGATTTTTTTTCATTAATCCTTTTGGTGAAATCTATGGTTTTTTGACTTATGCTTCCAAAATCCTTTTCTTTCAGCCCTGAGCTACAGGGAGCTTGAATACTAGCCAGCTCTTCCAAGGACACATGGAATTTGGATTTCCTAGTTGAATCCTGACAGTTCACTGGGCAAGAAAGTTGGGGTTTTTTTGGTCTCACACACACTGTAAATTGGAGTCAAAATCTAAAGTTTTTCAAGTAGTTTGTGGCTGACTGTAGCAGTTGTTTCAATGAAAAGGTCATGGAAATAAAGCAAGGCAGGGTGGTGGAGATGGGGGTTTCAGACATCCCCTGACAGATGAAAGGAATGGACCCAAATTCTCAACTTCTTGGGTAGGTGATTGAAGACAAGATGTCCATGGGAAATGAGATCCCTTCTCTTTTCACTCTAGCCTGCCAAATGCAGTGCTGCTGGAGTTCAGAGAGCACCTTGCTCTGCCTGGGGCATCCTGGACATTTAGGGCAGACACCAGAGTGGCTGTGGGGCCTGGATGGGCCTGGTGAAGGCAGGGACATCCCCAGGCACAGGGACAGCAAAACTTCAGGGAGCCTCCTCAGATGGAAATAGAGACACAGCTTTCCAGGCACCTGAGTGGGATGGCTTCATTTTTCCCCCACATCTCTCCTTTCAGCTGAGGTGTTTATATTCTGTGCAACTGCTGTTTTAAATGCTGCCCTTTGGGAGTTGCAAGATGAGGCCTCAGGTGGCTTCAGGAAGCTGTGCTGCACTGAAGAGGAACAGCTTTGTCTCAGAAATCCTGGGCGAGATAGCAGCAAGTGACATGAAAGGTGTGTTTTTGCATGATGTACATTGGAAAAGCCAATTACATGTAATTAATGTTGGTTAAATGCTTTGAAGATGAAAAGCTTTCACAGAAGTGTGATTAACATCTCTTCTGTCAAAATGATTGTCTTTCTAATGTTTTAAGAAGCTTAATAGCATGCTTCAGCTTTTCAGTGTTTATCTCTGAGATGTGATGACCCCATGGAAAGCATTCACTGGAAAACTGTATAAGAAAGGCCTTCAGTGGGAGTTGATGTTGGCCACAAACCAAAAGTAAAGACTGAGACACTGTGGGATAGAGATGATTTGTCTGCTGACAGCACAGTATCTTACAAAAGCCCCTAAGCACCAAACCAGTTGAACAATGCTAAAGTATTGTTTGATACAAGTCTTTAATTGTGAGTGCTCACTGCAGGGTGGCTTGAGAAGCCTATGGAAATGTGGTCTGTGTCTGCTGGATCCAGGTTTAGAAGGTGCATGGTGAGGTGTACCAGCTTAGGCTTAGCAGGAGCCCAGCACCTGGCACAGGACTGGACTGACACCTCCAAGTGGGAATTTTGCCACTGGTTTCAATGAGCACAAGAAATGACTACACTTTAGCATGCACAAAAATGAGCTGTTATTGACTGAGGGCTTATAGTCAATTGTCTTGCTCTGACATATTTTGCTTTCCACTGTAAATAAAGCGGATTTGATTGTAAACCACTCACAGGAGATGAGGAACAATAAGGGCCGGACACTGAACAATGGGAGTTCTGAGAAAATAGTGATTTCATACATTGGCAGTTGTTGTTATTTTCTGAAAATGAGTGCAGATGTTTCACTGTGCTGAAATCACTCAAGACTTTTATGGCAGAAAGAGGACATGGAGTAAATAAACTGGTGACAGGTACAGTGAAAGGCATTCCATTTATTTGCCTGTTCAGAGCTAGTTTATTCAAGGGAGCCCTGTTTTGCCTACCACAGGAAAATCCTTAAGACCATCTTGAAGGAGTATCTTCCTGGATAAAAAGAATTGTGCAAGATCATTTAGCAAGCCCAAGACTTCTGGATGACAATCAAATAGATTACTTAATTCTTTGTAAGCAATTCCTAGAAAGCATCAGTTCCCAGAAAAGACATATAGGAAGGCTCTGCTCTTTATTTGTTGGTGGGGAAATGCAAAAGCTGTGCCTCCAGTAGTGAAGTGAATGTCATTTGAATTGCTCTCAGTGCTGTTGCCAATAAAAGTGTCCAGATATCACTGCACATCAGCCAGATAAAGGTCAGGAGGTTTGCAGGCCTGTAGGAATGGCACAGATCACACACTTTCCCTCTGTCAGTAAGTCATCTTCCTGTATGAGCTGATCCATTTGGGTTAGGATCAGTGCCTGCAGCTTTTCCCTGTTCAGTGAAGGTGCCAGACAGCTCTGAGTTGCTGGGACCTCCAATGCCCAGCCAACCTGGCCAAACCCTGACCTGCACTGCCCTAGCAGGGGTGGGTGAGGGGGTGCTGGGGTCAGCATTGGGATCACTTCCAGCCATGTTTGCTCTAGAGCACCAGGACAGTGCCACTCTGAGCTGTCATCCTTCAGGACAACTCTCTTGAGGCTCAACAGATCCCTCAGAAGCACCAGTGATGGGAGATGGGGGCACTCAGCACTCACAAGGTGCCACCTCTACCCAGTGCAAGGTCTGTGCTTACCTTGTCAGTCTGCACAAGGAAACCAGGTGAGACAACTTCAGCTTCACTTGGACCTGCTAGCACAT
This sequence comes from Zonotrichia leucophrys gambelii, assembly GCF_028769735.1. Taxonomy (NCBI): domain Eukaryota; kingdom Metazoa; phylum Chordata; class Aves; order Passeriformes; family Passerellidae; genus Zonotrichia; species Zonotrichia leucophrys. The sequence continues at coordinate 6,505,982 of NC_088171.1, read as the reverse complement.
GGGGAAGATAGATGAGGTCCTCAGGGCTTATCTCTGTCAGTTCACATTTATTAATACTTTGTCTGCTTTGCCTTCACTGGGATTTTACCTCGGGTTAATTACTCTGTGTTTGCTAATGCCATGTAGGAACACGCATTTTTTTCCCCTGGTGAAGAGTAGCTGGATCCAGAGAAGAGCTCACTTTTCCTGCAGCCTGCTGGGGCACTGGCATCTTTGTCTTTCAAAAATGCAGCTGGAAAAAATACCAAAACCATTCCCACAAGACTGTTGCTGCAGGTGAGGATTTACACCCTTTCCCACCAGGCACCAAGCAATGCTGCCAGAAACCAGCTTTGTACCTATCCCTGGTATTTGTTGTGATCAGACTTTCAAGTCCACCACCTTTCCTAAACACAAAATACCCAGAAAAAGAGTTTTAGAGAGAGAACTGCAACAACCTTTTGCTCAAAGGGAGGCATATGATAACTTCAGCTTTTGTTCTTGTGACCTGCCCTTGCAAGACTGAAAAGAGCTTTGAGCACACACCCAGGAGAGCAGGAAATCTCTCCTAGGGATCACTTGTAAAATAGCCCAGTTTGAAAAACACGCTGCAGAAAGAATGAAGCCTGACTGCAAAGGAGAGCAGGGGTTTTTTTTCCACCCGTGAATAGGATTTCGAACTAGCAGCCAAAGTGAATCATTATACATCCTTGCCATATGCCACTTTCAATCAATAAGGCCTTATGCTCTGCTAACAATCATCCTAAACCATACCTATTAACAAGAATGCACATTTCTGTAGTAATATTCCATGCACGTCACGGCACACAGACTGCAAACAGTCGAGAGCGATCACAGCCGAAGGGAGATGGCTTCTGCAGCGACGTGTGGACACACACCACACTGTAGAGGCTGCCACTCTTACACGTGTGGGCTGCCTTTCTGCTTCTTGCTCCTACAGTCTGATGGGTTTTTTTCCCTCTCTTTTAGGCACAGTCTTGCTTGATGACCCAGACAGTTTATTTCCTGATGGCCCAAGACTTCCTCAGAGGCAGCTGATGCTCCGAGGATAAGGAGCAGCAATAGCCACGGGGAATGAGATATGGCTACAACAGGACCCCTTCAGCTGGGAGGGAGATGACAGCAGTCATCATGAACTAATCATCACTATGATGAGTTCACACCTGAACTAATGTCTCCTTGAAGATATGAAAACCTGCTATAAAAGAGACACAGGTTTTGAGGCATGTGGTGCAGGAGCAGGAAGCACAGACTTCATTTCCTACTGAAAACAGGCCACCTCTGTTTCCCACCTGCTGTTCCTTTTATCTACTTAACATTGCAAACTCCTCCTGAGGGGTGTCGTTTCTCCAAAAATACTGAGCTTGCTGAAGCAGTTATTGACTGAAATGCCACAGTTTGAGCTGCTCAGAGCAGCCAAGTCCTACACCATGGGCACGAAGCTCTCGGCAGGTTCACCCCAATAAAGCAGAAATCTGCTCTTGGGCAGCTCACCTGTGGCTCCCTTGTGAGTCAGTGGAGAGCCAGTCAATACTGTTGATGGAATCCACAGTGATTCATCTCTTCTTAAAGGAGATGCTTAAAACAGGGCAGATGAATGGCATAATAAACCCACCTATTTCTCCTTAATAAACCTTCCTATTTCTGCCTGGAAAGGCCAGAGTGGCAGCTCCCACTTAGAAGTCTACTCTGTAAATACCTAAAATGAGTTGAGTCTCATCCCAGCACCACCCTTAAGACCTTCCCCTGTCCTGGTGCTAGTGGTGCACCTCAGGCATTTGGTGGTGCAGCTCTCCCTGTACCCCACAGTGCACAGAGATTTACAACTGGACTGAAGAATGCCACAGCAGAGAGGCAGTCCCAAAACTCAGGTAGCTGAAACATTCCATTCCTGAGCAGCAGCTCACAGCCCCTGTGTGCCCCTAAGACCCCAAACCCAGCAGTTCCATGCATGGGCCAGAGGCACAGCACTGTGTGAGCTGAGATTGCACTGCCCTGGGTGTCTGGCAGTGCAGAGCTCCACAGACTACACAAAGTCCTGATGACTAAGAATCCTGGATTAGTAGAGCATGTACAGCATGGCAAGTCTTAATACAATGGCCTGCAGATGCTACCACATCAAAACCTCTCCTATCTTCCTCTCAAAGAGTGAATTTAAGCTTTGCTTATTCATGTTTTACATCTAAAGGCTGTTTCTGCAACCCTTGTGTAGATAATTGCACATGGTCTGTGTGACACTCTTCCCGAGTAATCCTTGTGTGTTTTGCAAAGTTCAACATAAAAACTCGTTGCTAATCAAAATGCATTGCTGCTCAGATGTTTCTGTGTTGCAAAATAACCCCCAGTCAATCAAAATTCCCTCTAACAACCCCTGTCTATGCTTTTTGCTTTGCAACCTTGTTTCCTGTAGGCGAAGGTGGGAAAGGAGAACGTGCTTACCTTTGAGCACAAAACCGTGCAACTTTGGGTGTCAGTGATACCTCCAAAATATAGCTGAGGTGCTGCAGTGCCCTTTTTCTGGCTTTCTGTGCGAGTACACATCCATAATAGCATCATCTCTCGCAAAGATTTCACTCTGTTTCTTCCTCTCTGACAGGGTGTGCACCCATTGAATGGAGAAATCCTTATTCCTCAGACAATTCCTCTTGCCTTTGATGAAGATTTGCAATCCTGGAAGGACTGTGCAAAGTTAATTCTACTAATTTATCATAATTGCAGATATTAATGATGTACAAGCTAGTGAATCCAGAACCAGAGAACTACTGCAGTCTATTTTATGTGTGAAATAAATATATAAGATCAAAGGGTTCCTTCTGGTTTGAAAAGGCATTAATACTACTAATATCAGCTGGAGTAATTAAAACACATGTTTTTGTTTAAGTGTTTAGTGTAGGTGTTGACCCTATGGCATCCTCTCCTTTCTTAACATCCAGAGACATTCTGACATTGGTGGGATTCAGGAATGAGAGCAGACAAGGTGGGCAGAAAATAAGTTTTGCCATCACAAGAATGCTCGAGACCATGAGAAATGAAATTTCAAAATCACAATCCTAGAATCCAATCCTCACAATGACAAAAGCAGACAGTCCCATCCAGTTTCACATCTGGAAAACGCAGACAAACACCTCCTAACACGTTTGGCAAGATGCAAGATGCACCTGCTCCCAAAGCAGCCCTGCATCCCTGGGGAGCCTGTGGATGCATGGATGGGGCTGTACCTTCCTGATGGTGATGCCAGCAGATGGCTTTATTGGGGCTGAGCACACAAGGTGGTGGATATTTCACACAGAAAGTCTCCTTTTACATGACTTCAAAGGGCTGTGGCTGGTTGAAAGATGGATCCTGATTTGCCTGTAGTGATTTCTTCCTGTGGTGTCCCCAGGCAGGACACGTTGAGAATTTGGGACTCAGAGCTGTTTCCTCACACGTGTCCTCTCTGAGTTTGCAGGAAGGATGGCACCCATTGAGATAATGATTCCATTTCTCCACACTACACCCAGAAATGCAGCTCCATCTCCTACACTGATGTGTTTTTTCAGGCACAGCCAGTGGGGCTGACTCTGCTCGGACATGTTGGGCTGCATTCAGAGCAAACCCAACTCCCTGAGCTGCAGCTAATTAGAAGGTGCTTCCAGTGGGTGAGAGGAGAGCTGCAGCCAAACTGTGATCTCCAGCCAGAATTCAAATCCACACCCCCAGTAACAGCACAAGTGTGTTTCCTATCCTGTGCAGACATTTATTAGTATTTGTGCGTTGTCAGTTTTTTCATCCCTCATTTCCCTTTGCGTAGTTTTATTTTTCCCAGTCAATAAGAGTGATTTTATTGCTCTTAATTAGATTTCTTTAGGTTTCCCATAGTAATTAATGCACTTTTCTTTGGCAGTATAACCTATTACAGTAGTTAAAATATTAAATCATGACTGTAGCCAGATGCAAGGGAACAAGAAACATAGGTTTTGCAATAACCACTTTGTCTTCATCTTTTGAATTAGTTTGCAGCCTGCTTTACATTTTTGGATAAGTAATAAGATTTGTTGATTTGAATGAAGAACAATATAAAAATAAATTGCATTGTACTTTTAATTACATAGTCTTAATTTTTTGTGGTGACACTCCAGGCTCTCATATAATGTTGTTTAATGTTTACATCTCTTTATTGATTTGATAATTTAGATACAGAAATGTGGCTTAATTTGCAAATTTCTACATTCATCGTCGGGGTGCTGTGCTCATTAAGGAATCTGGGGAATTGTGCATTTTCCCCCATCTCCTTCACACACACACAGGGATGGATGTTCTGTATTTGTCTTTTACTTAGGCAGCAAAGCTCAGCTATGGAGACGCTTTTCTTCTCCACTGTTGTGTGACCATGAACCTCCCTGTGTCTGACATTCCAAACCAGGGGGCTCAGTGTGAAATGGGCTGCTGTTGAGTTTGTGAGGGTCCCCAGGATGAGGTGAGAGATGAAGAATCTGACTCCATGTTCTCAGAAGGCTGATTATTATATTATATTATATTATATTATATTATATTATATTATATTATATTATATTATATTATATTATATTATATTATATTATATTATATTATATTATATTATATTAATGCCATACTAAAACTATACTATAGAAGAAGGATACAGACAGAAGGCTTAGCAAGAATGAATAGTAAAAAACTCCTGACTCCTCAGAGTCTGACACAGCTGGCTGTGATTGGTCATTAAGTAAAAACAATTCACATGAAACCAATCAAACATTCACTTGTAGGTAAACGATTTCCAAACCACATTCCAAAGCAGCAAACACAGGAGAAGCAATCAGATAATTATTGTCTTCATTCTTTTCTGAGGCATCTCAGCTTCCAAGGAGAAGAAATCCTGGCAAAGGGATTTATCAGAAAATATGACAGCAACAGGCTGCTGCTCCAGGGAACCTTTTTTGGGGACTGCTTGGCTGTGGTTGAAGATAGTGGTGGGCAGGGGTCACATCAGCCTTGGAGGGCTTTGTTCTTCACCTGGGAAATACTCTCACAGAATTGAGAGGAGTTTGAGTCCATGGTGGAAGCAGATCTTGCAAAACTCCACAGAAAATGTGGGATGAGCCCCAACATCTCTAAGCCACCTCTTCCCTCACCCCAGCTCTCCTGGGATGGAGCCTTGGACATCTCTCCATCCTACCCCAGGCACCAACAGCCCCTTGGTTAAATTCCCCCTCTACAAACTGTTTTTGAGGTGGTGGTAGTTTAGGTTTAATGCTCCAAGCACAATTCAGAGTTTCTACAAGTTAAGCAAAATTAAACTTTTCTTTCAAAAATCCATCACCACAAAACTGTTTTCCCCTCCTCTTCATTAATGATTTACTTTCTGTGGAATAAATGCACCAACTGAGGACAGAATCATTATTAAAATCTCAGTTAACAACACAATATTACTTTGGTCCTTTCATTTCCTCCGCTATTATAAAATTCAAGATTCATTTCACTTATTAATATTAGCAATCTATTTTTTTTTTAAATTTTGATCAGGCACAAATTAAAAGGGTAATGATATTATGGAACTGGCACTAGAACTTATTCCTTCTTATTCTTTTTTGTAAAATTTGCTTTTCCCTTTCCTTCAGTTCTTTCTTTGCATCTAATACTGCCTTCTTTTGCATTGATATTCTGGGTGAATTCATTTGATACCTGGCATTACTCCCATGGAAGTCAACTGAAAGGGGACAAGAGAATTTATTGGAAGGTGATTAAAATAAGGGTCAGTGAAAAGAAAGGCTTGCACATGGGTTTGGGAGCAAGGGAGCTGGACTCTGGTCTGTGCCCTGCCATGAAATTGCTCTGTGACTCTGTGCAAGTCATTTTATTTCTCTGTTCTGCAGTTTCCATGTGTTTAAAATAGGAACAGAAGTGTTTGCTGCTCATTGTTGAAGTCTCCCCGCAAATAAAACGTGATGTATCAGGGCTAACTGAGCAGGCAGGCACAGACCCTTCTCTCAGGAAAGCTGACAGTGAGGACAGGGCAGAACACAGACACAGTATTTTTTTGAGGGCTTACAAATTGCTCCTGCTCCTTTTATAACTGATCATTGTTGTTGGGCTCTAATGAGATTTCCCTTGTGCCTCTGTAACACTAAATATAACCTGTGATATTCCTCACGTGAGCATCTCCCTGTGAAAGAAAAGATGGATTTTCAAGCCTTTAGAATAACCAGCTTCTCCAGTTATAGCACAGGCACTTCTCAGCTTGATTCTGTGCCCCCACAATCCTGGGAGCTGCACATCAGCTCAATATGCATTTGATTGCTCTTGCAATCCTCTTGATTACAAACAGGGGATTGCTATTGTGGCAGGACTTCCCAAACGCTGAAGAACTGAATTCCAATGATGTCAGTGGCAACTGGAAGAAATAGGAAAAAAACCCAGATGGATAAATCCCTTTAAGGGGATCACAGTACAATCAACAACATCTCAACCATCCCTGCAAGAGCTTTGTCTAAGAACTTCCTGCAGTGCCAGTTCCAGGAGAGCCTGTGGGAATATCCCTGAACTGAACTATCCAAAACACTGGGAATTTTTCCTGACCTTTTACCCGAGCTGCTCCTGCTGCAGCTGAAGCCCATCATTCCCCTATTTGCAGAAGGTACAAGGGCACATTTTGCCATTCCTCTTTGCTTCAGCCTGGCAAGTATTTGGCAACTTGTTTTGTGTCAGCTCAGTCCCCTCTTCAGGCCACACATTTCTCTCTCTCAGCTTTACCTCAATGGCAAATGTTCTACACCTCCAGCCACTCTTCATGCACCTCTTTGGGTTTTTCCCAGCTAAGCCATAAGCTTAGAAGTGTGGAAATTGTCCTTGAGCCAGGACCATTGCCAAGTGAAATGGAGAGGTTATTCCATGTCTTCTGCAATGTGCCCCTCAGAGCAGGCATCCCAGGAGAGCTCCTGGATTTCTGCAGCACTGGGTTTGTGCTGTGCTCCCAAGCATCACAGTCCTGCATCCTTTTCCCCCATGGCAGAAGCCTGGCCAATTGCTCTTCATCTTGCATTTGAGAAATTGATTTTAACTCCCCCTGCCAGGAAGTGCAACATTTTAATTACTTCTGTGGATAAAGTCTGTTGTTCCCACTCTGATCTGGACTTAAGAGATAAGTAAAGCAAAGCCTATCAGAAATTCTGCAGAATCTTGAGCTGGAACCAGGATAGCAGAATACCCCAACCAGTACCACTGCCATATGTCCTTCACCCTCCTCATCCTTGCCTCAAACTATCCTTGTTTTTTTAAAAAAATCTTCTTTCTCCCTCCATTTTTATTAAATTCTTTTCTCACCTGGTATTAGCAGCCACTTGCAAGCATCTGAACAAATGCAGGTGAATAATTAAGGGTCTGTGCACCATCCCACAGCATGGATAGGCCACAAGAATAGAAAACAGATTGTTTGCATTCTGCATTACTGATAATTTCCCAGCTGCCAGTGCCTGTTTCTCAACACAAATGAGTGGCAAAAATAAAGGACAATATCAATGGCCTTTGGGAGCAAGAGAGGACTGAATGCATAAAAGCCCTGAAAAGTCAAGACATAAAATGCATTCTTCCTTCCAAAGGGCCTAATCCCTATTTGGGGAGCACCAAGACACCTACAAATAGATAAAAACTTGAGGCTGGCTATAAAAATATTTCTGTTTCATTCGTCTGAAATCCACAGAGAGGCAGTGCTGATGCCAAGAACCCATAATAATACCCTGGCATCACAACCTGCAGGGCTGTCTGCTCTCACTTGTGAATACATTTATCACTGATAACGTGCCAAAATGTCCAAGAGCTGAATCCTGGGAAGGAAAGCAAGTTCTCATAGGCATGTCTGGGTGCAGCAGGACTTTTTCTGCATCTGTACTGGCAGTGTGTCACTCTCACCTCCCTACAAAACTGATGGACCAGTTACTGGGATCTTAACAAAATGGTTTTTACACTTCATATTTGTTATGATACATGGAATGTCCTATGCAGAAAGTGCACTGACACAAGAGTTGGTAGGCAGGTAAAGAGGCAAGACCAAGGTGGAAGAACATGAAAGCCAGAAATGGCTTGGATGAGTCCATCAGAGAGCTCTTCAGCCTCCCAGGGACCTGCAGTGCAACTGGGAGGGATGGATGGATCCAGAGGAACCCCCCAGAGCTGAGGAGAGGATGACAGAGATGTTGGCATGGGGAGTCTAGGACTTCAGCAAGGAAATGTAGACACTGAGATTTGGGTAAGCAGCCAAGGGATGGAGTGAGGGCCATGCTGCACAACCAGAAATACAAGGAAGGGACAAAAGAATTGGATTGTTTGGGTTTGGCAGGACGAAGAGAGACAATCTTTCCTTGTGAAAAAGCTGAAGAAGAGAGAAAAGGAGGAATTGTTTCCCAAGCGCTCAGTAAGGACCAAATTACATCAGGAAAGGCTGAGGTTACACAGGAGGAAAGAAGTTCTGCAGGTGAAACTCTTAATGCCCTGGGAGGCTGGAGCACTGCAGGACGAGGCTGGGTGAGCATTTACCAGAAATGCCATAGGCCAATTAACCACTGCCAAAGGGAGGAGGATGGGATGATAAAATGGATGGGATGATATGTGAAGATCCCTTCCAACATTATCTCCCTGCTTGCACGCTGCCAGGATGTGGGATGAGCCTTGTCCAGAAGGGTTACACCAGCATTTCCACACAAGACAGGCACTTTACACAGTGTAAAAGCCAACTCTGCTCTCAATAAAGGAAAAAAAGGAAAACTACCTTGTTATAATGTCCAATTCATTACTCAATACCATGTAACACAATAATGTTGCACTTTCAATCTTGGTGCATCTGCCTTGCTCTATTTATACTGTGGTCTTGAGTGTTTATCATCTCTTGCTAATGGCAATAGAGGATTTGCCACAAAAACTTAATTATTTGCCTTCTCTGAGAGGGTATTTTTCCTGATTAAAGCCTTCCTGAGAGCAAGGCAGGAAGCACTCAGCCCCACCAGGCATTCTTATACCCTAACCACTGAAATCTGGGACAAAGGCCAATAATCTGGGACAAACTCTAAAAATACACCAAACACTCCAGGACATATTTTATTGGTCCTTCCACACATGCCTTGAGTGTGTCAGGAGGCACAAGGCCACAGGTAACAGTGAAAGTTAACCCTGCAGCGCAGTCCAGCTGGCAGCAGCAGGGATATGGATGATTTTCTTCAGCAAAGCCATTTCAAAGGGATATGGCACCTCTGCAAGAACTTTCCTGTTGTTAAATCTTAATTGCAACCAGCTTAAAAAGCCTGAGTCGAGCTTTTTAAATAAAACAGTGGAATTTGAAAGATATTCTTCTGCCAACTGAGCACCTGGGGAGAGAGGAAGGCGAGGGAGGGAGAGATGACAGGCTTTGGCTCTAGGCTGCTGTAGCCACCATATGTGCTTTAAAAGACCTGCATTGCATTTCCAGGTAAAACACCAACACCTGAATGCTATGTGGGTGAATAACTCCCATCCTCTTTCACAGGGGATGGTGACTTAAGCAGAAAAGGTTGAGGGGCAGCCCGAGGGCTCTCCTCACCCTGCAGGTTCAAGGGCTGTTGTGTTCCCAGGCTCTTTTTCAGGTGCTGCAAAACCCCAGAGGTTCTGCTGGCAAACACCCAAAGGCACAAAGCTCTTCAGGCTGCCCTGACCTGGCTCAAACACTCTCCAAGCCCAGAGCAGGTTTCACACCTCACCCTGCCCCAGGCAATGTCAGCAGCAAAGTGGAACGACCAGAGCACCTCAGCAGCCCCACACCTGCAGTGTCACACCTTGGCTGGCCTCCTGCCAACGATGGGGACATTTTCTTCAGCCTTTCTGCTTGTCCCTCTCACGCAGAGGCTTTGTAGACAGCAAGAATGCCAGCAAAATGATGGACCTGCATTTATTTACCTCTCGCTTTTAATGGAAGGAGGACAGAATGCTTTATGGCCACAGAGCAAGAGATTAATAGATTGCCATTACTGGAGGCTGTCAGTCAATAGGGCTGTCACCAAGAAGTGATTCCAGTGTTACTACACCAATTTGAGAACACATTTTCCTGCCAGGCAACCAGGCAGTCTTAAACAGCAGGAATTTTGCTGCCGTGGCACTTGGTAAACTGTTTGAATGGTCACATACCATCAGCTGGCAGAAATACCTTCCTTCCACAGAATTTAACCTGCACTGACTTCAACTGCCTGCAAAACATGCTCTAGGAACTTAGAAATATTTATTTTTTTATGAGCTACACCTCATCAATGCTGTTATTTGTATTTTACAGGGAATCTGAGGCAGAGAGCTTAAAAGCCTGAGACGTCTAAAGTTTAGGATTGTAGTTTGCTTCTCTCTCTCTATATATATATATCTAAACCATGCTTTTCCTGACTCCTGGTCACTGGCTTTGGAGCAGCCAGAGCTTTTGTACCTGATGTTAAGGGAAGGCCCTCTGTGAGCTGTGAAAGCAGCACAGCCTGGTGTTCCAGGGGAATTTGAATATTGGTTTCCCGACACTAAAAGGCAGAGTAGTGCTTGAGGGCATAAGACAAAGCTGGCAACTACAGTAGCCTTAAGAACACTGCTTCTCAATGAAAAAAATACCTGAAAGGAACCTCAAACATCAGACAGTCCTTTGGCACTGTGACCTGGGGTAAAAAAAGGATAGAAAATGCAATTCTTTACCAATTAAACGTGCACTGTCATTGCAAAATTAGTCATGTGCTGTCCCTTATCCTCCTTGTCTGCACACAGGAGACTCCAAGTTGAGTGTGGGTGTGCTTTGGTACCCAGCAAGCTGGCATGACTTGGGGGTATGGATTAGAGCCTGGATTCTCCTTTTTGGGGACAGGTAACGTGCCAATAGCACAGTCACTATCCAGCATCAACCATCCTCCAGAGCCTTCATGCAATTAAGTTCCCCACCCAAAAGGCCAGACAATCTCTCCTGGATTTAAAGAGGAATAATTATAAAACAACTGCTGGTCACAGTGGTAAAAATAATGAGCTCTGCCCCAGAAGTCCTAACGAAATCCATCGGTGAGCAAAATGACACTAAAGCTCCGACCTGAACAAAGCTTTGGCACGTGGCTCTGATGCCAGCTGACATGTGCCAGGGGCTGGTATTTACACTCTAATCAAAACAGAGCTGAAAACCAAGGAAAAAGTTCAAATTCTGGGGGACAGCAAAACTGCTGGATTGTGGGCATTTCAGTAACAAATCCCTTTGCTCCGTATATTCCCTGCTAATTTGTCAACATCTGATGCCTTGCTCTTTAGTCTGGAGCTAAGAAAAGCTAACGAAAAATATAGTTTAGGGCCCATTCTGTCTGCTGCATCACTTGCTATTTTTGCTAGCTGCACTGAAGCCAGACTGCAAAGGGCAAATTTGTCAACAAGGGTGGGCTTTTTTAGAGTGAAGCCCAAGGGCTCACACAGACAGCAGCAAAGACTATCTGCATCCACGTCTGGAAGTTCAGGCTCTCATTTCAAGCTGCTTCAAATATAGAAATTCCAGCAAAGTTAATTGTAGCTGCATTATGGAGAGGTGACAGCAGTGAGTCCTTAGAAAGCTGGGGAAGGTCTAAATCTGCCTCAGTCGTGTTCCCTTTGGAGTTAGGCAAATCCTCTGGGAGCAGAGGATATTACCCAGGCTGATACTGGGTAAAAACCCTAATGGAAAATTTGGCCAGTGAGATTTGATTTTGTTGACCACACAGGAACAGCATTTGTTGAAAATAAGGACAAGGCTCTTTAGCAAACCCACCTTTTCTCCGCATGTTGAGAACTGTGCAACATCACCCTGCTGTATCAACTGGTCTGGGCTTTTAAAAGCTCCCTAATTCTGCTCACAGCTGAGAACTTGGCTTACTGTTATATTAAGAGACGGCTCTGTGGTGTGGGTTGGTTATTACGGGGAAGCAGTTAATTACAATAAAATGTGTAGTTAAAGTGACAATTTATTTACTCAAGGTTATGAATATAAATTGGTTTTTCTTACCCTTGCATTTTAAAATGGGGAGGTACAGGCTGGGATCCCAGGAGTTTCTTTAGGCTGGGGGTGATTTTCTGCAAGTAGCTTTAGGGGCCAATGTGAAAAGTGAAGCCTGTGAACCAGTTTGCTGCCTTGAGGCCACAGCACACAGTTCCCACCTGTTGCAAGCAATGTGAATATTGCTTAAGAAGTCTGGAAATGGGTCCCTTTAATTGCACCAGGGCTCTGTAACCTGCAATGAACCAACGCTGAGCTGAAAAATAAATCCCCGTTAGTGAACACTTGAAGAGATAAAGAAAATGCTGGGTCCTCTCCTCCCAGTATTTTCCATGTTTTATAACACCTCTGTCAGTATAAATTTCCATTCACTGAAGAAATTACACTTCATGAGTGCTACAATAGGATTTTAAGATAAATGGCATGCGAGCACTGCAGTTTTCTGCAAGCTTAAGTGATCCAAGTATCTTAATCACGTGCGCAGTATCAAAATACATGAATTTGACTTGTTACAGGAGTCACACAAGAAAGATTGAGTGTCATATGAGGCTGCAAAGCATAAACCACCTCAGCTAAAATTTATTTTAGCACGGCAGAGTTTTTTAACTGTTAAGTGTAATTATTTAAAAGCAGTCTGAGCTGTGCAGCTCTAATGAAAAGTGAAAACAAAAAAACAGCTCTTGAAAGCGCTGCTGGTAAGGGCACTTCTTGCAAGCACTGCCTGCTCTGAGCACTTGCTGCCTTTATTCACCACTATTTCTGAAATTCTTGGAAGGCTGATGAAGTTTTAAAGTGTCATCTTGCCAAGGCTGTAACATTATCTCCAGTGACAATACTCACTCCTGGGCTTTGGTGTTGCAAGATGAGAAAAAATTTTAGCTTTTTGGGTGGTAAACACCTCCCTGTGAAACGCCACAAACTGTCACCATGATATTTTCTGAGAAATCCCTTCACCAGGATTTCTTCTCCTGGGAAGCTGAGAAGCCTCAGCTTCTCCTTTTTTTGCTGCTCTGGAATGTGATCTGGAGATTTTTTATCCAAACATGTGAATTGTTTTAACTAATGACCAATCACCATCAGTTGTGTTGGACTCTGAAGAGTCAGTCATGAGCTTTCATTATCATTCTTTTCTAGCCTGCTGATGTACCCTTTCTCTATAGTTTGGTATAGTTTTAGTATATAATTTATTTTAATATAATATCACAAAATAATAAATCAACCTTCTGAAATTCTCATCTCTCACCTCATCCTGGGGACCCTCACAAACAGCATGGCAAATGAGATAGGAGGGTGTGACTGTGTTTACAGAGGTTTGAGGATGAGGGAAGAGATGAGGGTTTGATTCTGTTTTAGAAGGTTTGATTTAGTATTTTATGATATATATTATATTAAAATTATACTAAAAGAATAGAAGAAAGGATTTCATTAGAAGGCTAGCTAAGAATAGAAAAAGAAAGAATGAATAATAAAGGCTTGTGTCGTGGACAGAGTCCGAGCTAGTTGACTGTGATTGGTTATTAATTAGAAACAACTTTATGAGACTAATCACAGATCTACTTGTTGCATTCTACAGCAGCAGATAATCAATGTTTACATTTTGCTCTTGAGGCCTCTCAGCTTCTCAGGAGGAAAAATCTTAAGGAAAGGATTTTTCATAAAAGATGTGTGCGACAAGAGGGAGTTTAATAAATGAAACTTCAGGGTGTCCTAAACTCCTGGGCAAAAATCCCCCGATTTTCAGCTCTGGTGGGTGGCTCAGTGTGCCTGTGCCACGCAGCAGGAGCTGCCCTGGTGCAGGAGGGCCAGGCTGTGCCTGTCCCACCGGGTGGCTTCAGGACAACATCCGAAACGCCCTGGGCATGTTTCCTCAAAAGCGACGACAGGCGCGTGATGGACGCGCTGCCGAGCCCCTGCTGCAGAGCAGCCATTCAGGTGCTGTGCAATGGAGCTTTTCATAGCACAGCCATGGTTAAAAATAGGAGCAGAACTGGCCAGGGAGTGCTCTGAGCCCAGGCAGGGAGCGATCCTCTGTTTCTCAGCCCGCCTGCTCCCCAGGGCTGATGTTTTCTTGGACCGAGCTAAATGTCTCGTTTTAGCTGACCATGGGGATGCTGGTTCAGTGAAACACTGGGTCATATTTTATCACCCTACATATTTCTCCATACTTTAGACACGTGGTAGCTGTTTAACAACTTATTCCCCAAATGAAATAAACAGAAATATTGACTCATTATTTGCTTTCAAATGAAATAAGCAGTTTTATAGGAAATATTGACACATTATTTGTCACTTCTCTTGAGGCTCCAAATGCATCCTGAGCTGCTGCAGCCCACAGCCAGGACATTTACTTCTCATTTGACAACTGATTTCCATTCCCTTTTTCATCTTGCCCGGCCTTCTCAGTGATTTTTGCCACAAGCAGGTGACAAACATTTTGGTGGCAAAACCAGTTCTCACTGTGTGCAGATTAAGAAGCAAGAAACCCAAACTCTACTTATGTGTTTCTGAATAAACAGTGATCAGCCCTGACCCATCCCTTTGACAATCTTATTTTCTGTTCTTGGTTTCACCAGCTGCATGGCACTATCCACCTTGCTATTTCTGTGCCATAGAACTTGATCTTTGTGGGCTTTTGCTCTAAAAATTATTTTCTTGAGCCTTTCACATCGTTTTACCAATTGCACTGCCCTTCAGTGCATGTGCTAGCTGTAACTTTTCCCCCCAAGAGTATCATGTTTAAAGTCACAACCACCGTGCTCCTGCCAATGTATTCCTCTTAACTTACAGGAAACCTATGAATGAGGTATGATACCATGAATGATACTATTAATCACTTTATTGCAACTGCACCCTGGCATCCCATTCACTGTTGAGACCTTGTTACGCAAGTGCTGTACGTATATAAAAACAGTCTCCAGCTTCAAAGTGCTTACAAGCCTTTGTAAAAGCCTTCTGAAGTTTTCTGTGAACTTGTTACTGTAAGAAGAAGAAGAAGGAAAAAAAATTACAGATTTCTTCTTGGAACAAAATGCTTTTCAAACTTTTAGAAGAATGATTCATGTTTACTCTTATCTCCCTCCAGAGGAAAAAGAAAATGAGTTTAGGAATATTTTCAGCCTTAGTCCCCATCGGGTGAATTTGAGGGAGCTGACCTGGGACTCACTGCTATGCACAGCATCCATCCCTGCCACATTCCTCTCTCTGATGAGTCAGTGGACCTCACAGACCCAAAGTCTTGAGAATGACCCGACTTCAGCATCTCCCCCTTCCTCCTCCTTCCCCTTAAGATTCCTTTGCTGCTCCCTATAGCCATATTATTGAGTTAGAATTAAAATAAAATTGTGGAGAGCCTTCAATTCCTGTAATCCTGGCAGTGGAGAAAACCTTATTAACCCTGAAATGGCCTAAAAAAGGATTCTGCTGAGGTGTCCCTTCTGCCCTGGGGACCCTGGACACTGAGCCATTGCTCCTGCTGGATCTTGGGGTGCAGGGGGTTCCAGGACACGAGCAGGGAGCACACATTCCCACTGCCTGGAAGTGGGGGATTGTTTATTCTGCAAGAACACTGTTTATTCCTGGCCTGGTGGAGGCTGTGCTGCCCTCTCCACTGGGAAGGCAAGGAGACAGAGAATTTCACCAAGACAATGAGATGGTTTTGCCCTGTGCTACCCCACCCTCCACCCCATCCACAGCCCTGTCCTCCACCATTCCCCGACCCCAATCCCCCCCAGCCACCTCTGCCCTTAAAACCTCCGCCCCAGCCCCCTCTGCCACCCCCTGCCCTATTTGCACTGCAAACCCTGCCCCATAACCTGCTCCATCGACACACACCTTCCACCACTCTCTTCCCCTAACCCTTCCTCTCCAGACACTCTCTACAACTGCCCCCCTACCCCTAAACCTCACTTCCTCTCCTCTGTTCCTAAATCTTCCCCCGTCTCCTAAACCTCCCCCCTGCAGTCCCTTGCCCCAAAACCTGCTTCTATCCACACTGCCAAGTTCTGCCCCTATATCTCTCCTTTCCCCTAAACCTTCCCCCACAGCACCCTGTCTTCAAACCTGCCCCTATCCACACATATCCTCCACCTTGTCCTGTCCCTAAATCTTCTGCCCCCAAATTTCTCCCACCAGCCCACTCCACCATTCCCTGCACTATTTGCATTTCCCCCGCTCCCTGCCACCCCCATGTCCCTAAACCTGCCCCTATCCACACACACTCTCTGCCACCTTCTGGCCCTAAATCTCCACTTCCAGCTCCTGCCCCTAAAACTGCTGTGATGCACACATCCCCTCAGCCACCCTCTGCCCCTAAACCTCCATCCCCCCACAACCCTCTGTTCCTAAACCTGCCCTTATCCATACACACCCTCTGCACACATTTCCCCTAAACCTCTCCCTCCAGCTCCTGCCCCTACACCCTCTCCCAAATCCCTACACCCTCTCCTAGCAGTGCCCTGCCCCTATCCACACACACCCTTCTGCCCCCCATGATCCTAAATCTGCACTCCCACCTTCTGCCCCTCTCCACACACATCTCTTTGCTTCTTTACACTCCTAAATCTGCACTCCTACCCTCTGCCCCTAAATCTCTCCTCCGCAGCCCCCTGCCCCTAAACCTGCCCATGTCCACACACACCCTCTGGCCCTAAACCTGCCCATATCCACAGACACTTCCTGCAGCCCCCTGTCCCTAAACCTGCCCATATCCACACACACAAACCGCAGCCCCCTGCCCATATCCACACACACCCTGTTCCTGCCCCTAAACCTGCCCCATATGCACACACATACTCTCCAGCCCCCTGACCCTAAACCTGCCCCTAAACCTGCCCCATTCCTACACATACCAACTGCAGCCCCCTGCCCTAAATCTGCCCATGTCCACACTGATCTCCTCTGCCCCCTTATGCCCCTAAACCTGCCCATACCCATACACACCCTCCGCCCCTAAACCTGTCCATGTCCACACACACCCTCGGCATTCCTCTGCCCCTTAACCTGCCCATATCCATAGACACCCTCCGCAGCACCCTGCCCCTAAACCTTCCCATATCCACACTCATCTTCTCTGCCTCATGCTCCTAAACCTGCCCATATCCACACTGATCTCCTCTGCCCCTTTATGCCCCTAAACCTCTCCTTTCCAGCCCCCTGCCCGTCAACCTGCCCATCTCCACACACACACTCTCCCTGCCCCTAAACCTGCCCATATCCACACTGATCTCCTCTGCCCCCTTATTCCCCTAAACCTCTCTTCTGCAGCCCCCTGCCCCTAAACCTGCCCATGTCCACAGTCATTTCCTCTGCCTCATGCCCCTAAACCTGCTCATAGCCACGGACACCTTTGGCAGCCCCCTGCCCCATATCCACACACACCTTGTCTCTGCCCCTAAACCTGCCCCATATCCACATACATCCTCTCCAGCCCTCTACCCCTAAACCTTCCCCATTCCCACACATACCAAACGCAGCCCCCTGCCCCTAAACCTGCCCATGTCCGCACTGATGTCCTCTGCCCCCTTATGCCCCTAAACCTGCCCATACCCATACACACCCCCTGCAGCCCTAAATCTGCCCATGTCCACACACACCCTCGGCATTCCCCTGCCCCTAAACCTGCCCATATCCATAGACACCCTCCGCAGCACCCTGCGCCTAAACTTGCCCATATCCATACTCATCTCCTCTGCCTCATGCCCCTAAACCTGCCCATATCCACACTGACTTCCTCTGCCCCCTTACTCTCCTAAACCTCCCTCTCCAGTCCCTGCCGTAAACCTGCCATATCTGACACCCTTCCATGCCCCTAAACCTGCCCATATCCACACTGACTTCCTCTGCCCCCTTACTCTCCTAAACCTGCACAATACACACACACCCTCTGCAGCCCCCTGCCCTAAACCTGCCCATATAAACACACACCTTTGGCAGCCCCCTGCTCCTAAACCTGCCCCATATCCCCACACACCCACCGCAAGCCCCCTGTCCCTAAACCTGTCCATATCCACGGACACCGTCTGCAACCCCCTGCCCATATCCACACACACCCTCCCCCTGCCCCTAAACCTGCCCATGTCCACACTGATCTCCTCTGCCCCCTTCCCTGCCCTATACCCATACACACCCCCTGCAGCCCCCTGCCCCTGCCCATCCCCGGTGCCCAGCCCCGCTGTAGCCGGGGCTCCCCGCGGGTGCGGCCGTGCCGGACAGCGCCGCTCCCCGCTCAGCCCGCGGAGCTCCCGCGCCGCACCGCCCCCTCCAGCCCCTTTGTATCCAACATCCGGGTTTCCCCGCTGGCTCCGCGCTGGCTTCTCCCTTTTTTTAGAAGCCATTTTGGACGCGGTTCAGTTTTTTTTTTTTTTTTTTTAATTATTAAAACAAAACCCCAAAACAACAACAACAACAACAAAACCCCAAACCCCCATCAAACCTCCCTTTCCCTTCCTCCTCCACATTGTGGTTTTGTTTTTTTATTAATTTCCCTCTCCCTCCTCCCCATCCCGCACATGGCACCTCCCGCCGCGCCCCCGCGCCCGCCGCCCCGCGCAGCCCCGCGATGCCGCGGCCCCCCGCCGCCTCTTCCTCCTCCTCCTCCTCCGGACCCCGCGCCCCCTCCGCCGGCCCTTGCCTGCCGCTCCGCAGCCTCCCGCGATGCGGGGTCCGTACGAACGGCGCACGGTCCCGCTGCCGCCGCCGCCGCCCCGCTCGCTGCCGGCGTGGGTTGCGCGGGGAGGAGGAGGAGGAAGGGGGGGGGGGGGGATGCGCGGGGGAGCGCGCAACCCGCGCGCGGCTGCGCGGGAACCGCGCGGGAACTGCGCGGGGGGGGGGGGGGGCGTGTGCGCGCTCGCCCCGCGCTGCTGGGGGAGCCGGAGGGGCTGGGTTGGGAGGAGGAGGAGGAGGAGGAGGAGGGGGAAGGGGAAGAGGAGGAGGAGGAGGAGGGGGAGTCGGTGTGTGGTGCACGCCGCGCTCCCAGCACAAAAGCCCAGGGAAAGAAACTCTTGGAAAGCTGGGAGCGAACGGTGGGGCCGGGCAGGAGCAGGTCGAACCGTCCGGGTCTGTTCGTCTCCACTGGATAAATTTTGCAACTGCGGAGGAATTAAATCCGATTTTCTTCTTGTTGTTGTTTTTTTTTATTTTTCTTTTTTTTTTCCCACCCCCTACCCCCAAGATTTTTTTTTCTTCTTTTTTTCTTTTTGAGAGCGAGAGAGAAGGCAGAGCCGCGCTTCTCTCCCCCCTCTCTTTTCACGCGCTCGATCTTTTTTATTTTTATTTTTGTTTCCCTTGGGGTAGAGGTGCACGCGAGGAGGGAAAAAAAAAAAAAAGTAAAGGACTATGTTTGCTTCGTGGCTGACTTTCGCCGTGCTCTGGGGAACTTTCTGTGCAGGTAAGAGCCTCTCGGCGTGTTTACCTCCCTCTCGGGCTCTCGGTCGCGTCTCCAAATGCAGAATTGAATGGGCCGTGCGGTTCTTTGCAGCCACCCTCCAGCACCCTCCGAAGCACAGCACCCGAGCTGGGGAATCCCCCCACCGCTGCATCGCCTTCATTTCCTTTATTGTTGCTATTATTATTATTTTTTTTTTTATTTTCCTTTTCACTCCCTCCCTCTCCGTTTTCTCCCTGCTCGCAGGACGAGCCTTCCCGTGCTGCTTTTTGTTCCCTCCAGGCAGCCTGTGGGAATTCATGGCAATGTAAACACGGCGCGATCTCGAGGAAACTTTGCAAAAATGGGCATTCACTCCTGGGGCGGGGGCGTGGGGGACAAGCCGAGGATGTTGCGGGAGGGGGGCACAAGTTGGGAGCAGCGGGAGGAGACCCGGGCTCGCTCCGGAATGCTGCGGGCTCTCTCAGGTAGTGGCCATGTGTGCGCTCCGCTCCTGCCGGGCTGCGCTTGTGTAACTAGGGGAGGGTGTGGGGGACCCCCCCTCCATCCCAAAGGGACCCCCCCCGGTTCCCCTTTTCCCCCCCGGGACGCTGCGATCCCATAGGGTTAGCACAGAACGAGCCTGTGGGGGCTGGCTGCTCCGTGGGGAGCGGGGAGAAAGTTGGGGAAAAGGGGGTGTGTGCGGCGGGGGGTGCCTGGGGAGCATCCCTCCGGAGGAGGCTCTGCGGGCGGAGGAGGGTGTTTATTTTGTAATAATCATCCCGTTTATTTTACGGACATGGGCTACAAACTTCATCATCTCCATCCTGCGGGGTGCGCGCTGTGCCGGAGGACGCGGGTGGAAGTTCGCCCAGAGCCCGAGCGCGGCCGGGGGAGTTGGAGGGGACGGCGGGCAGCTCTGGGGGACGCGGGTCGGGCTCTCCGTGGGGCGGCGGGAGCGGTCCGTGGGGCGGCGGGAGCGCTCAGCCCCTCTGTGCTGCCCTCGAGCACCTGAACACGCGGGCACGCTGGAAATCCCCGCGCTCCCCGCTTTCCCTCCTTGTTCTAATTATTCCTTATGTTATTGTTGTATTTCCCCTATTCTTTTTTATTGCCGCCGCGTTTTCCTTAGGAGAAGGCAGTGCGGCAGCAATTTTGCCTCCCCCCTTCTTGCCTGGTCACCAGGATCCCCCCGGGGCTGAGCCCCCCGCCCGGCCCTGGGCTGTGCCTCGTTACATCCTTAAATCCCTTCCATCCCCGGCCGGGGCTGGGGGGACGCGGAGGGGTCAGGGCCGGGGTTGGGGGGCTGTGTGCGGCCGGGGGGCTCAGGGCGCGGGAGGCAGCGATGCTGCAGCCCCGCGATGGGCAGCCGCGGAGTTCCCGGCGCTTTGGCATCGCCGTGGTACGGGTGGGGGCCCGAGGGGTTTCCCCGCGGATCCCGGTGCGGATCCCCCGGCCCGGGGAAGGCGCTGCCCGGCGGGGCCGCGGGGGGAGCGGGCGCGGAGCCGGCCCCGGGGCGCTCCTGCAGCCGGGCTTCCTTTGTTCCGAGTGCCCATTAAATATGCGCTGCCACCGCCTGCCTCTGCCATTACCCGCCGTGCCACAGCTTCCTTATTTTTTTTTAAGTCACACCAAAAGTGAGTGCGAGCGGCAATAAAAAAAAAAAAAAAAAAGGAGTGGACAATAAAAAATTAAAAAAAAATTAATTTCTTAGCGAGCAAAGCCAGCTCGGGATTTTTTTATCTGATGGCCGGGACACTTGTACGCAGCTTTGTTTGCATGTGTTGGGAAGGGGGATGTGCGCGTTTGTATTTACATAGCAGCGCTGAGCAGAGCAGGTATTTTGGAAGGAGGGAGCGGGGGGGCTGTGTGTGTGCCAGCAGCATTCCTGGTGCTCGGCGTTGCTATCATCACAACAGCTCTCCTGGCTGGAAAATTCTATTATGTGCATAAAGGAGATTTATGGTCAATGTATTTTCTTTCCATATATCTTGGAATCCTTTTATCTCGGGTGATTCAATAAAAGAGATGGCTTCCGGATTTCTTTTTTTGTTTTTGGTTTTGTTTTTGGGTATGGCGTTGGGTTTTTGTTTGGTTTGGTTTTGGTATTTAACCTGATCCTATGGCTGTGTGCACAGAGTGGCTGAAATCTAAGTTGGAGGGGAGAAAAGCAATTGCTCTAATAAAAAACAACACCCTGAAAGCTTCTTAAATGTATCATGATATGAAAAAGATAATCTGACAGGGCATACCTATGCTGAATTTTTCCTCACCCCCCTGAAAATACAATAAAGAAACCCCAGAAAATGAATATAATTCTGTTTATATGGAAAGGTCCTTTTGAATCACTAAATCAGTGCATTAGAACCATTCTATAAATCCCTCCCTCTTCTAAAGCCTTTCTTGTGATATTTATGAGTATTTATCAACGTGATCTTTATTGCCCAGTTTTTCCTAAAGCTGTTCAGTAAAAAAAAAAAAAAAAAAAAAAGAAGGAAAACAAGCTGAGATACCCAAAGTTGGAATGTGTTGCTGGGATTCAGAGCACTGGGCTTTGCTCAAAGTCTGCCTTTTGTGTGTGTACATGTTAGGGCTCTGTGAAAGTGGTGGGCTTTTCGAAAATCACTTAACCTCCATTGTTGATGCTTCTCATCTCTACCTTGGCTGGATGTAACAAAGCAAGCACGGGCTGCTGTTCTATAAAAAAAAAAAAAATCTGTCACGCTCAGTTTTTTGGAATATTGAGGATTCGTTGAGGAAAACATTATGTTTATTTTTAGCCCTTTGTTTGCAAATTCTCTGCAGCCCAAATGTTCAGAAATCATGTTTTAATCGACGAGCTTGAGAAAATACAGAAGGTGTAAAAGGATTTGTCTTGCAGAATGCATTGCTAACATGTTTTCCAAGCCATTACATTACTTTTATTTTGGTGCAAGTTTAAGTAATGCCATGCAGCAATGAACTGTGTTGCGAATGGATCTGGTCTCCTCTTTCACTGTCTTGTATTTATTCTCTTGTGCTTGAGAAAGGGAATAAAACTGGCTTCATTAGCTTGCTAATTAAACACAATGAAGTGCGTGGCCCAAGGTTAATGGCAATGGCCTTTAAAAACACAAAACTCTTGAACAGGTGTTTTGGATATATATTTTTTTAATCCGCTATCAAATCTAGATAATTACACCACCGACATAGCCACTGTCAGAGTTCTGTGGAGAAGAAAATGCTGTGTTAGAGATGCCAGCCATCAGTGCATTAGTTTTAGTGACATTATTTATAAACACCTCTTCACGTCCTGCACAACCTGTGGTTAACTCCCCCCTCTCCGTTTGGAAGCATCTCCTGCATCCTCCCTTTGGCTCCTGCATTAAAAACCCTGGATCCCTGCACCAGAGTGAGGGTTTAACCCGAGCTGGGGAGTTGATTAAAGTATTTACAGGCTGGAATTTCTGCCTTTGCTGGTGCCTTTGAGCAGCCCGTGCTATGGGAAGGAGCAGCCGATTAAAGCCGAGGGCTCACAGTGCCGGTGGAGCTGGAGCTGTCAGCAGCCTCCTGTCCACTCTGCTCTCCATCAGCTAAAACATGCTTGTCAGGCTTTTTTGTGCTCCCTGTGACGCAACAGTTGTGGACCTCCCCTGCTGGCACTGAATAGATGGTAGGGAAGAAAGAAGCAGGCCAACCTCACTGGTTTTTCTTCCCCCCCCTTTCTTTTTTCTTTTCTGTTTTGTTGTTGTTTTTGTCCTCCTCTCTCCCTCCCACCATTCTCCCCCTTCCCCATGCACACACTCCTTGCTTTGCAGATCAGCTCCCTGTCTCCACTGCACAGGGAGAGATGGAAGAGAGAATCTTTTGAAATGTTGGTGATGGGATGATGGGACCAGCCCAGGAATCCTGCTGCTGTGCTCTCCATGGTGTGGGTCCTCCTGCAGGTGTAAAAGGAACCAAGGAATGCTAATCTTTTTTGATCAAGGGAGAAGGAGATGGATGACAGAGATTTTTTGAGGCTGAACACCTGTCAGGGCTGTGCTTATGTGCTCTGCCCAAAGGCAAAGTTGCCTGTTCCTAGAAAGCCATGCCACCTTTAAAATAAAATAACTAGAAGGCAAAGTTACTCCATTTTTGGGGCCTTGTAGCAGAAGGTGTTTTGGCTGTCGTGTTCCAGGACCTGCTTTTAGGAACATTTCTAAAATTTAGTGTTAAAGTAGTTGTTTGTGGTGCTGCACTAGAATAGTCAGAATTAAATGGGATTTCAGGAGCACAGCACCTTTCAAGCCCCATGAAATGTTAACAGAAATGACCTTTCTATCAAACACACCCAGGACAGTGGTCTAAAAATTGTGATAGTGTCTTTGTCACCCTTTGCTTCTGGCTCTGCAGGGCATGGCAAGGAAGGACACTGATGCTCTGATGTCTCCTTGGAAATCCGTGTGTCCAGCCCTGTCTGCTGGCACTGGAGAAGTGTGGCTGAAAATTGGGAAGGGTGTAGGAACCTTCTGGAGCTGAGCAGTGATCTAGACCCAAATGAAAGCCCTGAAGGGATTGTGCCCCCGGGCAACTGGAGAAGTGCTTGTGCACTGGGAAAGTCTCATGGAGGCAGCTCGGGCAGTCAGGGTTGGTCAGTGCCTGCTGCAGAATTGGCATTTTCTTGCTAAATGGGCAGGAGGAGCAGTGTCACTGGGGCAGGTGGGTGAGTTTCCCAGGTCCTGAGGTGGGCAGGGAGGTGGGCAGTGGGATGGGCACTGAGGTGGGCACTGGGGTGCTGTGCCTTGGCACCCCCACAGCACCCGCGCTCCAGCGCTCTCCCTGCAACCAAACCTTGTGGGAACTCGGGAAATGGGAACCATGGAGTGTAATCTCTGCTTTAAAGAGGTGTTGTCTTTCTCTTTTATCCCTCCTTGGCCTTTGATTTTAAAGCTAGCAGGGGAGTGTGATTTTCCTGCCTGGCCAATAGCGCTGCCTGGATCTGAATTATTCAGTGTAGCACTTGGCATTCTGCACCCTGTTCCCACTTAAGCTCTTTTTCGCCTGTTCCTTCATGTGGAGATTTTCACATCAGTGAAATTGGATGTGTTTAAGAGAGGTGTTTGTGGCCAAAGCATTCACCAGTATAAGCTCTACTCTTCCCCTTCCCTTTCCCCTCCATTAACCATTGAGGATCAGCTAATGTCTAATCTCTTCTCTTCATTATTACTTCATTCTGAAATGATTTTGTATGTCATTAGTCATTTGTTCCTTTAAGGTATATTAGAAAAATATACATCACTCCCCCCCAGCCTTCTTTGTAAGGTTTCTTGGAGCCACTGAAGTCAGAGGGGCAAAGAAGTAAATTAAAAATGAAACATTCTGAAACGTTCTGCCTGTGTATTCTGCAGACCCAGCACATTTTATGCTTATATTTGAATATAACTGTTGGTCTTTTTCACCAGTTTCATGTTCTTTTCTCTCTGTCATCTTCCTCCTTTACCATGGTATAGCTTCAATTCAAACTTAAAGAGCAGCAATTGTCAGTGTACACTGTAAAATAATAATATGCTTCCCTCCAGCACACAAGTGCCTCTTGTTTTGCCAGTATTTGAATCTTTTACTCTGGTTAGGTTATTGCATGTGGCATTGGTCCATCACGCTACTTAAGGAAAAAAATCTGTTGCTGGTGTCTAGGTGCCTCAGAAAAATACTGCTCCTCTTTTTGCAAAGTGTAGAGAGAAGGTCCCTGCCCCAAAATCCCTGAGCAGAGGGGCCAAGAGAGAGAAAATTCTGCCTGCAACCTCTCCCTGCTGCATCACCAAGTGGCTCAACCAAGGTCACACCCAATATTTTGTACCTGTACTGAAAGAATAATCTGCATGAAGAAATGTTTCTGTCTGGGGTAAAATTTGGCTTAAACCTGAGTATGCTCTGTCGATTTTATGTGATTTTTTTAAATTTCTTTTCTTCTGATGGCTGTGCTGGAGGTGGTTGGTGCATTTTTACTCTTGGAGAGATCCTTTTCTCTCAGGCTGGGCTGCCTGCAAGCAGGGACTGGCTCATACAGGTGTGCAAAGAGAAGCACAGAGGGAGGAACAGCCTGATGTGCCTGGCTGGAGGAGGATGTGAATGCCCCGTGTGAATGATGAGTTTCTCATCAATAATTCCACAATTTCCACCTTGGTGTGTGTTTCAGCTCAGATTCAGTTTCGGGCTTTGGGGGAGCTCTGCTCAGGGGATGGCACAGCCCTGGCTGCAGAGCAGGAGACAGCCTGGGCCTAGAGCACCAGTTTTGCCTTCATGATGGGTTTGGGCTGTATTAAGGAGCTGAAATAAAGCTTTGAAAGTGTTTTCTGGAAGTGAAACTTGTATCTCTGGGTGTTTAATCTGGGAACATAAAAATTTACCAGTTATTCCTTGGTGGGAGTGACTTCTCTGAGATCTTGAAGTCAAGGGCAAGGACATTGCTTCCATCCTCTGGGGTCCATGGCTGGTGCTCTGACCACCTCATTATCCTTTCTTGTCCACCTGGAATTAAATTTGCTGGGAAAAATAGAATGTTCTGGTAATTTTGTTAAACCAGAAGTATCATTTTGGGTGTTTTTTCTCCTGTCTGAGTCTCATAGTAATGTATAGTGTATGAATGCCTCCTCTTTAAATAAAGAGAATAAAGCACATGAAAAGATGCAGTGCTTTACAATCTCAGCTCCATTAATTTTCACTCAAGTGGATACTCAGGCAAATTTAGATGTGGATTTTTGAACTGGACTTCTCCTGTCTAATAAGTACTTTTGTGTGACAAAGAGAGAGGAAAAAGGTGCTCCTGGGAGCAGAGGGGGTGAGTTAATCCTCCTCCAGTAAAGCTGGAAATTGAATGTATTGCTGTCAGTTTTATAGAGAAATAAACAAAACCTGGGGGAAATGAGTGTGTGTCTGGCACTTTCTGGACCAACCCCAAGTCCCAGCCTGTGCTGAACGAGTCCCAAACCACAGCAGCAAAGGCTGTCATTTTAAAAATTCCATAGTAGCTGACACTGTAAGGTCTTAGGTGCTGTGACTGCTTCTGCAGGTTTTTTTTTTTTTTAATTATTTATTTTTGTTATTTAAAGCTTTTTCCCATTATAGAACTTGTTTTCTTAGTGGTAGCAGAACTTGAAATTTTCTGTGTGGTGCCAGTAGTGCTAATGCAATGCTTCTTCCTAATTTATTTCTCTAAGGTGTGAGATGCTAAGCCTTTGAGTGGATGAGAGGGATAAAGTTAGCTCCATTTGTGCCTGATCTATCAAATGGTCAATCTAGGTCGCTAACTGTTCTTTTCTTCGACATTTGGCTATTTAAAAATGCCTCGTGTAATTGGTGCAACCTCTAAAATTTGGCTTTTAGGAATATTTTGCTTATACATAATTTACCTCTGCTGACTGCTTTGAATTCCTGGGGAGGGAGGAATGCAGCCATGGGTCTGAAGTGAAGAAATGTTCAATCAAAACTCGTCTCTTTTTTGTGACTTTTAAGAAGTACTTTGGAAAATGAGAATATTGCAGGGTTTTTAAGCCCTTTTAGTGCTGTTCTTATGTTTTGCAGTCTCTGGATTGCTACTGAGGGCTGGTGGCTGTTGCTGCAGTTTGGCTGAGCTGTCTGCAAACTCCCCCCTCCAGTTTGCTACTGATACTTTCTTCTTCTGGGAAAAGAGGGAATTTGAGCTTTGCACAGTTGATGTCCAGGCCTTTCTCTGAGGCAGCAAGCTGAGCTTTGCAATAAGAAAGTTCTAAGGAGGCCATGGCACTGCTTCTGCAAGAGCCAGTGAGCTTTGTAGGCACTCAAATGTGGGAAGGCACTGGCTTTGCTTCAGACCTGGGCATTGCCACATGGATTTCCAGGTGTTCCTTACTCAGCAGAGAGAAACTGCAGTTGGCTTGGGATGCAGCTGCCCAGCAAAGTCCAGATTTGTGGTGATCCTGGTGGTGGCCTGTGATGGTGCTCACAGGGGTTTTCAGATCGGGGAAGAGATGAGGATCTGACTCCACGTTTCAGAAGGCTTGATTTATTATTCTATGATAGATATTACATTAAAACTATACTAAAAGAATAGAAGAGAAGGTTTCATCAGAAGGCTAGCCAAGAATAGAATAGCAAAGAATGATAACAAAGGTTTGTGGCTCAGCTCTCTGTCTGAGCCAGCTGACTGTGATTGGCCATTAATTAGAAACAACCACATGAGACCAATCACAGATCCACCTGTTGCATTCCACAGCAGCAGATAACCATTGTTTACATTTTGTTCCTGAGGCCTCTCAGATTCTCAAGAGGAAAAATCCTAAGGAAAGGATTTTTCATGAAAAGATGGCTGTGACAGTAGCCTTGTCCTCCATTCTTGGGACAACAGAGCCATGGCAATGTGACCTCCAGGCTCCCAGCTCTCTTCTTTCTCCAAATCTTTATGTTTTGGGGTTTTATTTCCCCTCAGTATGGGGAACAGTGGGATTTGTCTGGCCACTTTAGTTCCTGAGGGTAATTAATGGGTTAAGAATGCAAATTCCCCTGTATATTTGCAGGCTGAGAAATTCAGTTGTCCTTGGGTTTCTGTGGTGAGAGTATCCAGTTACAGCCCAGCAGCAGCCATTGGGCAGCTCTTGGGTGAACAAAAGTTTGAACTCATAATCCTTTGCTTTCACATGCACCCACAGCTTATCAGGCACTTTTAGTTTTATAGGAAAGCTTCTGTTAAAGCACATTCTTACACCTGGGGCAAGGCATTTTTCCAAATACCTGTTACAGTTGTGCTGGAAAACACTCAACAGAAAAGTGAGTTTTTGTGGTGGGCAATAGGCACTGGTGCTGACACACCTGGAGCAGTGCTCTGCTATGAAATTCCTTTTTATATAAGGAGCTGGAATGCAGATGAAGCTTAGCACAGCCTGAAGCAGGATGGGATGGTGCTTTTTGATGCTTGGTGCTGCCTTCCTGGGATGCTGGCTCTGGTAGCTGCCAGAGATGTGGAATTCAGGTCTGGGGAGGGTTCTGGAGCCATGGCAATACCATCTCTGAATGGAAGCTTAGGTGGAAATGCTGCCATGGGGTGTGCCCTGACACTGAGCTGTCTCATCCCTGCTCCTGGGCTTCCTTTGAAATATTTCAGAGACAAATGTCTTAAAAAACCCCAAACCAAAACACAAATCGTAACTTCCTCTCCGTCGAAAAAGCAAACCTCAGAAAAAGGCAAAGAATCCCTCCAACAACCCAAAACTCATGGAAATGAACGTTTTGATCTCATTGCTGTTATTTTACTGCCATAGGCTCTTCCTCAAGCTCCTGGAGCATCTTTGTAAAGTGAAACCATGAAGCTGGGCCCTGTGGAAGGGCTCAGTAATAGCAAGAAATTCCTGTGTAGGTTTTAATCACCTTTTACAGTGTTTGAAACAACACAGTGTCCCTCCAGTCCCAATTTCCAGGCTTCTTTGGCTCTGTGATAAGGACCAGCAATGCCTGATGGAGCCTTCTGATGAGCACACTTGCTGTCCCTGGGTGTTCCCTCTCCTGGGTGCAGCATGGTGGCACAAAGCTCGTTCAGCCTGGATTTTGCTGGATGTTAAAAAGAAAAAAATGGAAAGGGAAAAACACCCAGCCACTGAATGTGCTGTCCCCAGGGCTGCTGTCTCTGATGCCCTGACACTCTGCCTGTTCACATTTGCTGCAGACTGGCTGCATGTGCCCGTTCCTGGAGGGTATTTTATATATTTTAACATTTATATTGTGCCTTAGATAACTGTGGAAGTCTTTAAGAGCTAATTTTTATTGCTGTAGAAAGTTTCCTCTAGATACATAGCTTCTGTTGTCATCTAATGGGACAGAGTTAGTGTTGCTAAAAGCAAACACGAGAAAATTTTTTTTTTCTTCTCTTAATTGGTAATAGAATTTCCTTTCCCGTGCAATCGTGTAGGGATCGACTGCTTATTATGTAGCAGCTAAAAAGAAACCCTCCAAGGTAACTGTGAGCCTCAGAGGTAAATGAGATGCAAGTGTATCTGTCTGGGTAACTGTGTCTGTGGGCTCCTTCTCAATGAATCCCTGGTGAAAGAAGAGACCCTGGGCGAGGGACGTGCCCTTCTCCTGCACCCAGAGCCGCTCTGATGATATCCCCAAAGCTTTTTGTACATGGAAATCATGTTGGAATGAGCTAACATGCACAGCTTTGAAGTGTGGCACAACAAAATAAAGATGGCTAAAAATAGGCCTGGATATGAAAGGCAAAAAAAGTGGGAGAGGGGGGAGCTGAGAGTCGTTTTCCAGGCATTGTTGATAGGATTTCAGGGTCCCGAGGAGGGGAGATGAATGTCTTTCTGTTACAGGAACAGCTGCTCTCTGTCCATCCGGATCCAGTGTTTGCCTATCCGACTCATAATAATTAAACAAAAGAGTTATTTCATAGCAGCCTTGGTGGAGGATTTATGTTGGGATTTTATCTTTTTCAGATTTATACTTTTCTTTGTCTAATTCAGAGAAATATAAAGTTAAACCTCTCACCTGGGCTGGGGCTCAGCCCTCATCAGATCTGTTACAGCTGTCTGGTGACTGGGCCATTCAGAGCTGTATTAATTAAACAAACCAAAAAGAAAAGAAATAAAATCATTAAGCTTCTCTATTGCACTTGTTCTTTGTGAGCTTTGTGTCCTGAATGTGTGATTCAGGTGTTAGTAGCTCCCTAGTATGGCCACTCAGTGCAACATGCAGATTTCTTTTCCTCTTTCCTTTTACTTTTTACTGATTTCCACTCCCCTGCCCATCTTGAGAGCTAGGAGGTCTCTTGACTCAGAGAAGGGACACAAAGAAGTCTCAGATGCAAAGTGTAGCAGCACTTTGGGAATGGATCTGCACTTTGGGAATGGATCTGCATTTTGGGAATGGATCTGCACTTTAAAAATGGATCTGTGCTTTGGGAATGGATCTGCGCTTTGGGAATGGATCTGCGCTTTGGGAATGGATCCACACTTTGGGAATGGATCTGCATTTTGGGAATGGATCCGCACTTTGGGAATGGATCTGTGCTTTGGGAATGGATCCGCACTTTGGGAATGGATCTGCATTTTGGGAAGGGATCTGCACTTTGGGAATGGATCTGTGCTTTGGGAATGGATCTGTGCTTTGGGAATGGATCCACACTTTGGGAATGGATCTGCATTTTGGGAAGGGATCTGCACTTTGGGAATGGATCTGTGCTTTGGGAATGGATCTGTGCTTTGGGAATGGATCCACACTTTGGGAATGGATCTGTGCTTTGGGAATGGATCTGCGCTTTGGGAATGGATCCACACTTTAAGAATGGATCTACTTTGTGGGGCTTTATTCTTATGCAGTTAACCAGCAGAACCCCTTGGTGTGGGTCAGTCCTTGTGGCAGAGTGAGGCAAAGTTTCCTTACCTGGTACCTTCTTGTGTATTCAGCCACAAATTTAACACAAT
This sequence comes from Zonotrichia leucophrys gambelii, assembly GCF_028769735.1. Classification (NCBI taxonomy): domain Eukaryota; kingdom Metazoa; phylum Chordata; class Aves; order Passeriformes; family Passerellidae; genus Zonotrichia; species Zonotrichia leucophrys. The sequence goes on along the minus strand of NC_088171.1, from coordinate 6,475,213 downwards.
TTAGGGTTGCAGCCTCATCTTAGCAGAACTCTTCCACCACGTTCTGTCACTGCCCCCGTGCAGGGTTTCCAGAAGATTGCACCTGGAAATTGCTGGTTTTCACTTCTTTTCATCACAGATTTTTTAAAAGGCATGCTGAAGCTACCATTCCTTGAAGATCCAGGCTAGAATTTACCCAGTGCTGAAGCACCACAAGCAGCTCCCTGATGTCCAGGGCTCCCATCACAGGATCCTTTCCCAGGTTTTAATGGGATCCATGCCTCCATGTAGCTGCCTTTTGAACCCTGTCTGTTAATTTAATACCATTTACCCCTCTCCAAAGGAGAGTGGGCCCAGTTGGATGGTAAGGTTAAAGCCAGAGCTGTGCTATGTTTATATTAATAATTTCTACTGGTGAAATATGGATCTGAGACTTTGCTCATTCATTTAAACCTCGTAGTTAATAGGCAATAGTGGAAATGTACCATGTGCATGATTATTGCAGTGACCTGATTTCACATGCACTTCTTATCTTATCTGACTTCTGATAAAAAAAAAAAAGAATTATATATAAAATTGATTTTGGGAGCCCTGTGAAGGAGAAGGAAACCACTTATTTCAACCCCCAAATTCCTCTGAGCTGTAGAAACATTGTCAAAGTAATTGTAGCCTTTTCAATTTTTTTTCTGCGTAGATTTCTTTCTGTGTAGTCTCAGAAAAACCTGTGCTCTGTTGATGGATGTCACTGGTTTTTTTTACTTGTGACAAATATCTCCCAAGGTATTGTTTGAGTGATGTAGAATTGGTTCATGTGTAAAATTCCAGCTTTTCATGAATACTTTATCACGAATATGTGCATGCCAGGTTTTTCTGGATTAAGGTGTTATACCTTTAGAGGTTTGCTGTGGGATATCATCTTAATCATTTTTTGCTGTAATTTAATCACCTTAATTAAAACTGCATTGAATTGTGGAAAGTAATTTGGATCTGGAGAGCAGTGGGGTTCATATTTGTATTTTTTTTTGTCTTGTTAGATGATGGTAATGGTCTTGGCAAGTTTCTGCTAAAAATTAGCACAGTGTATAAAAACTCATGTTGCCAAGTTAGTCCAGTATTTCTCCAGCTAATTGTGGCCTTGAAGGGTACAATAGAAAAGGTCATCTTTGTTAGAGAACTGCAGGCTTCTCCTGCGAGACAGAAATCCATGTCCTTATCAAGGATGAAATCTTGGCTCCTTGGTTACACAATTGAGCTTTGCTATAATTTGGACATCATTAGGCTCTTTATTAAAGCAGAGGAACACTCTAATCAATCTTGGTGCTTTCTTTTCTTAAATGTACTTCTCTTTCTGCATTCCTGTTATGGCTTCCCTTTCTTTTCCTGCTCCATGAACCCCATGAAGGAAAAGGGTCTGAAAAATTAAAAGTTGCTGGTTTTCCTCTTTTTTGGGGTGTTTCTTTCCCTGAAAGCTTCTGATTGTGACAAGGGTTATGAGAGCAGGATGTTCAACCTCCTCATCTTGCATTGAGACGTGTGAGGAGACATTCTGGAAACAGCAACCACTCCGTTTGGTTTGTGCTCTTAAACAATAAAAAAAAGACCCATAAAACTCCACAAAACCAAAATTTATTAGTGGTTGGCATTGCTTTTGCTTTAAACACAAACAAAAGGGGTTTAATTGTTTTTTTGGTGGGAAAAAGGCTCCTACCCAAGCCAGATTTTTTTCTGTGGCACACGATCACGGGGCAGAATTGTGGGGGAAAGAAAGAGGTTTGTATTGTGCTTTTATCCCTTTTTTTGTGTTCTGGGATTTGTTTTCATTGGGATGTTGGCACTCCCAGGAACATATTTTTGTGGCTCTGACTTGTGCATTGTAAAACATAGCCAACGCTTGCCATTTCTTTGTTTGTGTGCTGTTTCTTTAACCAGCAGATATTTTTCTAGTTGGATAGATAAATGGATTTTTCCCAGTTACTGGCAGTCAGATCTGATTTTGGCCAGCTATTATAGTTAGATCTGTGCTTCAGTAGAACTTCCTTCTCAAGGTTTTGAGTCTAGAATTTGGTGGCTTCCATCACCTCTGTTTGGATGGATGATGTGACAAACACTGAGTAGTTTTGCAATCAGTCGTATATGTGCTGTGGCTCTGCTCAGATAAAAAATTACACCTTTGAAAACAAGCAAAAACTGGAAAACAGACTGTGTTGTGCTGTTAGCTCTATCCAAGGATTTTGGTATCTAGCAACTTCTGTTCAGGAGTCCTGTTACTTTCAGTTAGATCTGACTTTGCACAGCTATTATAGTTAGATCTGTGCTTCAGCAGAGCTTCCTTCTCAAGGTTTTGAGTCTAGAATTTGGTGGCCTCCATCACCTCTGTTTGGAAGGATGATGTGACAAACACTGAGTAGTTTTGCAGTCAGTCCATGGCACTGCTCAGATAACACATTGCACCTTTAAAAACAAGCAAAAACTGGAAAAGAGACTGTGTTGTGCTGGCAGATGGAGAATGCTCTATCCAGGGACTTTGGTATCTAGCAGCTTCTATTCAGGAGCCCTGTTTTCCCCTGAATCTGCTTGCAGGGGCTCCCTGCTCGCTGTGTGATGCATGCTGAGTTGGAATCAGGAATGGGCTGTGCACCACCTCATTTACAACCCCCTGGCTGGCACTTCCCCAGTTGCTGCCTAATGGATCCCTGTGCTCTTCAGGAGTTCTCCCCTGCACTCCCTGGTTGGTGCAAAGATTTGCTCTTTGGGTAATGAGGAGAACTGAATGGTTCTGCTCTGGAGGGGTGAGCCTCCTTGGGCTGTGAGTTTTTAATGAAAACTTCAGGTTATGAATGTGCCATCATCTCATTGCCGTCCCTTGCTGCGTGGCATCCTGTTGGTCTAAGGTAGTTTAACTGTCTCCAGCCTAAATTGAGTACTGCTCTTGGTATTTATAAACTCCACAACTGTTAAACCAAGCCAAATCTCCCATTTCAGCAATGGCAGAGGGGTTGAAGACAAGGAGTTGTCTCTGAGGAATACATTCTATTATAGGTTGGGTATAAATCAACTTCTGACTTGTGGGTGTTGGGAGGAAAATTTCCTTGGGGACTAGTAATCCAGAATCAGCCTCCCATAAATCTGCTTGGATCTTCTCCTGGAGCGTGTGGAGCTGCTGGAGAGCTGATTATGGATGTAGACCATGGGTCTGGGAGTGTGAAATACTGCTGCTCACCCCCTTCCATCACCACGCTGGACAGACAGGTCCGAGGAGCAGATTGTTTCCAGTGTGGTAGAAGCGATGAGTTCATTGTTCTGTCCCCTCCCTCCCTCCAGTAAAACTGCAGACTTGGCTTTAGATATTGGGACTTGAAAGCAGACAGCAACAAATATAATGAGGTTGTTTTTGTTTTCCGGGGTTTCAGGTGCAAGTATGCACGTTAATCATGTTTTTGTGCTTTTCTGTATTTCTTTTCCCCTTCCTTGAGGGTAGAAAATATTTTTCTTTAAATGAGAAGCAATGTTTTACATCTTTTAAATGACCCTGAGGGATGTAGCAGCAAAAATCCAGCTCCTCATGGGGTAGTGAGAAATCCTGGGAAGGAAGAGCAGGGCAGGAGCTGATGCCACCATATCTGCAGGGACAGGTTGGCTCTTGTCAGCTGGAGAGAGGCAGTGTTTGCCTGTCATTGCTTGCTTTCTTCAAACAATGGGTGTTTTTGTTGTTTTATGGTACCACCCTGCTCTCTTGGTGCTGCAGGATCAGGCACCTCCTTTAAGGTGTTGGAATTGTCCCTACCTCATGTTGGTCACCTCCTTTTCACACCTGTGTCCATCCTGGTTTGCCCAGGGCTCAGATGCAGGGTTTACAGGGGGAAACACTGTTTACAGCCAGCTTCTCCTAATGGGAAACATGGCCAGTAGCAAATGACACCTGAGCTTGGTTTGTGAGCCTTTATTGACCTTTTTCTTTTATCACTTCTCGTGCAACTTGCCTCCTTCTCTCATTATTTGGGTTGTTTTGCTTTTTGTTTGTGTCCTCTCCACCTCTCTTTCTCTTTACAAGAAGTTGTCTGTTCCAGCTTCAGTAATTGTTTCCTCGCTTACCAGAACAAAAGCAGCTGAGCCTGGTGGATTTTTTTGCTTGTGTGTGTGCAGGGATTTTGCCAGGGTGTTTTTACGGACACTGCTGCTGAGCTCATCAGCAGTGCTGGGTAGCAAAGCCAGACTCTGGCACAGATTAGATATCTTTACAGATTTTTATCTGTAGGGAAAGGTGTCCTGAAGTGAATCTTCACAGTTCAGGAGAGGAGAGGAGGGATGGGGCCTGTGGGCAGGGACCCTCTTGCAGCATCTCCATCACTGCAGAGATCATCCTGCTGTGATGATCCTGTCAATCCTTCTGTGTTTGCAATGAACTCTTCCCTTCCCCTCCCCAAGTGCCTGTTGCTCCTCACAGCTGGAGGAACCTACCTGGAACTGGAGAAACCTGTCCCTGCTCTTTTCCCCACTGAGGCTGAAATCCTCTCCATTGCCCAGAGCAGCTGTGGCTGCCCCTGGATCCCTGGAAGTGTCCAAGGCCAGGCTGGATGGGGCTTGGAGCAACCAGGAAGGTGTCCCTGCCATGGCAGGGGATTGGAATGGGATGATCTATAAGGTTCCTTTCAACCCAAACCATTTGGGGACGAGATGATCCATAAGGTTTCTTTCAACCCACACCATTTGGGGATCTTCTGGCTCTCTCATTGGGAGATAATTCTGGTGACAATTTGCAATTGGTCTATTCTTCTTAAAACCTTGTCTGATAAAAGCTTTTTATTTATCTGTCTCCTCAGTAAATGTTCGTGGGTGGATGCTTACATGCTTACAATGCTTTTTGCTTATTTCTTTTCCTCTTCCTTGTCGACAATTCCAAGAGCCCTGGAGGGGAGCTGAATCAATCCCTCCAGCTGGAGCATCCCCTGTCCTGGGCTCATCCTCTTCCCACCAGGATCACACTTGCCACATTTTTTTTTTGAAGTTCCTGCTGTGATTAGATCCATTTTGGCTGCAATTTATAGACATTGCAGAGTCCTCTGGTGTGGCACTCCTGCCTCCCCCATCCCCTGGGTATCTGGGACACTGTTATCTCCTGCAGCTCTTGCTTGGTGGAGGATGAGCTGTCAGGAGATAGATCCCAAACAGGCAGCAGGTAGCTGGACTGAATTAAACTGAGAATGCCCTACTAACCCCCTTCTCCCTCCCCTCGTGTGTTTGGAAATGTCTTTTATCTGGACTGTAAATTAAATTATCATTGTTGATGTGGCTTCAAAGAAGCAGCAAGAATGAGTTGATGGGAGCTCTTGGGAGAGGTCTTCCACAAAAGCCTCCTCTTAGTAAAATATTCTGGCATCTTTTTTTCCTTTCTTCTCTAATTTTTTCAAACTTAGAATGGAAATAATAATTCAGTGTTTTCAACTTTCATGATACATTTATAGAGAAATAAAAGTCCTATAAATGTCTGATATATTATCTCTTCTTGCAGGCTTCATTGTAAAAATATTTATTGAGGTTTCATGGGCTTAAAGTGTTGTGGTCAGCACCATGAATGTAATGGTTTTGTTTAGGTGTTTCTTCTTCAATGGCACTTAAAAAAAAGCCCCAAAACCAAAACAAAGCAAGAAAACCCTCATAGCTTGTTTCTGGCTTTCTGCTATTTATTTACCACAGATGAATCTGAAAAGGAAAAGCAGCAGTTCCTTTCTCTTGTCAGAGCTGATGTAGCACCAGAAAATAAGTGTGTAAAATAATACTTGGGTTTAGTGGTGTACTAAGTTTGTTTAAAAAGATAAGGTATAAAAGGAATAGTTCTGTGAAGGATGTTTGTCTTTCCTTTGTTGTTTGTTGGGGTTTTTTTGGCGGGGGAGGAAGTGTTGGTTTTTATTTGTGTTTTTGTTTGGTTGGTTTTGTTTGGGTTATCACAGTTTTGGAGCTTCAGAGGGTCCAGATCCCAGGGAAGAGAAGGAAGGGGAACATGGAGCATTGACACGATTTAGAGAGGAAGGAGTGGAGCAACGGGAAGATTTGCAGGAAGAGAGACAAGGCAGCCTCTCAGTGCCTCCATTATTTTTTGTTTGTCCTCTTCTGCCTCCGGATCTTGATATCACATGACTTAACATTGACAAATGGAGCACTTAACATTTAAGGATGGAGAACTTCTCCTGTGGGGAAAGGCTGAGAAAGCTGGGATTGTTCAGCCTGGAAAAGAGAAGACTTTGGTGTGATCTTATGGTACCTCAAGGAGCTGCAGGGGAGCTGGAGAGGGACTTCTGGGGAGGGCATGGAGGGATTGGACATTGGCTTTAAATTAAAAGAGGGGGAATTTAGGTTAGATATTAGGAACAAATTCTTCACTGTGAGGGTGGTGAGGCCCTGGCACAGGTTTCCTAGAGAAGCTGTGGTTCTCCATGGATCCCACCCCTGGAAGTGTCCAAGGCCAGGCTGGATGTGATTTAGAGCAAGCTGGCTCAGTGGAAGGGGGAGGCTGGAACTACATGATTTTTAAGGTCCATTCTAACCCAAACTATTCTATTCTATTCTATTCTATTCTATTCTATTCTATTCTATTCTATTCTATTCTATTCTATTCTATTCTATTCTATTCTATTCTATTCCATTCCATTCCATTCCATTCCATTCCATTCCATTCCATTCCATTCCATTCCATTCTTTTATTATTCAAACAATTCTATTCTATTATTTTATGGTGTCTACATCTCATACACATCTGTTTATCCCTCTGCCAAACCCTTCCTGTTGAAATGTTGGTTTTCACCCCTTGGGGCTGGACAAGGGACACTGAGGCATGTGGGTGGTGGCGCAGACTGGGGTGTGGACATGCCAGGGGGTCACTGCAGGTTCCCTGGGATGTGAATCAGTGATTATAAAGTAACAGGGAGGTGTTCCTGAGCATTCTCAGCACCGATGCCCCTTTGAATTTCCCCTGGAGATGTTGATGTTTCTTGTCAGATGTGTAGCTGAGAACATGCAGGGGCAGTGGGGCATTTCTGGGTACCAGAGCAGAGCTGGAAATCCCTGGAAATACAGGGGGGGAAAGCAGCTTGAAAGTTATGTAAGTGTCTCAGGCTGATATCTTTTTATGAGCTGTAGCTACCTAAATTTTCCTTCTCTGTAAAGGCATGAGGCTCAGCCCTCTTGTGAGCTGTGGTGGCATTTAGCCAGGCCTGGATGCTGGGGCTGGCACAGATCAGATTTTGGTGCAAGAGACAGACTTTCTGGAAGTGACTGATGAACTAATTCCCCATATTTGTCCCCATGTTTGTTTTTCCAAACTTTGGAAATCTTGCCCCTTTGTTGGCCAAGAAAAGACAAAACCCAATTGTGGAGAGTTTCTGTAACAAAGATATTGCTCCAAAACCCAGCAGTGGTTTCTTGGTTCTTGCTTCTCCAGAGCACATTGCAACTTCTCCTCCTCAAGTGGTTGCAGTGGCTGACATAAATATTTTTCAAGCAAAAAAATAATATTTTCTGCAAAACATGGAGGTGCCTGTGTGTGTGTGCAAACCTTCCATCTGCAAATAACATAACCTGTGTCCTCCCAGGCTTCACCTCAGCTGATCTGTAGCACATGTCCTTCCAGGTGAGCTGGGTAAGTGGCTGGCAGTCAGAGCAGGGGAAGAGAAATCCCATTTGAGGCTGACCTGATGCCATCTGACATTTTGCTTATTTGAAAAGAGGAGTTTTGAAATGGAAGTGGCGGGGCTGGTTTGGAGCTGCTTTAGACCCTTACAGCATATTAATCTTCAGGTTGAATTACAGTCATGTAAAATGAGGGGTTTTTCACTCTGTGGTGAGCACTTATTATTCTTCCATGGGTCTCCTAAGTTTGTTTGGGTCCTTGACAGGTTTGGTGCCTCACTTGGAGCATGTTGGGATGCTGTTGTGTACTTAAACTTGTGCATCCATTCTGTCAAACAGAAACCTCCCTAATGATCCATCTGCTTACGTTTTATGGATGATGTGCTGCATGTTCCCTTGTAAGTGGGACCAATAGATTCTTGCTCCCTTTTTAGCCCTCTGTCATGGAGGAGCTGCAAGTTTGCAGTGTGCTTCCAGGAGGAAGGAGATACCAGTGCATCCTGCCTGTGCTCCAGCAGCCCCTCCCCTAGGAAGCATTCAGCCAGAGGTTACAGAAAATAAACCACCTCTCCATACTGTAATATTTTTATTTTTTAATGGGGTCTAGTATTTTTAAGCCTGGGTAGGACTTTACAACTGCTGCTCTGCCTGGTTTTTTTTTGGTCTTTGCATAACAACGTTGGCTTTGAGGCATGGTGATACTTTTTGTGGAGTTTGTGCCAGGGTGAGGGTTTCTGAGCCTGCCATCCAGCTTTCCATGCTATACGTTTGGATTGTGCCATCAGCAGGCAGCAGATCCCAGCGGCCCCACCTTGGTGTGGGAGCTGTTGGGTGCCCTGCCCTTGTTCCAGCTCCTGGTGCTTGGGCTGGCAGAGCAGGTGCAGAGATGTTTGAGGCAATGGAATGCCTGCCATTGGGAGCAGGAGCTGCCAAAAGATCGTGTTTTTCTCAGTTTTCATTGGCACGTGTGGTGTCTCCAGGAGGAAAGGCAGCGACTTCTCAGTTCATTGCATTTCCCAGAACCCAGCAGCTGGGTGAGCTGGCTGCTCCCCTGTCCCATCCACACCCCCCTGGGTGTGCTGGGGTTGCATTTCTCATTGTGCTCTCTGCTGGGTGCAGCCAGAAGAAAGATCTGATGGTCCCCATCCCATGAGGACTCAGGGAGGGGTGCTCTGCTGTTACACTTTCTGCCCACACCCCTTCTACAGCTGCATCTCATCCAACCTTCCTGATCATCCTGGGTCCCCTTTAAACCACACTGCAACCCAGACATTGGCTCTGTGTGGTCTGTGGGCCCACACCAGCCAGGCTGTGGGGCAGAAGCTGCTCTCCATGGCACTGCTGTGGCCTTAGGGACATCCACACAGGCATCCCCACCAGATGTGTGGGAACCCAGCACATCCCTCTGGCTGTCCAGGATGGCCAAGACCCCTGCCAGGGGGCTCAGAGACCCTGGCACAGAGCCCAAGATGCCCCTGTGGGTTTGATTATGACCCATGGAGCAAATTACCAACCTTACATGAAGATCAGCAAGCCACAACAGTTTAGGTAGAATAATAGTGAAGTTATCATGGGGTGAAAAATAGATTTTTGGGGTTTTTGGTATGGAGGTTCAGGGGGCAAGATGGAGGAATCTGGGCATGTCCAGCCTTTCTCCTTCTTGGCCTCCATCTTCTGCTGTGATGGTGGCACCTACAGATTGGTTTAGAGTAGAAGCTCACTGTCTGACATAGGTGATAGGTATTGGAAAGTGATTGTAAATATTGTACACGTAGTTTTTAGTATAAAAAAATAACACCTCCGTGGGGCTGGCAGAGTGCCTGGAACTGTCCTGCTGGACAGACCTCAGCAGGTCAGGAGAAAGAATTTTATAGCTAAGATACAATAAACAACCTTGAGACTGAGAACTGAAGAGCCCTGACTCCTTCTTTGACTGCTGGGCTGGCAAAAGAGACTTTCTAACACATCTTGGGGTCACTCTGACAAGCTAGAGACCCCGACACAAATGGACATCAGGATGGGCCAAGGGGCTGTGGGGAGCATGAGACAGAGTGGACACTTTCCAGAGTAGAAATCCATTTTGGTTTAGGTGAAATGCACATCTTTGAATCAAGTCTGTAGCTTGCAAACACAGCTGTTGTGAAGTTTGTCTGCTTCCACAAATCAAGCAGCAGGAAGGTGAAGAACATTGGGGATCTGCAGGGGAGTCATCCCAGGGCAGGAAGAAGGCTTGCATGCATCTGGAGGGTGCACATGGTGGTTCTCTCATACCCCTTACGTGTATTTAGGAGAGGCAGTCAGGATTTTCCTTCTAAGAAATTTTGTACTTTGAGTACAAATCCCTGTGTGGAAAAGCTGCTGCTGTCCTGGTAGAATCACATTTGAGAGTGCCATCTAATGTGAAATCACAGCTGAATCAAGATTTGCATCTTTCTTTTTTTTCCTTCCTTTTCTTTTTGGTTTTGTTTGCATTCCTAAAAATCATCCAGACATTTTCTCCTCTTTAAAAGCAGCAGTGCTCAAACCTCTCCAGCTGCCGTTATGAAATGAGTGAGTTATTCCAGCTAAATTGAGTAGATTGGACTGGAAACACTTCTGGAAATACTGTGCAGGTTGTGGACCAGCTGTTGGCAAAACCAGCCAGGGTTTCATGCACATAGTGGGTCCCAAAAAAAGAAACAGCATTTTGCCATAGTGATTTCTCCCCCTCTATTTATTCTGCTACAAGCACAATCCTGCATTTTTTAATTAAAATTTGAGCTGTGTCAGTACCAGGAGAGGGCTGTATGTCTGCAGCATGAAAGGGCAGTGATTTCCTTCTCCATGGCTGGTTCTTGTGCCTCCATCAGGCATTTGGTGACCTGAGACAATGGCATGTGTGAGGGACTGAGTGGGGAGAACTGTAGCAGACATCTTTTCATAAAATTTTTTTCTTTAAGATTTTCCCTTCTGGGAAGCTGAGGCTCCAGAAAAAGTATGTAAACAATGGTTATCTGCTGCTGTGGAATGCAACAGGTGCACCTGTGATTGGCCCATGTTGGATGTGTATAATTAATGGCCAATCAAGGACCGAGCTCTCTCTGGGACAGAGTTGGAGAGAGCTCCTTTGTTATTCATTCTTTTCTATTCTTAGCTTAGCTAGCCTTCTGAGAACTTCTCTTTCTATTCCTTTTTAGTATAGTTATAATGTAGTATATATATATATCATAAAATAATAAATCAAGCCTTCTGAACATGAAGTCAACATTCTTGCCTCTCTTCACCTGAAAACCGTTGTGACCACTGTCACAGAGAGCTGTTTCTCCTCTGATGGCAGAGTTTTCCTTGTTTTTCCACCCCCCTGGTGAGGTGATTCTTCCTCTGCTGCGCTCAACTGGTGGCCCAGCAGCAGAGAGAATAGAGGAAACGTTTGCAGTGATTGAGATAGCTCAGGAGAACACCCAGAGGGGAGCAGAGGGGTCCACTGGGGACAGGCACACCCGTGCTGATCCTAATCCGTCCTGGCACTTGTGAGCATCTCTGTTTCCCCTCATGGTCTCTGCACATCTGCCTCATTCTAATGCTCTCAGGCCCAGCCCAGTGTCTTGGAGATTTTGTGCCTTCCCAAGAGTTTATCTGAACCCTTAATTAGGGCAGGGTTGAGCACTGAGGGCTCTCCATCCTCCTCCTCTGCCCAGCATCTGGGGCAGGGCTGGGGGGCTGAATGAGGGTGAGCACAGGACAGCCACACAGGTTTATGAGTTTCTCTTCTCTTGGATGTATTGTCAAAAATTCCCCCAGCAGCATCTGCTGTGGAGTTTTATCTTCTTTTTGCTAGGGATTAAATGTATGAGATGGTATTTCTTCTTTGGACTAGGATGTTTGTTAGTTTTTAGCTATATTACATTCAGCTATATTACATTCTCACATCTTTCACTGGGAAGAATATTATCATCAAGAAAAATGGAGAGAGTAAAATTCTTGTGTGTGAAGCATATGTCCTTTTTGACTCCTTAAATATTTCTCCTTCCCAGTTTGAGTCTCCTCTTAATCCATCAGGTTTTCAATCAGGCACACACAGTGAGGAATTTTGTTCTTGTTTTCTTGCTGCACTTGCTTTGTTTTCTGCTGTCAGGTTCAGCTGGAGGCAGCTGCTCTGCCCAGGATCAGCAAAACCCAGACACAGCCTTGCCACCACTGCTGGGGTGATCTGCTGAATGAATCCAGATTTAATCATGCTCTCAGGGGTGCTCAGCTATTTAGGGACACAAAGATGATTGAAGGGACGCAACACCATCTCTCTGAGGGAATTCTGAGAGATTTGGGATTGTTCAGCCTGGGGAAGGCTCTGGATGACCTTCAGTGTCTGAAGGTGGCCTGCAAGAAATCTGGAGAAGGTCTTTGGACATGTAATGATGGGAGAAGGGGGGATAGTTTCAAAATGAGAGAGAGTAGGTTTAGATTGGATATTGGGAAGAAATTCTTCACTGTGTGGGTGACAAGGCACTGGTACAGGTTGCCCAGAGAAGGCCAATTTGGATGGGGATCTGGGTATCCCTACCCATGGCAGGGGGGATTGGAAATAAATAATCTTTAAGGTCCCTTCCAACCCAAACCATTCTAGGATTTCTATGATATTTGAACATAAAGGGGACCTTTTCCCCAGGTTATCCTAAAGGGAAAATCTCCAAATGCTTTGAAGTGTTGTGTTGAAGAGTCTGGAACTTCCTCCAGCCAGCTGACCAAGAGGGTGACAGAGCTGGGCAAGTGCTGCTGGCTGCACCCATCTGCTGCTGATGGGATGTTCTGAGAAGTTCTGAGTCCTTAGAACCACTTTGAAATACTCTTTGCAGATTGAGAGGTTCCTGTCTGCACTGAACATAGCATCTAAAACCAAAAGAAGAGGTGGATGCCAGCCCCTCTGTCCCTCCACAGAAAACCTTGGAAGTGCTACAGATCCTTGAAGGCTTGGCCAAAGGCTTGCTTCCATTTTGATGCACTTCAGCAGGAGTGGGATACTGGGGGATTTGGCAGCTCATTTCTTGTGGCAGAGTGGCAGCTGTGAGGGGCAGACTCCCACAGCTGCCTCTGCAGCATCCAACTCAGGTTTTGAAGTGCTGCTCGTGGTCTAACACAAACGTGGCTTTCAAGAACATCTTTAAACTAGGCCATACTCTGATTTTGGGGAGGGCCAGGTGATGGGGAGCTGTGACAGCATCCAAGTAGGCGTGTTGTGCTGGGATAGCAAGAAATTTCATCTTCCTTCCTGTGCTGTGAAATTTGCTGGAGATAAGGCACACACAGTGTTTGTGGTGACATGCTGAGGTGACCTCCCTGTGGGTGAGAACCCTCCTGCTTTTCCTCTCTGATGATTTCAGAGGGGTAGAGCTATCATGCAATTGTTACCTTGTGATAAAAATAAAAATTTTGGGGAAATTTTACTCTTTAGCTGCTTTATCTTTGTTTATTTTGCTGTTTGAATGAAAACACCTCATTTCATAGTGCTGTGTACGGAGTCAGAGACCCTGCATTCCTTGTCTGGAACCCAAAGGCACTCAGGAAACTCCCAGGAGAGCTTGATTTGGGTAAAGTGTGCTATGCTGGGACTGTGCTATGCTGCTGCACTGCTTCAAAATGCCATGTGCACTGTGGCTGGGGATTTTTGCTGGGGACTCCACGTGCTTTGGAAAGCCCTGCTCTGCTCCAGGCAGGAAAACAAGGACCTGAGGGGGCTCAAATTGCTGTGATCGACCTCGGAAATCCTCTGCCTGGCTGTGCTGAGTGAAAGCCTGGCTCTTGGCGTCGCTGGGGAGGGATTTCACCCTTTGGAAACGTTTCAGGACCATGAAATGCTGTCCCTCCCTGGGCTGCATTTTCCCCCTGCCCCCTCTCTCACCAGGGGAACTTTTACACCGGCTAAAATTTTCCCTTGTGCTTTTCAAATCTGCATGATCAGCACAAATTGCTTTATCTCCTCTCTCTCTCTCAGGTGTAAAAAGCCATTTTGAGTGGCCAGCGTGCTTTCCAAGGAGTTATTTAAGCACAGTAGGTCATCGATGTATCGCACATATTACGGCCATGCCTTGGCATTTGTTTGGCGTTTGTAATCCAACACCCAGCTGCTTCGGCCTCAGACTCCAGGCAGCTATTTAGTGCTTCAGCTTGTGCTGAGGAATGCATTGTGGTGCTGTTTACTTCATTACGTGCAAGGCTCAGATGGAGTACAGTGAGCTTCAGTTAAAAAAACCCAACAAGCCTAACACAACAACCAAAGCTGAAAACTGAGGGTAGAAAATAGGTTTAATGTAGATGTTAAGTCAGGGTAGAGGGACCCAACAGAGAAAATTTGGGTGCATTCTGCAGTCATTGCAAGCATTCTTGCTGATGAAAGCAGAGATTACTTACAGTGCAATAGGGAACTGCACCAAAAAAAAAAAAAGCCCCATCTACTCCTCTGCTGCAGCTGTTCTGTTGCTTCTCCATCTCTGGCTGAGCAAAAAGCACTGGAAAACCCCACCCCAAGCAGTAAATGGGGCTTTCCTCTGGGAATACTCAGCTTTTGCTGATCCTGATCTAGGTTAACGTTTCAGTTGCAGAATTTGGATGGTTTCACCCAGCATTTCCCCCTCCCCAACCCCTCCAGTGGATTGCCATGGGGTCAGTCGCTCCGCTCCTTATTTTGTATCCAGTGAAAGTGTGTGAAGCCAAGGCAAATTCATTACGTGTAGCTGGATAATTAGGATGCTGCCGGTTACGTAAGGGCTGGTAGTAAGCAAAGCTTTTGATCAGCTGATGAGGATTTTGCACGTATTCCTGCTGAGGCTCTCTAAGCCTGCCCGGGGGTGAGGAGCCCCGGTGGCCCTTAAGCGGATCGAGGGTACGGAACCCTTGCTGCTCTGGGAGAGAGGGAGAGGGTACAGCTCCCTCCTCCTGCTCTTCAGCAGGTGAGCACTGGCACACTGGGGCTCTCTTGGCTGCAGAGGAGCCTCTCATGGCAGAAGAATTTGTTCTCTGTGAAACGAGTGGTGATTAATGGGGGGCTATTCCCGTCCCCTGTGCTGCAGCAGCTGGCGCTGGAGGAGGGGGCAGAGGATACAGAAAAATTCAGGAAGCTGAGCTCCTGTCCCTGACTGTCACCCTTGTGCATGGATTTGGTGGTTAGCTGGGCTCCCAGCTTAGGCTGACCACAGCAGCCTCTTTTTTTCATTCATACATACTGGTGTTGCTCATAAAAGCTCATTAAAAAGAGCTTTTCTGGGCTGGAGGCTCAGCAGATACCTGTGCAAGCTCTTGGAAGAGACACTGCACTGACACCTCCAAATGCTCCAGCTGACAGGGCAGGATGCCCAGTCACAGAGCTTTGGTGGTCCAAACAGGTAGCACATGGTTGAGTCACTTCATGGCTTTACTGGAAGTGAGTGATAACCTTCTCCTCATGCTTTATAAAGCCTGGGCCCACTGAATGAGATTTCTTTAAAGAATATAAGATGGCCTGAAAAGAATAAAGGTGAGATTAGGATACAAATCTCATGATAGCTTGGCTGTGTGAACAGTGCACAGTAGGTTGGTGGTTTTTTTAGATATTGGGGCTAGAGAAGAGTAATTCAAGTTTTAGGCTTGGATTGGTTTTTGTGTGTTTTTATTTCCCTTGTTTGATTTACCCATTTGCCACTGGGCTTTCTAAAGATGAGATAATCTCCAGTTTAAAGCAGTCTGTGACTGTTTTTTAGCTTCTCACTCTTTTTGTGATCAAGAAACAAGTGACATTCCGTGTGATGGTACAAGAATACATCCAGGTAGTCCTGGAGTGCTGGATGGACACAGTTATCCACAGAGCAGGTTTAAAATGCGTTTGGGTTTATATCAGCAAAATGTTCCTTGACAAATGTAGCTGCCTCTGGCTTGGCATTTGTTTTTTGGGTTGAGAGATCTGCTTTAAGGCTCAGGTGTCACACATTTTTGAGGGATGCCATTATATCCAGAAAACAAACTCTGCTGGGCTCTGGGAAGGATTTAATGAGTAAAGGTTGGATCAGTGACCTTTTCCACGTGTATTGTTTAGGATGTGATCCTGCTGTAGAGCCTAGTGTCTGAATGTCCTACATTTGTGCCCAGAGTCAGGGCTTTATCAGTTGAACTCAGCCCTGCTTATCAAATCCCGAGACAGGAGTTCAGTTTCACTGCTAAAAGGCAAAAATACTTTTTCTTTTTTTTCCCTTTTATTTTTTTCCCTTTTCCCCTCCTTTTTTCCCCTCCATCTCTTCTTTTTTCCCCTTCCCCTTCCTCCTCTTTTTTTCTTTTCTTCATAGGCTCCATCCTTTAGAAACTATCTCTGCACTGTGTTCCCGTGTTGAAAAGAGAGGAGAGAAAGAAAAGAAATCTAAGCCTATTTATAACAAGGCAAATAAAAAGAGCCAGTATTTCATTGAGAAGGGACTAAGACATCCCTTAATTCCAATAAGCTCTTTGTCCTTTGCAGTAGCAGTAAAGAAGGATCTTCCTGCCTCAAAGCTGATGCTTCCAGAAGGGTTTTCCTTCTGTCTTTAGACTCAGAGAGGTGTTGGATCCTGCAGACGTCTCGAGCTGTGAAATTGTTATTATCCAGCTATTTCTGTAGCAGAGGGCAGGTGGAAGTGGCTGTGTGGATTCTCTTTGCCTGTTTTCCCTGTCAGGGTATGTTCAGTATCTTACACTCTGCAGTGGCTTTCATTAAGGTGGTTTCCAAGCAATAGCACTTCAGTGGTTTTGTTTTCTTTCTTTCTCTCCCTACTTTTCTGTCGGCACATCTCAGGTTTGAGAAGAGTTGAAGAAAGCTTAGACACATTTTCTGTGTTTTCTCACCTAACCTGCCAATCTTCCCCTGCAACCTGAGACCAACTCCTACCTGTGCCCCATTTTTCCAAACTCACAAACCTTAGCAGTACCAGGCTTAAAAAAAAAAAAAAAGAAATATTCCCTAGCTGATGCTTTCTTATGTGTTATGGGATAGTCTAAAAATAGTGTCCTGCCCTTTTTAACAGAACCATGTATTATTAAAGAAGGGAATGAATAGGCGATGGAACCAGAATAAAATCTCCCTTCTTCTCACTGAAGAGGAGCTTTAAAAACCTCTAAGTGAAAATATTTGACCCTTTAGAAAACCAGAGCTTCTCCTTGGGGGCTGCAGTGTAAACTTTGAATTTCTGGGCTTGTGGTGAAGTGCTTGTTTACCTTCCCAAATCCAGTACCCAGGTGATGGGTGCATTTTTTGGGTTTCTTTATTTTATTTCCCACCAAGAGGAGCAGCAGCAAGGATGGAGCTGGAACAACCCTCACTTCCCTACCTCTGTGCCCTTGTGTTTCTGCCAGGTGCTCGTAGGTGGTTTATATGCAGCGATAACGGGGCCAATTGCATTTATCTTGGGATGCAGAGGTATAAAACACTCCTAAATCGGGCTGGTGGCACCTGACACTGCACAGCCACTCACGGGGGTGTGAAATGACACCGTGCTGCTGCCCTGGCCTCTTGGATTGGCACAGATGGAAGTGAACAAGATGCCCTGTGCCTGTTCCTGTCTGAATGACCGGTTGGGACAAATTATTGCAGGGTGTTTCTAAGCAGCAGACTCCTCTCTTTGGCTCGGTTTTCTCTGTGTGGTGCTGGTTGAATAACAGTGTGTGTAATAAGCAATTAATGTCTATACATTTAATTTTAGAGGACACTGTAAATAACAGGTTTTACTTCCCTCCCTCCCCCAACTGTTGCATTGAATTTCGTTCTCTTTAATTATACTAACAAATGTGGGGAAAATTATAAATATTTATAGTGGAATGAGTGGCTTTATTCCATGAGTGAGTGAATGTCCCAAGGTTGATTATAATCTTCCATTCAGTCACAAATCAAAAGTATCTATTATACAACTTCAAGAATGAAACCCCAAACTTCTGCCAAAGGCAGAATGAAGCAACTTCAGATGTCGGGAATGTTGTTAATATGAACCATGGTGTGACTGGCCAATACATTTTGTTATCCTTCTTTCTTAGCAGCTAAAAAGTGAATTATATGGCTGTAATTTTGGTGTGACAGTGCATTTTGGATGCTGCCAATAACTAATTTTTGAAAAACAAATGTCAGGCATTGTGCTTTGACATTGACTTTGATTCAGCGTGTCCCTTTTAATTTGTTAAAGGATATTTAGCCAGGCATATGAAATGATGGGAACACCAGTATTTTTCCCACGTTTTCTTGCATTTATTGTAAAGCCCCTTCTTTCAGTATTGCATTTATTTCCCAGGTTTCTCTTTGGCAATCTGGATTTCCTCCTGCATCCTTTGCATGTATGCTGGTCATAGGAGAAGCCATCCTCCTGGCAGACCAGGATATTACTGGAAATGCTGTTTATCCATTCATCTCAAAGAGTATTTATTAGCAGCATAACCCTTTGTATGTCCTCAAAAAATTTTTTTTACTTAGTTTTTTTGCTTTTTTGTTTTTTCTCATTTGAGAAGTGCTGTGCCATTACAGAGATGATCTTGCTGCAATAAGAATAGTTTCAAGTGGAGCTGTGGATGAGTGGAAATTGGTTGCTTGGTGGAAAATAAGAGCTAAAAGTTTGGTGTAGTTTAAAACTAGTTAGTTTACATCATGACTCTGTGGCTGAGAAGAAAGAAAGAACATCTCTGCTTTCACTACTGAATGTTTGATTGTCACTTCAGTGTCAGTGCTGTGAGCAGCTCTTGGTGGATGAATTCCTCACACTGTGTTCTGCATTTCTGCTAAACTGCTGGGACTGCTTCTGTGGGCTCTGCTTGTCTATTTACAGCCTCTGCTCCAAAGAGAACCTGCCTGAGCTTTTTATAAATGAAGGAAAAATTTTATATATATATCTATATGTGCATGTGTATGTCTATATATATACTTATATAAAAATACAAAAAAAGCATTGCAGCTGTAACCACTGAGTAATGGTCTGTTTGATTAAAATATTCTACAGAAAGAAATATAGAGAAGACTTTCAAACCTTCTTTCAAATCTTTATTAGCTATTCTTCTTTGTATCATCCAACTGCTGTAAGAGAGCCAGGTAGATTTTTAATGGTGTGGATTGTATTTTATAAAGAGCCCAGCATAATAGAGTCCTAACTGGAGCCTGTAATAGAGACAGTGATCATTATTGCCAATAAAAAGTGGAAAATTTGCTGGAGGTGTCTTGTGATTTTATAACTTCAGATGTCTATCTTAGTACTGTGCTTAACTAAACGGGTCTCAAATTAGGAATTTTAGGTTAGCCTAATATTCCCACAGGTTTCCTGATTTGTTTTGACTTTGAAGAGCTGAAATAAGTTCACTTTGGTTTATGACTCTTCTCCATTATTATTGGAGCAGACAGAAGTGGCAGTATTTTCTAAGTGGTCAGATGAAATATTGGTTGTGTAACTTTTTTAATAGGTGCCTTCAACTGCAAATGACAGGTTTGAGTTGAAGTTTGAGTAGAAGATGTCAGGCATAAATTTCTACCTTTTTTGTTGTTTTTTCTTAATTTTTAGTTTTTGAAGTAAGTTGTAGTGATGGACAAATGGTATGTACTCTCTGATGTCAAGGCTCTTGGCATTTGGCAAGGTTCCTTTGGCCTTTCTTCTCCACCCACAAACACTTCAGCCACCCCTCACTTCTTTGAACATCTCCCAGCATTTTCTTTTCCCCTTCAACATGTCCTCCATCCCTGATATCACACATTCTGTTTTTAAATTCCTTTTCCTCATCTTTCAAGCTCCATTCCAGGTCACTTAGGTGAATGTGGTACTTTTTCCTGTCACTTGGATGATTCTGGCCTTAATCATCCATTTGTCTGGGTGCCCACAGCAGCTCTTTCCTGTGCTCCTTAAATGGGTCCATGAAGATGCTTTTCTTTCTTCTAATTGTTCTTTAGGACCCCAAGGACCTTACAGAGGATTGGTATTCACACACAATAGGAAAAAGGCCCTTTTTACTATTTACTCAGATAATTCAGAGAGTCCTGGATGTAAAATTCCACAGGATGATAAGGGATCTTTCCAACCCCGATGAATTTTAGGTGGTGCCTGTGTAAGATCACATTATCTGAGTGTCTGGTGGATTTCTGTTCTTATCTCTATTGCTCTCCCTTTCCATTGTTTCTTCTCAAATTAAATTGCAAATGACAAGGTGGCAGAGCAGAGAGGGGGCAAGGGCAGGAACCCTTCATGGAATCAGGAGGAAAGGCTGGAAAATACCTTCAGGATGATCGAGTCCAACCATTAACCCAGTACTGCCAGGCCCACCATGTCTTGAAGCACAGCATCAACACATTTTTTGATGGTCCCTAGGACTCTGAGAGATTTGTCCCGTTCCAGACCTTTGGATACCACTTTAATTCCACAACATAAGCATCCCCTGGCACCTTCCTGGAGCTACTTTGTGCTCTCTGCATGGACAGGCAATTTTATAAGGACCACAATGACTTTGTGATACTCAGCAAGAACTTCCTTCCTTCCTAAAGTTGGAGTAAGTTACTCATGGAGCATAATTGCTGGTAAGGCTCCTAGTAGCCCAGCTCCGTAAGTCAAACCAAATATTGATTGTGGAGTGCTTCCCTTGTATTTTCACCTCACATTGTGTCACACTGGGCCTCGATGGCCACGCCATTGGGAAGAGGACGTGTACTCACCACAGTGGGAAGGCTTGGAGTGCTCTCCTGCAGGGTTTTGCCATGTTTGATGAAAGTGATGTTCACTGATTGAGAGCACACACAGTCCCATTCCTCAGTAGTGCTGATTTGCACTTCCCAGTGCAGGAGGCACCCAAGTGTGTGCTGAGGTGAGAGCTGTGAAGGCAAGTGCAAGAAGGAGGGGGGGCAAGCAAGGTCCTAATTTTTCTAAAGGAAAGCATGGCTGAACACCTGCTGTTCCCCAACAGAATAATATGAATTTGCATCAAAAAAGGGTCCCCATCAGTTGTGCTGGCTGCTTTTGAGGAGAGCAGTTGTGTCTGGAGGCATTCTGTTGGGGGAGATGTCTTCCAGTGAAAGCATTTTCCACACAAGGGCCGTGGGGCCCACCCCGCACGGCTGGCATTTACAGAGGGGTAGAAATGCTATTTAAATTTCAAATGGCCTCAAGTTTTCACAGTTGCCATGTCAATAGATCAAGTTCCTTGAAATACATTTTAAGCGGAGTTTACACAGAGCCGCGGGAGCCCGCATTGACTCCAAGGGCTGCCTTTATTGTGCCTCCAGCAGCGGTAAGTCAATATGGCACATTGAAAGCAGCCCTGCTCTGCCACTGAGTGAAAGTTAGCAAATTCCCCCGTCTCCTTCCAAGTCTTTTTTTTTTGGTTAGCAGCATGTTTAACTAGCTGAAATGGTCTTTTTTTCCTCCCCTTCTTTCTTCTTTCTGACTCGTTTTGGGAAGGCGGTAATTAGATCAGGCTACCAAACTCATCACAGCTTCCAAATGCATGTCCAGGCAGGGCTGAAAAGCTGGAGTGATACAAGGGAAGGTAACAGGAAAACAAGTGGCACCGGGGCAGTGCTGATAAGGGCAGGCTGTTGCTTAGTACAGAACAATAGAAAATAAAACTTGGAAAACAAGACGGGCCAGAAGAGTGGTCGTATTTCACTGTAGGAGGTGATGAAGGTTACAAAGCTGTTGTTCCAGGAACAACATCCTCTGGGAGTGACCTGATCTGAACCTCCCTCCAACTGTTACCCATGCCTGATTGTAATTCTCACTTATTTATCTTCTCCCCCTGTTCAAAATAGCTCCAAGCAAGGTTTGGGTCTTGCAGAAGATGTGGGTTATGGGCAAAGATTGCTGCAGATGGGGTTGTCTCCAAGGAGAGGTGGGATGGATGTGGCTGCTCCTGGGAAAGGCTTGAGATGTTGACATTGACTTCCCCAGCTGATCCATCAGGGTATGAGTGTACCTGACACAACTGCCATGGGTTAAAGCCTCTGGGGTTTTTTTGGAGGGATGGTGTGAGGAGCAATGCCCTGTGCTTCTGCAGTGCTGCTGCTCATGGCTGATGCTGGAATCCAATTTCCTCTCTGGTCTTCAGGCGTGTGTCTGCATTTGGAGCATGCAGTGAGTCTGCAGCACTGGAAGCTGTCTTCTTTGATTTCTGCAAGGCATGTTTGACACTTCTGGAGATGCTGTGTGTGCTTCATTATTCACTCGTGCATGAAAAATCATCATTTCTCCTTGGTGTGACCACCATACAGGCTGTCCCTTGCAAAATGCTCTTTAAATATTTCTCCCTATGCCTTCCCAATGGATAAATGAATCTGAACATACCCATCTGTGGTGGGCACATCTCAGCACATTCTGATTTTGAGTTTGGCCTGCTTTGATATTTTACTATTGCAGTCTTCTCACTCATGCTGTAGTGGCCTGTGAGGAAGCTGCAGCAGCCTGGAAGCTGGAATGTAGACTTTGAATTTTAAATGATCTGGTATGAGCTGTTTTGTTTCTGTTTGGATTGTGCCTACGACTTCTATCCTCTGGTCCTCCCCTGCCAGGATAAATCACTCCTGAGGTGGCCACGCATTTCCTGGGGAATGCCATTAACTTGAGCAAGCAAAGGGATGACCTGGCATGGCACCATGTGGTGCTGGGTGCTGATTGATCCTTTCATTCTGCAACCCAGGGAATGTTCCTCTTCCTTTTCCAGGACTGATAAAGCTCTGTGATTGTGGCGCCCAAAAAAGGATGGTTAGATTTACATTCTACCAAAAATAGAGGGTAGCATGGCAGAAACATATGTCTTGATTCCTAAATGGGAAAAAAAGGAAATATTTAGGAAGGAAAAGCAGTTCTGTGACTAATTATTTTTAATTGTTGTCTTTAAAAAAAAAAAAATCAAGATTGTTAGAGTGCTTCTTTCCCTCCAGAACATCTACAAGTGATCAGGCTACCAAACACACTAATTAGATGTCAAATAGACTTCAGTTCTTAAATTGGTTTAGTTACACAATGCAAAACATCACATTGGGAAGCAGATGGCGTGTCATTTTTAATATGTCTTGTAACTTGCCTGAAACCACTTCAAAGTTTCCTTAAAGAAAATATTGTTACTACTGACCAAAAGAAATGCCACTGAGTAGCTTCTAGCATAACAACAGGATGTTGGGTCAGTGTCTTGTAAGTGTTGTCAGTGCCTGAAAAACAGAGGTATCAATTTAAAGGGGTTTATATTCAGTGGATAAAGAGCTGGGGCTCTGTTAAAGAGTCAGGACCCAACTGGACATCAGAAAAAATGAAGGCTGTGATATAATTAGTTTTGAAAAATTCTTTCTCTGTGCCCAGACTATGTAGTTCAGTTGGCAAGTCTGTAGGGCTGTGCCTTGCTTAGGAATGCCTTTGTTGCCCTGGAATCTAAATGATGCATTGAACGGGAATATGGGGAACAAGAAACCCTGCAGCAGTGGGGGGAACCCTCACCCTCATTTGCAAAAATATGAAAATATCTCACTATCTTGTAACTTGAGTCATTACAGCATTAATAAAAGCAGCATTAAGTGCTGCCAGGCTGTTCCATTACAACCTTAATTACAGAAAGAGTAGGAAATGAGTGTTTGGGTGAAAAACAGCTTTAGGATTTTGGTGGGGATTAAGCAATACCAAATTGGAGAGAAAGCTGTGCTCAAGTGATCAAAGCTGGGAGATAACCTCAGCTATATTTCAAATCCATCCCCAAAGCCATGCTCCAGTGGCTTTGGAAGGGGTTTTTGTCACATGGGTAGAAAAGTCCATGAGATACTGACAATAGTGATGAAAACGAAGCCAGTAGTATGTGGAGGGATGAGATTTTTTTCTTATAGGCTCTGATATATATGAAAGGTCAGTTCAAGTGTCCTCAAGTGATTTAATGCTTGAAGAAACACTTCTTTCCATTATAGGTTTCACTAAATATTGTTAGAAGAGTATTGGTTTGGGTTGGGGTGAAAAACAGGAAATAAATCAGTGTAAGCAAAATAAGGCAGAGTTCAATTTCTCTCTAACATTCTTCTTTCATACACAGCTATTAGTTTCTTCTTAGTTACTTAAAATTCCATTTTCTAAGGGAAAGTGATAAATGCAAGGAATTAGTTTGAAATTAGTATCTTAGCGAGTTGTGCAAACTTTGGAAATATCTTTTTCTACCACAAAATAATAAAAAAACTAATAAAAAATGGAGGATTTTCCTCTTTTCCTTCCATCCAAGCTCTTAAATGGCAGGAATAGCTGGGTAAGCTTTGCCATGGGGCATCCTCATATCAAGGATGCTTAATTGCCTTGGAGTCTACTAATCTAATATATGAACAAATACCAAACCCATTAATTGTGTTGATTTAAAACCCATTTCCCCTCTTTTCTTTCTGCTTCCCCCTCCTCAAATATTCATGTAAATGAATATTTACATATTCATCCTGTTGGTGACAAATCATCACTTGTGAACTTGGGTGATGTATTGACTTTTTTTGGGTTGGGATGCTGTGGTTTGGATGGTTAGGGCTGCTTTAGGAGGAGTTTGGATGCCTTGGTGGGGGGGGATGTTTTGCTGGGATGAGGTGTGGTCTAAAAGCACTGTTGGATGTGGGACCTTTGGTCATTCCCATGTGGAAAGAGGCAAACCAGGCTGGATAAGGGAAGGGAAGAGGGAAGATGGCCCTTTTGAGTTATTTTCACACCCTTCAGTCCTCCTGCTGGTAACACAGCTTTTAATTAACCTCATTAAAAGGGGTGCAAAGGGCCTCAATCAATCTCTGGGCGAGGATGTCTTGCTTGGGGACTCTCTGATAAGAGCATTTGGCACCAGAACGTGCTGAAGATCTTTGTCTGTGATGCTAATTGCTTGTGTCATCCCTCTCCCTGCTGCCAGCTATGCAAGGTTCTGGAGGTTTTCCTGAGCAGCAGAGGGTTTCTTTGGAAAGAAAACAACCTTGACTGTACTTCTGGTTGTTTTAAGTGGCAGCAGTTGGTTTTCAGTGCTCCTCAGGGACCTTGGAGGAAGAGGCAGAAATTTGGAGAGGAGGCCCATGGGGACTTAGTGGGGAGCTGGGGAGTTTGGAAGAGCTTGTCTCTTTTGGGTTCTTTGGGAAAATCTGTTTCTGAAATAAATATAAAAAGCAAACCCAATATGTAAATCAAAAGGAGTGATGAGCAGGATTGCTTGCCCTTGGTTCTTTGTGGCTTCCCCAAAATGGGGGTCTTTGACAACATGGAGCTGCATCAAGGACATGAAGTTTTGCAGAATAGCTATCAGGTGGGACAGAAGGCAAAAGTGAAGCCAAAAGACTGGAATTAGTTCAGTTTTTGGTGGAAAATGGCCATCCATGGTGGTTTTGTTGTGTGCTGCTTTCTGTTGTGTATGAATCGCATCACAACATTTTATTCATCTCTTGGATTGACTTTGCTTTTTAGTGCCTCATTGGTATCATCCAATGTGGTTTTTTGGGCCCATCCATATTTTTACTAAGGATTCAAAGATCTTGGGGAGCACCTTTTAATAATATTGGCAATACATCAATAGACTTGTTTTTATTTGCTGCTTTCCTAGACCCTTCATAGACAGTTTGTGCATCAATACCTTCAAAATCATCATCTCTTGAATCACGATTTTGAGAATTTGGATCAAATAGATTTTGATCCATTCAATTCTCTTTTTTTAAGGGCAGAGCAAAACTTAATTTTTTTACAAAGGCACAATCACAATTTTTTACCTCATTGTGGGAGTAAAGATGCCAGAGCATTTAAGAGAAATTGAGGGGGGTGCAGGTGGGTTCTGGGGGCCTTTGCTGGTGGATGTGGGTGTTTTCTTACCTTCCTGGTGGCATTGGATTGTTGGCTTTGTGTGACTCTGGAATAGGAAAAGGTGTTGGAGAGGAGCATCTCTATTGTCCATCTCAAATGTTGAACCCTACCCTGCTTGTTATTCTAATTACAGATGTTTTAATTTGCTGTTTGTTTGCATGAGGGTTCAACTGTCATGGTAGCCTCTTGACCATACATTCATATGAACAAGAATCACCCCAAAAATCTTTCATTCTCCAAGCTGTTTTCAATAACTAATTTTTGTTTATGCCATATCCAAAAGAATCCACCTTTTTAGCAGCCTCCCTTGGTAGCCTGCAGAAGAATGGGAAGGTCCCCTAACCATTTCCCCCATTTTATTTTCCATGAAATGCAAAGATTTAGAACAGAAAACCTGACAAGTTGTTTCCTATCATGCTTTGTAATTATCTATTATAATAGGGAATAAAGGATTAATTAGTTTTCAAGCTGCAGATATGATTTAATTAGTTTTCAAGCTGTATCTAAAACACCTGTCTTGGCAAAATCAAAGTGTTTTCATGTGGGGGAAGGAAAAAATGGGGGAGTGGGAGGGAAGAGAAGAGGGTCTGATGTTTGCTGACCTGCAGGGTTGTTCCCCTATTTTCCACCCTTATTGAGGTGTGATGTGTTTTTTAAATGGCCAGTTTATAATGTGTTTAATTGTTCTCATGTGCACACACTTGCTCAGCACACACAATTGCCAGTTCCTGCCACTCTTCCCCAAAATCAAAGAAATTTTGAGTGTTCTGTATACAATGCATGTTCTGTCTGCAGGGATGTCACAACAGAGAGGAAAGGACCAAAACCCCAGGAGAAGCTGCTCTGCCTCAGAGTGAAACTGCAGTCTTTGTACTGCCTTTCCCTTCCAAAGCAATAATAATGGTTATAATAGTAATAGTGGTAATAATAATAACAACAACAATAACAGCATCAACCACAACAATAACAATAATAAAGGATATTTTGTTATATGTAGGATATATATACTATATATATATTTATATACTATATAAAGGATATATATAGTAATATATAGTATATGTTACAATGTATAGTATATATTGCATCTATATTGTATATTTTATATGGTGTTTGTAATTATTATTTTTGTTAATACTATAATTGTCATTATCATCAAAATCTGCACGAAACAAAGCTGGCTCTTCCTCTGTCCTGTCCTGTCACAACACCATATTTCAGAGTCACTCTCTCCTCTGACAAAATCATGTTTCAGTCACTCCCTTCAAAGAGGTGTGCAAAGGAATGAGAATTTTTCTTTTTGGAGGTGAGAAAAACAAATAATTTTTGAAGGAAAAAAAAGGGTTTTTTTTGTTTTTTTTTTTAATTCAGTATCTGGGGTTTTTTGCTGCATATATTTTTTCTCTCCATCTCCCTTTCTCCCCCCACCATTTTTCCTTGGAAGTTGTGCAGCAGCCCTCCCTGGGCAGGCAAGCAGGGTGCAGCGTGCTTCCCTCCTGTAGTAGTAGTAAAGGTCACGCTTCCCTGCCGTGGCTTTTTTGGCTGGGTTTATTTTTAACTCAGACCAGCCCATCCAAGCTTCTCCCTCTCCCTTACACCACTCTCACCCTCTTCAGTACCCACAGGAGCAGCACAGCGAGCCGGCTCCACATCAATTTATTTTCTTGTTGTTATTATTTTTTTTTTTTTTGCATTTATTTTCGGCTCTTCTTTTTTCTCTCTCCCTATTTATTTTTTTTTTTTTGTTGCTGGAACCGCTGGAGCTCTGTGGTTGGGTTGCTCCTGGGTGCTCGCCAGCAGCTATAAATAGCCTTGTGTACAAGCAAGAAGTGCCTGAATGAGGTTGAGCGGCAGGAAAGGAAAAGCCCCTTTTGGCTTCCAGCTGGCTGCCGGCCAAGCAGCGCATTGCTTCAGCAGATGAGTGCTTGGAGGTAGCGTGGGAAGGAGAGAGCAGTGAGTAAGATGGTCTTTCTCTGGTTAGAGGTGTGTGTGGATGTCTCTGTGTGTGTGTGTGTGTGTGTGTGTGTGTCTTTTGTTGAGCTCTGATTTTATGAATGGCTGCCTGCAGAGAGGGTGGCTGGGGATGCTGAGGGCAGCTGTGGTCCCTCGAGCCTTGGGAAGCACGTGAGGATGCTCTGGAGGATCCCCGGTGCAGTGGTGCTGGGTCTGGAATCAGGTGGGGTTTGGGTGTGATTTTACACCTGTTTCTGTCATTACTTGAGTTTCTTCTGCTTTTTCTCTGTTCAGGAAATGCTGCATTTGAAGTGGGGTGCTGCACATGTGATAGATGAGAAATGTGATGATTGTCTCTCACAATTAAGAGACAAATATAATGGATATAAGTTAAGAAAAGATTTTTTACTCCCTGAGTAAAAAAGGATGCTCTGAGGATCCCTGGTGAAGTGGTGCTGGGGTTTTGGGTGTGATTTTACACCTGCTTCTGGCATCACTCGAGTTTCTTCTGCTTTTTCTCTGCTCAGGAAATGCTGTGTTTGAACTGGGGTGTTGCACATATGATAGACGAGTAATACGATGATTGACCGTCACAATTAACAAATATCATGGATATAGGTAAAAAAATGTTTTTTTACTCCCTGAGTAAAAAAGAGTGCTCTGGAGGATCCCCAGTGAAGTGGTGCTGGGTTGCAAGTCAGGTTGGTTTTGGGTGTGATTTTACACCTGCTTCTGGCATCACTCGAGTTTCTTCTGCCTTTTCCTCTGAGTGAGAGTGAGACCCTCTGGAGGGAATGGAATAGGGTGGGAGCAGCTGGCTGGAAATGCCATTAGGCATGAGCATGAGAAGGTCACCAAGCCCTTTCTTGAACTCGAGTTAAGGTTGTAAGACCCAAGTCCTGGTGGGGCAATATCCTTTTTCTCTGGTGTGGAAATGCTGCATTTGAACTCTGGTGTTGCACGTGAGATAGATGAGTAATATGATGATTGACCCTCACAATTAATAAACAGATATCAAGGATATAGGTTAAGAAATGTTTTTTTACTCCCTGAGTTAAAAAGGATGCTCTGGAGGATCCCTGGTGAAGTGGTGCTGGGTTGGGAGTCAGGTGGGTTTTTGGTGTGATTTTACACCTTTTTCTGGCATTACTTGAGTTTCTTCTGCTTTTTTCTCTGAGTGAGATCCTCTGGAGGGAATGGAATAGGGTGGGAGCTGCTGGCTGGAAAGGCCATTCGGGGAATTTGAGCAGAGAAAGTCACCAAAGCCCTTTCTTGAACCCAAGTGAAGGTTGCGACCCCCAAGTCTCCTGATGGGGCAACATCGTTTTTCTCTGGTCTGGGAATGCTGTGTTTGAACTGTGGTGTTGCACGTGTGATAGATGAGTAATGTGATGATTGTGTCTCACAATTAAAAGAGAAATATCATGGATATAGATTAAGAAAAGTTTTTTACCCCCTGAGTTGTTATCAAGGGACAGCCAGGTTTGGGATATTTGGGAGGTTTGGCTTTGTCACCATGGTGACATCTGACTTTCAATCAGGATTTTGGGCAGAGATCTCCACCACTGCACAGTGAAGAAGGAGTGGATGGACAGAATTTTGGGAGGGGCTAAAGGGTTAAAAGGCAAAACCTCCATTGTGTGGGTGAGCACATGGTGGGGAAAATCCTTTGCTCCCTGAGCCAAAACATTTTCTCTATTCAGTCTTCTGTTGTATTTTTGCTAAGGTTTAATAAACCTTTCTAAATCTGTGAAAAGTGAGTGGCTGTTCCTCACACACACATGGATGGGTGTCCCAGCTCCAGGGCTTCTCAGAACAGCTCCAGATCCTGGTGGGTTTGCACCCCCAAGCTCCAAATTGGGAATGATCCCTCTGCAGCAGAAGGGATGGGACTGTCATTGCTCCCTTGTCCCCCATCATCTCTGGGGCTGAGCTGCTGGCTGGGTACCCCAAAGAACACCCACAACCCCAGACCTGCTCCTGAGGATTTTCCTATCCAGGGGATGGTGATGATTTCTTGGATTACTGTAGCAACTGAGGCTGTGCAAACAAGAAGAAAACACTCAAAATCAATGCTTCAGAAATACATTTTTACCCTCAGTGCCTAGATAACTGATTTTTAATCAGACTTTTTAAAAGAAGACTTTTATCTCTTTTTCTCTTTATGTATATATTAAAGAGGCAAGTAAAAAGCACCTTTAAGTGCTGTATAGAAGCATGGATTAAATGGCAGTTACTATTGAATTAAATGAGTTTTTATCAGAACACTTAGAGATGCTTTTTCAATAAAGACTGAATTGGAATGGGGAAAACCTGAGTTTTCTCTGTCCAGTTCTTTCAGCTCCACTGAAAAGATTTCTAGGGAGAACCACTGCTCAGCCTGGAGAGCCTGCCAGGTTTGGGGGAAGGAAAGAGGATGAGCAGACTTTGGGGTGTATTTAAAACCAACAAAACTACCACAAAATTTCCTTTCTTGAATTTGCTAAATTTTAGTCTAAAGCTTCAGTATTTCACTGAGTTATGAATAATAAAACCAGGTGAGAAAAGTAGAAATTAAGGAAATTTTTCACTTTTCCCTCTCCTTATGATAGTTTGTTTGCAAACTCAGTGAGAAACATTTATGCTAAAGCAATACAATATTTAAGAGGTACAGTTAATGATTTACTCAAGTGGGTAAGATTTCCTTAAAACTTTCAACCTGATGAATTAGCACTGCAAAAAAATGAGCAGGATATTAGGGATCAACTGATCTGCTGATGATGGCAGCAGTGGATTCAATAGTGATGGTGATGAGTCAATGATTGCTTGTGTGGCAGGACAATAGAATCAGATGTTTATGGTGCCCTGTGCTGTGTCCTGATATGATTTAGCAGTTTTTGTCACCAGAATAAACTCAGATCTTCCCCAATGAACCTCAGAAAAGCCATACACTGTGGGGTTTGCTCTCCTAAATATTTTGGGGACTTCCTTTCTACCCCCCTCCTTTTTTATTTGGAGCTTCCTGTTAATTGTGTTGACCATTCTGCAATGCAGGTAATGCAGTGTTAATTTAAAAAAAAAAAATCAATCTCCCTCTTTCTGGTTTCATAGCTGCTCAAATGCTATAACTTCATTGTATTGCTGGGTCATTTTTTCTTTTCCTTCTGTAATTGAATAGTCTCAAAATGCAGGAATGACACTCTATTTATTTGAACTGTTTAGAGGAAAATTAATAGGGCTATTTTTATGATTGGTCTTTTGTGGCATGGTCTTATTTTTCACTATCTGATTTATGTGGCTAAAGTAAAAGGACAAAAAAAAAATTCAGCCTCATTTGAATTGCTGATATTTCTTTTATAGAGGTTTAGTTTGGGATTTTGTAATTTCTGCTTTTGCAGCAGGACACAGAGAGGTCCAAGCAGGAGGATGAAACATGAAGTGAAACATGAAGTTTCTTTTGTGCTGTTTTGGTGTCAGGGCTGCTTTGATCTTCCATGGTGGAATGTAAGATCCCGCAAAATGCAGGGTGGCTTGAGAGACCCAGGGATGCTTTTCCCCCCTCCTTAAATTCTTCAGGTGGCTGGATCAGAGAGAGACCCTCTGGAGGGAATGGAATAGGATGGGAGCTGCTGGCTGGAAATGCCATTAGGGGAATTTGAGCAGAGAAGGTCACCAGAGCCCTTTCTTGAACCCAAGTGAAGGTTGTGACCCCCAAGTCCTGGTGGGGCAACATCCTTTTTCTCTGTCTGGAAATGCTGTGTTTGAACTGTGGTGTTGCACGTGTGATAGATGAGAAATATGATGATTTACCTTCACAATTAACAAATATCATGGATATAGGTTAAGAAAAGTTTTTTACTCCCTGAGTAAAAAAGGATGCTCAGGAGGATCCCCAGTGAAGTGGTGCTGGGTTGGGAGTCAGGTGGGTTTTGGGTGTGATTTTACACCTGCTTCTGGCATCACTCGAGTTTCTTCTGCCTTTTTATCTGAGTGAGAGTGAGACCCTTTGGAGGGAATGGAATAGAGTGGGAGCTGCTGGCTGGAAATGCCATTGGGGAATTTGAGCAGAGCAGGTCACCAGAGCCTTTTCTTGGACCCAAGTGAAGGTTGTGACCCCCAGGTCCTGGTGGGGCAGGATCCTGGTGGGGCTCCCGATGGAACCCAGACGTGCAGGGCTGGATTTCCCCTCTGGAGAAGGGAACAGTTTGTTCTGCACGGCGGTGTTTGCTCAGCCCGGTCAGAGATCAAACGCCAGCCCGAGCTGGGAGCTTGCAAGGGACACTGTGGAGAGTCTGTAAAGAAGTGGACATGGGGACACCGCCTTCCCGACCAGGTCTGACCCCTTTCCTGGGCTGTTTTCTCCCTGGTGGGGCTGGGGAAGCTATTTCAGGGGTGCTGCTGTATTTATTTGTGCCAACACAGAATTTTGGGTGAGGGCAGTGCGTTGGTAGCTGGAAATTGGTGACTGCCTGGCCAAATGTGTCTGTGCCAGGACAGTGGGGTGGCTCAGCCCCAGGAATGGCACAGGGGGCTGGGCTGGATGTCCCTGGCAGTGCTGAGGGGTGGGTGATTCCTCAAACCCAACCCTTACTCACCTGGCATATACTCTCACCCCCTCTCTTAGCACAGGAGTGAAGCATGAAGTCCCACTCTGCTTTGCCCGTGCTGAGCAGCTCTGCTTTGGTATAACCCATCTAAAATGCTGAAAGTTCCTTTTTTTCACCTCTTTGCCTTAGAAATGGTTTGAAGCAGGTTGATATCATCAGCTTGTGGTTCTGTCCTTTCCTCCCCTTTCCTGGTGTGAAGGTCTGGAGGACAGGAGGGGGTGCAGAGGGACCAACCACCCCTCCAGGGTCTCCTGGCATCACCGAGGGCTCCTCGCCTTTGCTGGCAACAAGAACTTGCTATCCAAAGGGACACTGTTATCTCTGTGATAAAATGCTGTTTATGTGGGGGGGTTTATTGTTGTTTTTGTTTGTTTGTGGTTTTTGTTTTGTTTTGGTGATTTTTTTTTTTTGTTATTGTTGTTTTGGTGGGGTTTTTTTTGACAAATAGCCTTATTATAGTCACAGTTCTGTCAGAGTTAAATCATCCAGCTTTAAGCAGCCTGAGCCAAGCAAGGCTTTTTGCTGCCTGGTCCCTGGGAGCTCCCTCTGCTCGGGGTGGCCTTGGCTTGTTTGTGGAACCAGAGCTGATAGGGAAGTGTTGTCCTCTAATAAACGAGAGATAGCGACTAAGGAGATGTTGAGAGCAGGAGGTGCCACATGAGAAACAAACAGCCTGAGCACTTTGGGGGCTGCTGGCAATGATTGCCTTCCTGTGTGGACTTTGGTTCGTTCCTGGCTTGCACAGTTCATGGATTCACCACATCAGGGTGTTAGGGAGTTGCTGTTCTTTCTGGGGACAAAGCCTTCTTTTGCTAATTATGACACTATGCCTCTGTATTTTATATTTTACATTGATTTATTTTTTTAAACAGTACTGAGATATTTTAAGTTAAAACCTGGCATCATAAGAGTTTTTATTTTTTCTCTGAGCACTTAATGCTTCTAGTTAGGAGCTGAAAACCTTCTGCTTAACGTGGGGCAATGCACCCAAGTTTCACCACCCCAGAAGGGGTTCACATCTCCTGGTGCAGCTTGGAAGGGGGTGCATCAATGGTGAGAGGCTGAAACCACTGCTCCTTTGAATGACAGGCAGAACAAAGTATGAGACTGAAAAAATTCATGTTTCAGCTCCTCTGCTAAGCCAGGGAAAAAGGGCCATGAAAAAATAAACTTGTTCCTCTTAGAAGATCCCATGCTCACATTGGTTCTATAGATGTTATAGCCATAGTTGGTGGCCACTTTTGCTTCATCCTGAAGCAGTCATCAGACATGCTGGACATGTGGAAATGCTTGGGTTGATCCCCTCTTGCTCATTTTCCCTTGGGTTCTCCCTAAATCACTTTGTCTTCCAGTGCCCCCACCCCATGCCTGTAAGCACAGAAAACACTTTCCAGCTGCACTGGGAGGCTGGAAGTGATGTATCAGTGTTTGCAGGGTACTCAAAAATTAGAAATAATAATTAAAAACTAATGCATTATTAATGGTTTATTAATAATAAATAACAGGCATGAATGAATAATTATAAGAAAAATAAACACACAAATAAACTTAATAGTTTAAGCAGCAGTTATGTACTCACCCAGCATGTGCCTTATGAAATTGTCTCCTGGTTATGTGCAGGATAAATTGCCACTGTGATAATCCTAGATGAGTATAAAGTGTCTTAGGAGATGAGGTTGTATGAGTTCAGGTTGGATTGAAGGATTTCAAGTGAGTTCAGTATGCAAAGAGCCAGATGCTTCATCCCCAACGAAAAGATCTCTTCTCTGTTGCTACTTTATTTATTGTTATGTACTTCTTATGTTTTCTTATGTGTCTGTGCATGGAAATTATGGAGAGGGGTTTGTGGGGTCATTTCAGCAGCAAAAGCATCACTGGATACTTCCTCTGAACTTTGGAGTGTGAGATTGCACCTCAAAACCACAACTCTGTACAAAGGAGCATATTGGTGTGTACAGTCTAATTAGAGGTGTAATTAGCCTTCTAATTAATGAAAGTCTTTATTTTGACATGCAGAATAGTATATTGGTGGTAGGAAGAATACCTGTTGCTGTGACAGGGTTGCACAGAGTCCCTGGGACTCCCTGAGAGCTGCCGGTCCCAGGGAAATCTGGCAGAGGGATCCCAGTGAAACAGGTAGGGCAGGGATATTATGTGATATTGGGAGAGTGATATAGGCACACTGACACCGAAGTAGAGGTTAAACCACTGTGCCCTAATGCAGATTGGCATTAAACCTTGCCAAATTAAATGTTCAACCTTTTCTCTGTCAGGGTTGCATCAGCCACCGGTGTAATTAAGAAAAAACAGTAATTTTACTTGGAGAGAGGGTTCAGAGAGGTCTTGTGCCTTGAGTTGCGAGAGTGAAGAGTGCAAATGTCAGTCAAATTCAAGTGTTCATGCTAACAGGGTTTTACCAAAAATGAGCCAGCAGGGAGAATGAATTCTAATGCCAAGCAGGAGCTCCTGCTGCAAAATGCCATGGCCTAAAGAAATGGAGAAGAATGGGGGGTTGAAAGGAAAGGTAAAAACACTCTTTTCATTAGTGAGGTGTTAATGATGATGAGATGCTTGATGGTTGCTTTAGCTGTATCTGATGGGCTTAGACCCCACCCCTTTCTGTTTTTCCCCATCAGAGAACATTCTTGAGATAACAGGTTTTGTGCTGGATCTTGCCTTTCTTCTGCCTGCCTCTTTCTAGCAGTGTGGAGCTCTGCTAGTTGTAAACTTGGTTCTAAATTAGCGAGTCTTTATTTTGTGGCATGTTTTTCTGTTTTCTCCACTGAAGGAGGAGATGCCCTTCTCTAACTCTGCATTTAAATCCAGTGTCATGGAGATCTCCTCTGAGCAGAGGTGGCAAACAGCTGCTTACTCTTTCCTACTTCTCTCCTGTTTCAACATGGAGGCAAATGGAAGGCTTGATTGCTTGTGGTATAAATGATTTTAAGCAGTTCAGCCATTTAAACCAGATTTAATTTTTGGCTTGTGTTTTGGCATCATGGTTCATTCACACCAATGAAGTTTACTGGTGACCAGTGCAGCCTCCAGGTCTGAGCTCTGCAGGGGCAGTCATGCTGATATGGTGGCCCAGACCTTCATCAGTTTTTATGTAGCTATGTCGTGTCATCTCAGCACACTCTGTGCAGAACTGATCACTTTGGCTGTGATGGCTCTGCAGAGCTGGAAAGGAGTGGTTTGGTTTTTGTGTTGGGATGAGGTGTTGGGTTCCTGCTCCTCTCTGCGCCTGGTGAGCAAACTGAGCTGTCCCACTGCAACTGCTCCTTTCCGTTGTGAGGGACAACTGCTCACTTTGAAAATTTAACAAGGTTTATTAAACCTTGACAAAAATACAAGGGCTACACAAGGAAAAATCTGCAGCACTGGGAACTGCCCCATGGCCAGTTCATCTTCAAGATGGATGCTCAGTGTTTTATACCCCTGGGGGTTGCATCAGCCAGCCCTGGCCCCTCCCAAAGTCTGTCAGTCAGCTCTTCTTTGCCATTTATCAGGGGAAACTGCTTTCTCTAACTGGATTGGAGCTCAGGTGTTGCCATGCCCATCCCCTAAGCACCCCCAAGCTTTTCCATTCCCAGGTGCCCCATGCAAGGGACACCTGTGCAGCTTCTTTGTGCCTGTCCTGGACAGCCCAGGCTGTCTGATGGCAACAATACAGGGGGGAAAGGGAACTGTGGGGAGAACAGAGGACATCTAAACTCCAGTAACATAACTCTACATCACTAAAGCTTCTCTTAATATTCACACAATAGTTATATTTTAATTGCGAGAGCCAATCATCTCATTACCCATCTATAACACCATGGGGGAACCAACACAAATGTGGGTGTGAGGATATGGAGGAGAACATCCACTCTCATGGAACAGAGGACCTGTTTCAGTGGGAGAAAACCTATTTCAGTGGGGAAAAACCTATTTACATGGGAAAAAACCCATTTCCATGGGCTGGAGGGTCAGTGCAGGCTCATCAGAGTGACAATCTGCTAGTGAGGTGACAATCACCAATCTGCAAGAAACCTTCAAGTGGACTGAAACTCCCAGGAGCCACTCAGTCACTGATGGTCAAGCCCAGGCTCAGCAGCTGTGCTGCTCCTTTCATCTTTCCAAGATGACCCAAGTGTGACGGTGTTCACAGGGGTTCTTGGATTGGGGAAGAGATGAGGATCTGACTCCATGTTTCAGAAGGCTTGGTTTATTATTTTATGATATATATTACATGAAAACTATACTAAAAGACTAGAAGAAAAGGTTCTCATCATAAGGCTAGCTAAGAATATAATCCGAAAGAATGATAACAAAGGTTTGTGGCTCGGGCTCTGTGTCCAAGCCAGCTGACTGTGATTGGCCATTAATTTGAAACAACCACATGATACCAATCACAGATGCACCTGTTGCATTCCACAGCAGCAGATAATCAATGTTTACATTTTGCTCCTGAGGCTTCCTACCTTCTTAGGAGAAGAAAATCCTAAGGAAAGGGTTTTTCATAAAAGTTGTCTGCAACACCCGAGTGCTGTCACAGTCGTTGAGGTATCATGAAAAATTCCCGATTTAATGGCACGGCTGCAGCATCAACCAGGAACAGCCCCTGTGGGTGTTGTTTGACTTGACAGATTGAAGGTGCTCCTTCAATTAATGCTGTATCATAGTTCTCCTGCAATAAGGCAGGAGGTGTCAGCAGTTTTTGTTTACAAGCCTCCCTGCTCCCCCATTTAAGTCGTTCCTGACAAAAGGAAGTTTAAATGCTTGCATTGATTCCTGGCACTGCAGTGCAAAATATCCACATGTGGAAAAGACGTGGAGATTTTTCAAAGCAGCCTAAAGGATTTAAAGTGCTTTTAACTGCTCACAGGCCTTGGACCACTGCTTTTAAGCATCCCTGAGTCACAAATAGATTTAGTAGATAAAATGCTGGATGCTACTAGTTCCCTCAGCACATCCTTTGCTTATTTATTTTTTTGAAGAAAGCATGCTGACTAAATTTACCCTTTGTAATGTTTGGAGATTCATAGTCACATATTTGGTCCTTCTAAGAAACATGTTGGCTTTTGTAAAGAACGAGATGGCTTAGAAGTAAGATTTCTGGAGACTGTCATAAGTCTCTAGCTTGTCACTGAATAAACTACCCAAAAATATAGTCCTTAACAATTTCATACATGACACATGCAAGAAACTAAGATGCTTTCTAGTTTTCAAGCAAAAGCTTGAAAATAGCAAGATGGGTTGTGGTTTTGATTTGTGGTTTAGGTTGGGTTTGTTTTTTGGTTTTTTTGTAGAAACCCAAGTTTTTAAGAGAAGTTGTTAACCCTTTCCACTTTTCTGTAGACTTAAAAATGTTCCACCCCTGAATGCTTGCTTTGAATTTTTTAATGGCTAATTTTGTGTTTCATTCAGACTGTTGTATATTAAGAAGGCCCAGTATTGGAGCAAAAAATGTGGAAGGAGAAAAAAAAGAATAAACACATAGAATTTCCAGTGTGTGACTATTTTACATGTCAGATATGTTGGAGTTAATTGGCTTTTGTATGGTGTTCATCTGCAGTGGATCTACCAAAATAGCCTAGATGAGAGCTCTGCTCCATCTAGTTATTATCCTGCTTGCTGTAATATCCCTGTGCCACGCTGCTGTGGCCAGCCAGGGCTGGGAAAAAGCTCTCTGGAGATTCCCAAAGATCCGCTCTGTGATACGTTTCCAACTTGTCAGGGGCTCACTTGACAAATTGAAAATTAGCCAAATGCTTTTTCCAAGCCAAAAGTAGCCTGAGATGATGTCTATGCATCATACCAAAGAGCTCTTTTGAGTTCCTTAAGGTGCCTGACTCCAAATACTCCTCAGATTATTAATAGTGCCCTAATAAACCTGGAGAGCGATCCTATAAATTTCAGCATGTTCGGAGGTCAAGCAGTGAAGTCAATATTAATTAATAGTCAAAAGCAGTGTTTTATTTCATGTAATCAGCCTCCTGACAGTGTGAGCAGTCTTGGAGGTTAGTTATGCTCCAAGAGTGGGAGCAATGCCAGGGCATCCCGTGCTCTGTCACTATAAAACACCAAATAATCTGGAGCTGCTGCATGGAATAGCTGAAGATTTAGTGAATCTCCTGAAATACTTGTGCCCCTTCATGAGGGGTTGTAGGAATGATGTGCCACCTCAAGGTGGTTTCTCTTCATCCTCTCCACAGAAGAAGAACAAAAACACAAGAAGTTGGCTTTATTTAAAGTGCGGGCAGAATAGAGGTGCAAACACCCAGGGTATGGTGTCTGTATCAAGATGTGTGTGTGCACATCTCAAGGTTGGGATGTTTCCACATCTCAAGGCTTATTGGTGACCTTATTGGTGGGTGGAAGCTTCAGTGGCTTCGTGGTGGCAGCTCCAAAGCAGAAGTTTGCAGGGGGAGAGGAAGGAGATATGAAGGAGTTCTGCGCATATAGCATAGATGGGAAAAGGGAGAGGCTCCATTGGAAGGGAAGGTGAAGGTGTGGTGCTTGGGGATGCAGCGCATGGGTGGACCTGGCAGTGCTGGGTTCATGGTTGGACTGATCTTAGACTGGGTTCATGGTTGGACTGATTTTTGAGGTCTTTCCCAATCTTAATAATTCTGTGATTCTTAGCGAATGTCCCTGATGCCCTGTCCCTGATGAGTATAAATTAAATTACTTCAAATTTGTTTAATGTGCACTGCTGAGAATATTTGAAGGTGTAATATTCTGTTTTGAGGGAACTGTCATATGACTGTGCTCAAAAGCCATTCCATTAATTCACTTAATTTTGTAGGAGTGATTTATAGATTAGTCTGCCTTTCAATAGCTGACCTGCTGCTCCTGGAAATTCCTCATAAACTCTTCTCCTTTGCCTGCCTGGTAGATGACATCTCACCTGATTTTGGCTGTGGTGTAGAGTCACCCTTGGTGGACAAGGGTGTGAGATCCCAACAACTCATTGCAGAATGCCCATCTTGCCCAGAAATTCTGCCTTCACTCATTTTGATACTACCTCAAAACTACAACATGCTGCAAATGCCACCTTCCAAAAGGACTGAGGGGGTAAGAGAAAAACAAAAGAATATTTGCCAGGCAGATGCACAAATTGCTCTTAGCTGAGGTGCAAAGGTGGATGCTTCATCCAGGTGTTTGTATTTTCTCCCCAATCCGTTATTAGAGTGAATTAAGATACCTTTTGGCTACCATCTCTCCTCATAAGGCTCCTCATAAGTTATTTATGTGGGATGTATCACCTGATTAATTATATTCCCATATAACCTGACCAGGCTGATGCAGACTGTTCCCTGGATTCACTGTGATGGAGCCGTGCTGGATCCACGGTGCTCATCTCCAAACCTGCACCACACTTTGTTCTTAAGGAAGGAAAAATATAAAAACTTTGCAGAGATTTGTGGCCAGCTAATCCAGGCAATGCTTCATTTTTGTG
This sequence comes from Zonotrichia leucophrys gambelii, assembly GCF_028769735.1. NCBI lineage: Eukaryota > Metazoa > Chordata > Aves > Passeriformes > Passerellidae > Zonotrichia > Zonotrichia leucophrys. The sequence continues at coordinate 6,435,863 of NC_088171.1, read as the reverse complement.
GAAGGAAAAAAAAAAAAAAGATTTGTGGCCAGTGAAAGGTTTACTATTGAATTTTTTAAATATCACGTATACACACATGCACCCATAAATAGAATACATGAATATAAAATAAACATATATTCACTGCCAGTGCTAGTTATGGGACATTAGTGTTTTAATTCAATTTAAATTTGTTTTCCCTGCCATCCCTTGCAGCTGGAGTTGCAGTGTCTACAGTGGAGTCCCTCACCATGGGACAGCTGAGTGCAGGGTAGAGTTGAGCATGTTGATTCTTCTAAAGCAAAGCTTCCCTCTCTTTTCATTTATTCTGCTGCTGAAGCTGCTCAGTTCACTGCAAGAACATGAAATTTTGGCTGAAGCCATCCTATGTCCCAGTTTTGGCCCCTGTTCAATGGAGCACATCTTGTTATTCTTGTTGCGGCATGTATTAATTTCTAACAAGCCTTTGCTTATAGAAAAGGTGGGCTAAAGCATGTGGTCTGAGTGCTCTAGATTGGTTGTTTTTAATGACATTAGCCAGATGTTAGGCAGTCTTTGGGAGGGATGTGTGTAAATGGAATGGAGCAGTGACATGCTCTTTGTCATCCACATTTTTATATCCTGATGAAAACAAATGTTCCAGGTTTTAGCTATTTTTCAAAAAAAGGTCTCAGTCCTTTGCTGTATCTTGAGCTTTCTTTCCAAGAGCTCTTCTTATCCCAGGTGTTTCCTAAAGGAGATGTTTGGTGATGGCATTGCATCTCTGTCTGTGACAGTGTTCACAGGGGTCTGAGGATGAGGGAAGAGACGAGGATCTGACTCCATGTTTCAGAAGGCTGATTTATTATTTTATGATATGTATTCTATTAAAACTATACTAAAATAATAGAAGAAATGGTTTCATCAGAAGGCTAGCTAAGAATAGAAAAAGAAATAATGATAACAAAAGCTTGTGCCTCGGACAGAGATTCCGAGCCAGCTGACTGTGATTGGCCATTAATTAGAAACAACCACATGAGACCAATCACAGATCCACCTGTTGCATTCCACAGCAGCAGATAATCAATGTTTACATGTTGTTCTTGAGGCTTCTCAGCTTCTTAGGAGAAAAAATCCTAAGGAAAGGATTTTTCTTGAAATGTGTCTGTGACATCTACCTCCTCTGTTTTCCTGCTCAGCCTTTTGACACTGGTGCCATCTCAACAGATTGACGTTTTGAAGGTTGTGTGTTCCTGCTGCTGGCTTGTGAGAGCTTTGCTCTGCCATCATCTTGGCCAGGTGTTTTCTCCTATCTGGGGTTTTGGGGTGCAAAGCCCAATGCCTCAGGGCCCAGCCCTCCAGAAACCTTCCAGCAAACCTCTGCCTGCTGGGGCACCCAGAGCTGCTGCAATCCTGCAGACTTGTACAGCTGCTGCCTTCCCCACCTTTGTTTATTCACAGCATTTTGACTTCATCCCTGGTTGTAATGGATTTTGTGCAGTTGAGGATATAGACTGAGAAGCTCCACTCAAAGGGGCCTCATTGTCAGATTCTCCTGCCACAGGATTCAACCACTTGTGGTTTTTAGCCTAAATCATCTGAGTTTTGGGTGTGGACTGTCTGTCAAGCACATCTCAAGGCTTTATGGTCAGCAAAGCACAGAGCACTGAACGGCCCAGCATCACAGTGGGAATCATATTTCTTCTAATGGCAACTTATCAAAATTATTTAACTTGGTCCTCTCCTTCTATACAAGCAGGAGCAATAACCAGAGGTCAAGTAATTTATTGAGAGATGGGCTTTTGGGGTGCATATTTTTTCTTTTAATCCAAGGGGTCAAAGATTAGTTTCGGCTTCATTGGGGATGAAGGTGTGTTCCTGTGGTGTGGGTTTAGATTTAGCTGCAATCTGATATATCTTCCTATGAGAAAACTGGGAGCCTCCTCTCCCCTGTAGCATTTCTTGCTCTGGTTTTGTTGTTGTTTGGTTGGTTTTTTAAGTTCTTCATAGAATCACAGAATGGTTTGGGTTGGAAGGGATCTAAAAAATAATCTATTTCCAACACCCCTGCCATGGACAGAGACATGTACCTCTAGACCAGCCTGAGCATATTTTAGTTTCAGTTTAAACAAATGCTTATGTGCTCACTTGGCTAGGTTAGGATTAAGTCCTGAGCTGCCACTTTCCCTGAGAATTTGTCTAAAAGAATTGTCACAAACCTCCAGCTTTTTTCAGCTACACCTGTGGCATGAGTAAATAAACAGGTCAGTGCTTTTGTACAGGACAAAATACATTCCAAAACTATATCAAAAACCCTTGTTGGTCAGACAGGGGTACTTTGGGTGAGACCATCCACCCATCTGGTATTTTTTTTCACTTGTATCACTGTGCCTGTACTTGAGCTTTTATTGCTACTTCAGCCAGGGGTGCTTCAGCCACAATGCTGGGGGAAGCAGAATGTGATTAAATATCTGCTTTTCAAGCAAATTCCTCTTTTGTGGGATAGGTCTGAATGGATGGAGCCTGGTTAATGCCCACAACTGAGTTTGGGCATTCATGCCTGAACTCCAAGTGTGATTTTCATGATAGGGAGAGGCAAAAAAGCAGTGTCAGGAGCTGGTTTGACTGATGAAGAGTTGGTGTTAAATGAGAGGAAGGGCATGGTGGGTGGGTGGGAGTCTGGGGTGCCTACCTTGGCTGTGCTCTGTTCTCCAGCTTGGCAAAGATGTGGTAGGCCTCAGCCATAAAAAAAAAAAGTATTATTTTTTATTTATTATTATATATTTATTATACTTAAGTACCTTGATATCTGGCCAGGTCAGAGCCTTAGATCTGTTTTTTTAAAGGGTGTTGGACCCCTTGTGTGATTGTTGGGTTTAGGTGATACCTGCCCAGGCACACCCAGGTTTGCCAGTGCTGGAGTTTGGTCTCCCATCTTCATCCTTTTTTTACCAATTGCTCAGAGGCTTTGGGTGGGATGCTGAGATACCTTTTTTTCTTCCTCCTATGTTTCTAGGGGAGTTTTAATGCATGTGCAGAGAGAAGATTTAGTGCCAATGCATCCTCCATCAATATTTGTACTGAATGGACACAGGGCTCACTGAGCTCCCCTCATCTCTGGTTTGTGTGGCTGAATGATGGAGGCAATCTTGTCCCACTTTGGAGAGAGGAAGGGGATGTGTACAGGGAAGCAGGAGCTGGAGTTGCTAGGGAAACACGAGCAGGGATGCTGGCATGGCTCTCACCTGCTCCCTGTCACAGCAGCTCTGCAGTGCAGGTTCCCTTTCACACAATCTCATGTGGCCTCCTGGGTGAATCCACAGCCACAAAAAGCTGCTGGAATTGTCCCAAGGCTCAAAGGGCAGCAGTTGTGCCCAGCAGGATTCCCCCAGAGAGTTGGGGAGTTGGGGAACTCACAATCAGCCCCATGAGTGCTCTGGGGACATGCCACCCATGGGCATCACAGCTGGTGCCTGAGGGCTGCTCTGAGTCAAATGGGGATTTGCTCCTTCTGGGGAACTGCCAATTCTCCCTCACTGAGAAGGAATTCAGCAGGTACAGTGATTTCCCAACTTATGCCCATATTGTGGGAGGTGGGGATGATGCTGGGCCCATCTGGGATGTCCCCATTTTCATCATTTTTACCATTGTTGTTCCCATTTTTCCCCCTGCATTTTGAATCCCAGAGTGCTTTGCCATTTGAATAATTACTGCCAGGCCATGTACCCTGTGCTTAGCACACCTCATACCAGGAAAGATGACTTCCATTGAATTTCTGATTATGCAGGTATTTTATTCCTTGCAAGTATTTTATTTCTTGCAATGGTTATTGATAGCTGCACATACCAATTCTGTTGAGGCAAAACAACCTTCTACAACCGCTTTTTTTATTTGTGTGTCTGAAGTAAAAATCAATCCTGGCAAAAAATTTGAATATCTGGATTCCTCTTGGCTTCCCCACCTGGTAAAATTTAATAATAGCTTGTAAATGTTTTCATCAGCTGCTCCTCTGTTCTTTAATTGAGCACAGATGAATCTTGAATGGGTAGTTTTTGTATGACTGGGTGGGTTTTTTTCATGTTTAAGCACTGAGTGCTTTTGGGGTATGGATAGAGGACTGTTTGCAGTGTGATAATTTTCTAAAGTTTGGAATGAAACAGTTGAGCAGGAAAGCAAGTGAAACTTTTCCTGTGCTGGTGGGTTCCTGGAAAGCAGCTGGTACCATGCAGGAATTAGAAGCAGCTGGCTTTGCTTTATAACAAATCAAGGGAGTGATTATCTTGCGATAATCTCACCCCCTGCATCTCTTATTGCATGAGTAAACACAGCTCCAGCTTGTAAACTTTGAGTTTGGCCTTCCACCTTTGCTACCAGAGATGAAAATCCAGGCAGGCCAGGATGTGCTGCCCCTCCATCAGCCCTGCCTGTGTCCCTGGGGTGGTGCAGGGAGGGGATGAGCTGGGCTGGCTCTGTGATGGAGCCCAGTGCCAGCTCATGGGTGAGCTGTTCCTGACTCAGATGAGCAGGAGCCACGTTTCACAGCCAAAAAGCCACGTGGGGAGAAGGTGGGTGCTGCAGCTGCACTCCATGAACTGTTCTTTCTGTGACATCTGGCCAGAGACTGCTGCTTTCAGCTTCTAACAGCAGAAAGGTGATGAAGTTTTTGGTGTTGAGATAACTTTGAGGTGTTAGAAAGTCTCTTTTTCTTAGCTTTGAGGCTGAAGAAGAAGACAGGATTTTTTGGCTTTTGTTCTTAAAGTTGTTTATTTTTTTCTTATTTATAACATTTTTTCTTTGACTTGCTGAGGTCTGTTTAGATGGTTGAGTTGAGGCACACTGACTGCTTTTAGGACAGTGTTATTTTTTTATATTAAAACTACATGCACATTATTTACAATAATTTTTAAATATGTATTACTTATGTTAGACAGTTTGTTTCTACTCTAAACTAATTTAGAAGTGTTACTATTACAGCAGAAGATGGAAGACAAGAAGAAGAAGAAGGAGAAAGACTGGACATGTTTCGATTCTTCTATTTTGCTTCTTGAACTCTCATTCTAGAAACTTTAAAATTTTGCTTTTTCACTCAGTGATAAATTCACTGTCGTTTTATTCAAACTTTTGTGGCTTGTAACTCTTTGCACAAAGTTGGTCATTGTTTTTATGGGCTAAACTCAAAGGCACAGGTGGTTTTGACTCTGTGCTAAGGTCTTTGAGCTTTTTGTCAGGGTCTTGAGTTGTTTAGGGCAGTCAGAGGAATTTTTTGGGTTCTGATAAAATAACAGATTGAAAGGCCCCTGCTAAGAGGTGAGGGTGAGGCTTGCCCTGTGGTGCCAAGGAGCCGATGCCTGGAGTTCAGCAGGGTGGCACTGGGCGAGATGAGCTCAGATTAGCAGAACTCCTGTCCTTAAGAGCCTTGCTTACATCTGAACCCATGATGGGCTTGAGAGGCAGCTGGCACGCACACCATGGCCTTCAGGGCCAAGCCTGAAATCCCTCTTGGCCAGCTCACCTGGGTGCTGCCAGCAGCTTGGCACTGCCCCTTCTGCACGTCCCAGCACCTCCGGCTGGGCTTTGCCTTTCCAGCCTGCTCTGAGGCCCTGTTTAAAAGGAAGAAGAGAATCTCTAAACAGAAAACTCCTCATCCATCTCCATTTCATCCCTTGCCCTGCCGTACTTTCCTGCTGGGAAGGTGAAACCATGATCTGGGAGGATCTGGCTCCCTGCTCGCAGCGGCGCCGGCGTGGCCTGCAGGCGGGGGACGCTCGGTGTCAGCTCCTCTCCAAAATACATTTGGTTTCTAAATTGAGACAGGGATTCTGCACAAACACTTGGCATAGGTGAGCTGGAAAAAGGTTTTAAGGGTAAGCAGGTTATTTATACTCTGCCTTGCGTGTCCAGCCCGTGTTTGTGCTGCTAAGTCGTTTATGTTTATTTTATGGAGGAAGACCTGGGCCATAAATACTGCTCTAACCAGCAGTCAGCAGCAAGAGCAGGGTGCCACAGTGGCCAGCTTGGATGGAGGAATATGGTTGGGAAGGGGGGTTTAAATAGGATTTAGTCCCTTCCCAATGACTGTATCTAGTTTGGGTACCAGCCAGAGGTGTCTGGCTGGGGAGGGGGGTTTAAATGGGGTTTAGTCCCTTCCCAAGGACCATATCTAGGGCATAGTATCCAGTTTGGATAGAGGAGTCTGGCTGGGGAGTGGGAGTCTAAATGGAATTTAGTCCCTTCCCATGGACCACATCCTGCACCTTACAGCAGCTTCCAGAGTTAACAATGGGGTGGGTGGTGCAAAGCCTCTGTCCTCCATCCCTGAGCAGCTTAATTTTCAACACTAGAAATATTTTCAGGTGCCTTGGGCTCAGAGCAATCACAGCTCCATGCATATGATAATCTTTTAGCAGGTGTTTGTCCTGCTCATATGGCAGTGATCCTACTTGTGAAGTCCTTGGAAAGTACTGTGTAATATACATTTTCCTTCTTGGGCACTCAGATGAGTAAAAGGGGTTTGGAGATGGTTTAGGGTACTCGTGGTTTGGGGTAGAAAAAAAGGTTTCGAAACTTGTGGGATATTAAAGAAAATCCCTGTTGTCCCATGTTGATAGTGCACTTACCCTCACATTTGTCTCTTTAGTGGGAAAGAGTTAAATGTCTTGTCACATGTGTTCATTGCCACAGCCTTGAGGAGATTTCTTGTCTTCAAGAAATAAATGCAGCACGTGTTCAGCTAAAAATATTGCAGGAGGAATCCTTCCTTGGCCAGGGCCAGATAGAGGAGAGCAGCTGTGAGTCGCAGGGATTTTGTTTGTTTTTAAACTTCATCTGTCTTCAAAGTGATGCTGTCCTGGGGTGTTAGAAGAGCCAAAGTCCCTGTTGACCTTTGTTTGCATCCACTGGTGGCCATGGAGCAGGACTTCTGGGCACCTGTTTGCAACAGGAGTTGGAGGAGGCTGCTGGCTTTGCTTGAGGATACCTGGAAAAGCAAAAACCTGGAGGTTGCTGAGATGAGTTTGGTGGAGCTGCAGGGTGGAGCACCTTCGAGGCTGCTCCTCAGTGTGACAATCTGCTGCTGCACAGAGGTGGAGGCTGAGGAGAAGGGTCTCAGCCTGGCTTTTTACAGGAATCACTCTGTGACACCAAAACTCCCTCTTTGAGCAAGGTGCCTGGTTTGCTGTTAATGGGCAAAATGGATATTGACCCTGAGAATTCACTGTCTTCCTTTGATCAGTTCACTGCTCTTGAAAAGTCAAACCATTCCCCTGCGTGTCTCAGTGGGGTGGGATTTCTTAAATTTGGCTGAACCTTCTGCTTTAGGGCCTTTTACCCCTGCAGGTAACCTCAGTTTAGTGTTTCTGTTGTTAAACTCTCATAGTGTGGGGTCACTGCTCCCTTGATGGGTGGGTGCCATGGGATGGGGCTCCTGGCCAGCTGGGGTGACTCTGCAGGTGGATGATGCTGCTCATTGACACAGAGGTGCTGGGAAGCTGCACTCCAGGACTGCCATGCCCTGTGATAGCTGCTCCCACTCCCAGACAGCTCATTTTAAATGATGCTCCACTTTGCATTGTAAAAGCAACCCTCCCTCTTTTTTTCTTTTTCTTTATCTCTTTTTTTTTCCTTTTTTTTTTCTTTTTGCATTGCTGTCCAGTCCTTTGCCCACCACCCCAAATCCCAATTGAGACCTGATGCTGAGGGCCAGATGAAGCAGTGAATGCATTCAGCCCGATGATTTCCACATGAGCAGGGTTCTGCTGGTGAAAGAAGTGAACTCATTGCAGAAACCTCCCAAGAACAAAGCTTTGGAGAAAGGATCAACCTTATTAGCACATTCAAGGAGAAAGGGGGTTTGTCACTGTATCAGTTTATGCTTCAGCACATTAGTGTTGTAAATCTCTTTGTGGAAAATTGGTTAAAAAACTGGATTTGCTTTCCTCTGTTAAAAACCCAGGAAAAAAAAAATCAAATCTCCAGCACATTAGTTTGCTGTAAATCTTTTAATACAAGTTTATGGGGTTTGATGGTTTGAAGCCTCCCTCAATTAAAATGATTTTTTTTCCCAAGCAATCTTTTGGTTTCCCAAGTATTCTTCTGGCCTTTTCACTTGAAAAGGAAAGGCAAACTTTCATGAATTGAGCAGGGGCACTCTTTGAATGAAATGAGGGTCAGTGCTTCTCCAGGCTTTTTTTCCCATTGTTTGAAGAATACACTGAGGATAGTGGGAGCAGATGTGCTGCTTCTATTTGGGCTTATTTTGGCCCTAGTATGGATAGATGTGAGCTGCCATTGCCTTAATTCCTCCCATGGCTGCTGTGGCTTACTCTGTGTTCCTTTGTAAATACAGAATGTCTTCTGATAAAGACTTGGTGCTTTATATTGACACCATCCTATAAAAAACAATAAAAAAGGTGAAAAATATCAGTGGAAGGAAAAATCAGTGGAGAGTCTCTTTGTTCTGTGATTTATGCTGTGGGGCAGACACCCTGCACACCACTGGCAGAGCTGCCACAGCTGGGATGGGCAAACCTGGCCAGCTGTGTTAGGGATTGAAGGTGAGCATGCATCACCCAGCCCTTGATTGCTGAATGTGACTTGTCTCTAACAGTACCTGCCACAGAGATTTAAATCCATGGGAAGGAAAAGAAAAAAAAGGAAAAAACAAGTGGAAGTTGAAGAAGATCGCATTTAAAAACCTGCTTGTGATCTGCCTGTATTTCACACTACACAGGAAGATTGGCCATACTGTGAACACTGGACTGCTAATTTTGTTTGGCCAGTGACTCTCAATTTAACCGTGCTATAAATGAAATGGAGAATGGACACTTATGGGCATGAATGTTTTAATGTTAACAAAGGAAAATCTCTGTTGTGTGTTAGGGTAAAAGGGTGAGCAGTTTGGCTTTGGAACAGAGATGCTGCAGTAATTAAAGGCATCCAGAAACCTGGCAGATCTTTTGCTTTTGGAGGGAAATCCTTCAAACAGAAGCTTGATTCTACCTACATAAACTGATATGAAAATCTCACCTTTAGTTACAAAGGTGTCACCCTCAGATGGGCTCTGACCCTATAATGGAAATACTCTTCTGTCACTGTATATTATAGCTGGAATCCTGCTTTTAAGGGAGGTGTTTTCTCATGGGCACACATCATTGCAATCACTGCTTCAAGGACAGTATCTCTTTCATGAGGACCACATCTCTTTCACCTTCTGAATCTCCCATCCTCTTGAAACAGAGCAATTGTTCAGTGGGGAATGTAAAGCACACACTCACCCTGCCAGTAACAATGGAGGTGGTTTGTTTTGGTTGAGGAAAAATGCACATAATACATAAAATACATGTAATTGCTCAGCTATTCATCTCCCTTTCTGTGCCATTATCTTACCTTGTTCACACAGGAGCGTGGGGTGTGGTTTACCCGGGGGAGAGGGCAGAGGAGGGCTCAGGTCTGTGCCACACAGGCAGCTCTGGGAAATCCCTCCTGCAGGAACAGTGGCTCATCATGGTCTGCTCATTCCTGTCCAAAGTCAAGGAATGATCTTTGCCCTGTGAAATGCCCATGTGGGAAATCATTGGCTTGTGTCCCTCTTCCCCAGAGGGGGATGGACTGGAAAGAAATCCTGGTCTGCTCTGCTGGAGCTGCCTGTGCTGCAGCCCCTCCTAACTCAGCCTCATCACAGGGAAATTACTGCTTTGCACCTGATGCATTATCACAAAATACCCACTTGCAATGAGGCTGGATTAACCATGACATTTTACAGGGCCAGCTGGGAGGAATGCTTTGTGATTAAGTGAAGCTTGTTTCTAATGAGCCCTGAGCTTTACTTTCCAAAAGATCTCATTTTGTAAGGTGGGATGTGTATTTCTCACTTTCTTTTCAACAAGCACATTCTAAAAACAGGACTGAACTGCAACCAGTCAAACCTACTCCATTGCCCTGGTCAAACAGGGCTGGAGGGATGCTGTCTTCAGCAGGATTTATGATGTATCTGTGTGCTTGGAATTTGCTGTGGGATACTCAGCCATTGGCTGACCATTCAGGGAAGAGTTGGGATGACAAAGCAATTATCCAGCAGAAGTTTAGTGTGATGGGCTTGAGATTTTGTAGGTGTTAAGGTTTGTGCTGCACGAATTTAGCCTTCTACATAGCATGGACAGAGGAACTTGATCAAGTGATAACCACAATCTGTAATTTTTGTGCTGGATGCTTAAAATCCAGTCCAAGATAAGGGGCTACTTAGGCCTTTAAGATTGCTTAGCAGTCAGTAGAGCTGGAAACAGCACAGTTGGATGAGGAGCAAAATGATACTGAGTAAATCAATTCCAAGTCCTGAAGGGATGCCCATGATGTGGCAGAAAGCTCTGCTGAAGGAATAGGACCAAGAAACCTAAAGCATCATGGAGTTTGAGTTGAAAACCATCTGCCTGAGCTCTCCTGCCAGTCCAGCATGAGAAAATAGTGTGGGAAGAAGTTGTGTCCTTCCTCTTTAAGTGGAAGATGGAAATAAGAATCAGGGGATAGAAATCTTTCATTATGTGATAATGAAGAAATCTTCCATCCTAGAATAGTGAGATGAACACTGAAGAAAATACCTGTAAATGCACATTTGGCCGATGGACATGATTCCTCTGAAAAAAGGAAAAAAAAAAGTAATTTATTAATCTCTTACTGAGGATGCCCTGACTTTGGGATTCCTCTTGTGCAACAGAAAACATCTTGCAGATTCACTGGTCTTCCCTGTGTGCTAAAAAGCAAGAGAAAGTTGCTGGATTTCCAGCACTGCTGCAATGAGCTCTGTCCTTGCTACCCCTTAGGCAGATGCTTTTCGAGGAGGGATTTCCCAAAAGCACATGATATTGACTCAGCCCTGCTTCCAGAATCCAAGGGAAATATCTGCTGAGGCACTTGGGAGCTCCTCCTGGAGTTGCTCAGGTCACTGGGGACTTCCACATGTGCTTTGATCTTTCTTGTCTGAAGCTTTTTTGCAACAAAGATTTTGTGGGGAGCAGATAGTCAGCATTCCTGAGGACTTTTAATTCCTGCTCTGCAGCAGGTCTCAGCACGTTTTGCCTTCGTGGTGATCTTTGTTAGAAGTGAAGACCCAGATCCAGCACGGGGAGACACAGAGGGCATTCCCAGAGCTGCATGAGGGATTTTCAGAACAGATAAAATCAGAGCAGTGGCTTTCTGGTTTGCAAACTCTCCTTGATGATGAGCAATGCAATGTTCTGCAGAAGGGGACAGGTCAGGAACATGGGAATTTGGATGCAAACCAGCAAATTGTGGTGCTAAAACAAAAAAAGCAGTGGAGGTGTCCTTGTGCTGAGTGCTGTGCTCTTTGAGTTCTTGAGTGGCTTTGAGTCTCTGGGAAGGTGGCATGTCAGGAGCCAGGACATCCCTCTGGCTGTTCTGAGCAGCCCAGACCCCTGCCAGGGGGCTCAGAGACCCTGGCACAGAGCCCAAAACACCTGTGGGTTTGATTATGACCCATGGAACAAATTATCAACCTTAGATGAAGATCAGCAAGCCACAGAAGTATAAGTAGAATATTAGTGAATTTATCACAGGGTGAAAAAGTAGATTTTGGGGTTTTTGGTATGGGGGTTCAGGAGGCAAGATGGAGGGAACTGGGTGTGTCCAGCCTTTCTCCTTCTTCTTCCTGGCCTCCATCTTCTGCTGTGATGTTGGCACTTTTAGATTGATTTAGAGTAGAAACTCACTGTCTAACATAGGTGATAGGTATTGGACAGTAATTGTAAATATTGTACATGTAGTTTTTAGTATAAAGACATAACACTGCCCTGGGGGCAGGCAGAATGCCTGGAACTGTGCTGCTGGATGAACCTCAGCTGATCAGGAGAAAGAATTTTATAGATAAGACGCAATAAAGAACCTTGGGACCAAGAAATGAAGAGCTCTGACTCCTCCTTCAAGCACTGGGCTGGGAAAAGAGACTTTTGAACTTTTCTAGGGGTCACTCTGAGCAGCAAGAGACCTCAACAATGGGAAATCACCAGTGAAATCCCATCCACGTGAGGCTTTCCCCCAGTGACACAAACCTGCCTGGTGCTGCTGCCAGCAGCTCCTTGGATGCTGCACTGGGCAGAGCTCTTTGTACCACTGTTGAAAAGCTCTGGCTCAGCACAGCCCCTGTTTGCCTACCTGGTTTAAAGTGTTACTAATTCCTGAATGGAGGAGCTGTCTGCAGCAGCTCCCCTGCTTTTCAGCACTGCAGCTTTGAGGAAGTGACTGCTGCAGATGTGGTCAGATGAGCTGTTGAAATTAAAACACGATATGGATTTAATGTGAAATAGCTGCTCCCAAATGGCTGCATCCATCTAGATATTCCTAATCTGGAGTGGAGATTAATTTTTAATCTGGTTTATGTCACTGCAATATATCCACGAGGCTAAATTGAAACAAAACAGTGTTATTCCAGGATAAACACACTCTCCTGTGGGTATTGAGAAGGAACAGGAGCCTGAGCTGCTCTGCTGGAACAGCTCCATGTGTGCACAAGCCACAAACCCATTGCAGGCAGCTGCAGCTGTAAGAGGGAGCCCATGATGTGGAAAATCCCTTGCAGATGATATGTCAGTCATACCTGAGGATCAGCCAGGAGGGAGGGATAACAAACAGCATTTTTGCTTCCCAGTTAAAGGTGTGCAGCTTGTTAAAAAACTTGAGTAAATCTGGAAATAAGATGCTGGGACTTAGTGGGGGATTGAAGTGAGGGGAGCAAGTGGTTTTAGTGTTGGAGAATAAGAAGTAAAACCAGTTGAAAAAACAGAAATGGGAGCTGGTGCTCCTGATCTTGATCAGTGTTTAAAAAGCAGCAAGATTAATGAAAATTCCTTGCAAAGCAGCATATTATGGGGTGGTGGCATGAGCCTGTTCTGAGTTAGGCAGCTCTGTCACAGGTGGCTCTGCAGGACTCGTTGGCACTGAGGGTCATGTGATGAGATGAGGAATTTTTCAAAGTGGTTCTGGGAACTCATTAGGCTAAAAACCCCACCTAAATCTGTGGTGGGTGTAAGTTATCACTGTACTTTCCCCTTTTAATGTGCCTAAGCTGGGCTGCCTCACCCCTCCATCAACCTCCTCTCTTGGTTCTTGTCTGCCCATGTGGACAATGCCAGACCAGAGATGCCCATCCCTGACCCCCTTGGGCAGATTCTGGGGCAGGGAGAGGAGTTCCCAGCTCACAGGGATTGAGGTGCATTCAGGGGCCTTCACACAGCAGAAGTTTCCCCACCAGGCTGCCTCCTCATCCTCTCGCTGCCTTTGCAGCCAGGCAGGCTCATTGTCCCCAATGTCCTCACACTCAGAGCTGTTGTTATTTTAGACTCCTGGGCCCTCTGTTTGGAAGCAGTGCAGGATGCCACATTTTCTCCTTGATAGAGTTAAATAATGATGGTTTTTTTTTTTTTTTTCCTTTTATTGTCTTTCTTGCCTTCTCTTTTCTTGGGGGATTGTGATGCTTTTTTTGCTTTGAGTGTTTATACATCCAGACAACCAACCCTGCCTGCTGGTGCTGGTCCCCATTTCAGCACAGAGCAGCTCCTTCCTTTGAGGTTGTCTTCACCTTTATTGTGATAAAATGAGCTCATCTTCACTCTGGTGTTACTTTTAGGGCTCTGAGTTAACCGAATTAACAACTCTGGTGTTTTTCTCTTGGTCATTTAGAGGTGCTCAAAGCCCTGGTGCCAAACAGCTGATCCAAGTTCCAGCCTCCCAGGGTCAAGGACTTGTGGAAACTGAGTGAAATACCCCTTGACTTTTTGGGGTTTTGTCTAAATTGGCTTTTGCAAATGGAAGAAGCTCTCAAAACTGATTTCCCCGCTTTGTTGCTTAAGAAATCAAAAATCCATTGTTCCAAAAGAGAGAAGAGGTACAGGGCTGTGACTGAAAGTGCAAAGCAGTAAAATGCTGTGGGATTCTGGACTTATCACACCCCTGTGGCATCTTCTTGCCATAGGGGAACGCTGGATTTCATCTCATTTAAACCCAACAAGTGCTTGGGGATGACAGCTGTGACACTCCTTGTATTTGATAATGTGCTGTTTCACCTCTGGTAGAAATGGGATGCTTTTCATCCATCCCCAACGTCATCTGTGCTACAGTGGTTGATGGTTGATGTGATTTCCCCCCTAAATTCAGGGAAATCTCAGCAGAGCAGGAAGCAACAGCAAACACCATCTCTCTCTCTTCCTCATGGGAAAAGATCCTCCTCCTTCCCTATTAGGAGATTAACAATAATGAAATAATTATTTTCTATTCACAGCTGGTCAGGATACCCTTGCCTGTCTCCAGACTTTCCTCATGTGCTTGCTGGCAGTTTTTACAGGATCAGGGGGCTCCCTCTCTCTTTTTTCTATTTCACACCCCTGGAAGCACTCAAGGCCAGGCTGAACTAGGCTCTAACAATCTTCTCTAGTGAAAGATGTCTCTGCCCATTTCAGGGGATTGGAATGAGAACATTTTTAAGGGCCCTTCCAGCCCAAACCATTCCATGATTCAGGGAAATTGCATCCTTGCTGGGAGCAATGCTGTAATAATGTGTTGGTGGGGAAGTGATCCAGGCACTTTGGCTTTCTCTCAATTAAACCTTACTGCAAGTTTACCTGTGGAATCAGGAGGATTTAAAATGAAAATGGAGATATTCAAATGAAGGTAGCACACAAGTCTGATGGTGATGGAAAATGGCTGTGAAACATTAGGGATGGCAGACTGAAATCTCTGTCAGAAGGCAAATGAGGAAAGATAAAAAGTTCCTTAGAGGTGTTTCCTTCCAAAAGAAAAAAATTAAAATAAAAATACTGATGCACACCTGAAAGATTTGGCAATTCAAAGAAAGAAAGTGCTAAAAAAATAAATTAAAATTCCATGTATTGTTTGAAAGGCAAGAGACTGCTGCCTTAGAAGTGCCATTGGCATGTGTGGCATGTTCTGAAATTGCTTGGGAGAGTATATTGGATTGGGGTGGGGAAGGGAGGGAGAGACTAATTATATATAATCTTAAAATGAATTAGGTGATATAAATGTAATGAAAGCAAATCCTGTTCCTGGAGAGACTTTTCAGTTTGCATTTTGATATCCTAGGGCAATGGCATGTTGCTCTCTGACAGACAACCATTTGATTTGGAAATATGTGAATAATTGGGAAGTAAAACCTCTTTGAATTTGTTCCTTTCCCCTCTAGCATTTGAAGGACTAATTATAGGAAGAGATGCAGAATGCCCTGTGCGGGCAGGGATGCAGCCAAGTTTCTACTTTGCTGCTTGCATGAGTCACTGTGCTGCATCCTGTGCACTTTGATATGTGTCCTTGCTTCAAAAACAAATTATATATTTATTTTACAGAGGGAGAGGTAAGAGTGTTCTGCTCCTTGCTGGAGACACCTGTGCCAAAATGATGCTCAGCAGCTGGAGCCTGGCAAGGGCTGGGTGCTTGGGGAGGAGTGAACACCCATGTGAGGAGTGAGAGCTTCAGCATCTTGGCAAGGCTGGTGCTGCTGGCTCGACTGAGAGGCAGCACCCTATTTTGAGATGGTTTTAAAATGGGTCTGAGGATCCTCCTGTGTCTGCATTCTCTGCTTACCAGCAGCCAGATGCTGACCCTGTTCTGGGCAGGAGGGACAATCTCCCCACTGCATGGCACAAGCAAAATTGGTGTGTTCAACCTGAGCTCTCTGAGGAGAGGAGAGGGTTAATCAGCCTCGTGGCTGGTCTGAGGCACTTGGTCTCATTTATCATCCCTGCCTGTGCTCAGCCCCAGGATGGTGGGTGTGCCAGGGGAATTAGGGCCAGCGCTGGGGCGGGAGACACTGAAAGCATGGATAAAAATACTCCTCAGTCTAGGAAGAAAAGCAGGATTTCACCCTCTGGAAGAGCTCACAGATCCTGAATAATAATGCTGTACAAAAGGATGAATGTCTTAAAAATATATGAAGTCCTCTCCCAGTGAAGGTGACATGCGTGATGGGAGCAAAACTGCTGCTGGGTTGGGCTGTGTCGGGGAAAAGAGGGAAGCATTTACAGCAAGGTGATGGATAAAAAGCTCCCAGCCTGTGTGTGAGATCTGTAGTTCCCAAACTGTGCACAGCAGACCTGTTATAGTGCCTTCTCTCAGGCTCTTGTTGTTTAGGTAACATGGAAAGTTTGGGATCTTCTGACATGGATGAGTCAAATATTCCTGGTGGCTCGTTCCCGACTCGATGTATAACCTTGAGCTTGGAGCTGTGCCTCCTCCTCTGGCTCTCCCCACCTGAGATAACTGGGATGGTGACATTTGCTGCTGTTTGTAAAGCAGAGCTGGCATGGAGACCTGCAGAGTGAAACAGAGTAGGATGCAGGATGCTCTGTTCACTGTTCTGGCCGAGAGCCCGCGCGTGAGGTTGCTCAAAATGCAGCACATCCTTTGTCTCACCATCTTTAGGCAATATGGTGTTTGGGAAGAATCTTAACACAGTGAGGACCAGATGTATGTAAAGCCCTTGGGGCCATATTGAAATGCAAATGGAAATGAAATAGTGCATTACTTCCAAGAGTGGTCTGAAGATGAAAACGCCGTGTTGGGAGACTGTGCATCCAAAGCAGAGAGCTGGGTGTGAGCCCTGACAATGCTTGGGAAACCTGCATGCAATGCAGTGTTGTATTTGGGGTTTTGAGGTCATTGTTACGCAGATTATTAAAGCCTGGATGCATTTTTAGCTGGACTTTGTCTAAAGAATAAACACAGCCAGGGCTGTTTTCCAGTCATCAGCTAAACGGGCGGATCAAGGGCTTGAGTCAGCGATTCCTGCCAAACATTACTGACTGTCTTCAAAAATATTTCCTAACACTTCTTGCTTTTGAAAATGTAATCATGCATAAAGTGATGTACGTGAGTTTTGCTTTGCAAATGATTCTGGTGCCTGGATTCTGTGTGTGTGTTGGCTCTGCTTCTCACTTGCTTGTATGATGCTCTGCTTCCTACATGCATGCCTGAAATACAACCCAGAGATGGGACTCATCCCCTTCCAGGAATAAAAGAGCTACATCACCTCCTTCTGCAAAACCTGGGTTTATATTTTTGCTGCATTAGGGATGTGTGGCTTGTATGAGCAAAACTAACCTGCATATCCCACTAAAACAGCTGCTGCAAACAAAGGGCTCCAGCTCTTGCTGCAAGGCTTGTAGGTGAGCCTTGGATTTTGATTCAATCTGTAGAATTACTTTGCAGTAGAAACACCAATATTCTTCATAGTTAATGGTGAGACAGCTAGTCCCATTAGTTGTCCTGTTTAGAAATTGTATTTTCTATAGCAAGGAAGACAAAATGTTAATTTTTCACTATGCTGAGATGCCAGCTTGGACCAAGCACTATGGTGACTTCTCCTTTCCACTTAGATTTTTCAAACTGTATATTGACTCGAGGATACTTAATCTGAGATGTTTTAAACAGTTTTTGTTTTCTCAAGAATGAGGCATCTTTTCAAGATAGCTTAGGCTGGCTATCCTGCATGAAAATATTTGCTCCCTTTGAAACTCCTGGCCCTGCCAGAATACAGCCAGGCAGGCACGTGGCTTCCTCTGCTTCAGTGTAAAGGTCACTTATGATGTGTTTTTAATGAATAATTACTACTGCATGCTTCCCTCTTTAAATGGCAGGGGCATCCTTGCTACATGAAACATTAAAAACTTGTTAAGATGGAAAATACCAGCAAAGAGATAAAAAGCCTGTGCAAAATCTCTGTCTATTGGGAAATGGTTGCAAGGGTATCAGGGAAGGACTCTGGCAGGAAGAGGGCTTTGTGTTCTTCTCTCAGCAGCTGTCAGCTCCAAATGGCACTTCTGGGCTCAGGGCAGTTGTTCAGGGGGATTGGGTTTCTCAAATCCCAACATGAAAAGAAATGCAGGCTGGCTGGATGGGTGGGGATGGAAATCAGGAGCAAAGTTGCAGTCAGTGGCATAGTGCATTTGGTTGGTCAGTAGCTGCTTGGGTCTTTCAGCATTTGAATTATTTTTAAATGATGTTTTTAGGTTGATGATATTTAGTGTAGGAACTGGACAGTGGCCAGACTAGGCCAGAACAAAAGCCCACCCAGCCTGGTGGTCTGACTCCTCCTTTTGCTGAAACGTGACAGGGGAGGAACAGCAGAGCAAGCGAATGCCTGTAGTTCTTCTTAAAACAATATGGGAAATCTTCTGAGAAGGGGTTCCCCACATCAGCTGCCCTTTGGGTTTGGAAATGCCTTCTCCAGATGTGCTTTGAGCCTGATCCACCAGCTGTGAGTGGTTCACCCTTCATCACTTGTTGTTTACCACTTGTTCCATCCTTCATTACTTGTTTCACTCTTCAGCAGTTGCCTCACTCTTGCAAAGCCTTATAGAGATGGAGGAGGTTGATCAGCAGTTTTATTCTCTGGTTTTCATTCAGCACAAAGAAAAGTGCATCTCTTAGTGCTCACCAGAGCTCCCAGGCTATAGCCAGAACAGCAGGTTATGTTTTCCTGGGCTTATTGTATTAAAGAAAGTGAATCCTGTACTAAAGTATTTATATTGAAAAGCTTGAACTGCGACATGATGCCCATGGAAAATACATACAAGCAGCTTGGGCTGACACTTTCCTCTGGTCTTTTCTTTGTTCCCAAAGAGAGATATAAAGGTGGAGGGGTTCCTTTATCTGTGCTGCTGCCTTGCCTGGGGCAGGTGTGTTCACTTGCTTGTTGGTGTGGAAACAGATGGTGCTGCACCTTCCAAAAAGTTATCAAAAGTTCTGTTTGCTCTTTCCAGATGGCTGCAACGCCTTACCAAAGTTCAGGGAAATTGGCTGAAGAGCCCTGGGATCCATGTGCCCCAACCTAGTGGGGAGATTAGTGGTTTTATTGCTCAACTGGCTGCTGTCACTGTGAAGCTTCTCACATTGCCTTGGAATTCTTTATTTTCTTTAGTGAAAAATGGAATTTACTGGTGGCATGTCTTCCATTTCTGTTCCTGCTGATTAGCAGGAGTGTACAGTAATGTCACAGAAGGTATCTTTTTATTGGGGACTTTGCATGCCTGTGTCTCCAGGTAAATCTGAGCAAGGGGAGGCAGTGAAAAGATGTGTTCAGGGCTGTAGTTTGCTCATGTCTCTACAGCTGCCAGTCCTCTGTGTGCACATTCCTCTCCCATCTCTCAACTGAAGCACATGGAGCAAAACAAGTGATTATTGCATCTTGCTGATGAAGCTCTTGAGGCAAAAGGAAAGGGTTTGACTGCAGCCTAAAATGATTTTGTAACAGGTTATGGAGGAGAATTTGAAAGATTTGGGTTGGAAGGGACCTTTAAAGATCCTTTTGTTCCAACCCCCCATCATGGGTAGGGACACCTTCCATTGACCAAGTTGTTCCATATCCCATCCAAAGTGGTCTTGAACACTTCCAGGGATGGGGCATCCACATTTTCTCTGCAGTGCCTTACCACCCACTCAGGAAAGAATTTCTTCCTAATTTATACTCAACATCTTTAATTTTAAAACTATTTCTCCTTGTCCTATGACTACAGGCCTCGATAAGAAGTCTTCTCCCACATTTCTTGTAAACCTCCTTTGTACACTGAAAGGCTGCAGTAAGATCTCCCTGGAGTCTTCTCTTGTCTTGGATTCTTATTGTATTTCCAGTGATAAATCCCTCTAAATATTCATGGTGTTTCTGAAAGTGCCCAGACAAGGGCACCCTCATCTCCTCATTCACAGACATCAGCATCTAAATATGTGGGAGCAGCATCAGAGATGGTGCTAGTGGAGATCCCCACCTGCCCAGGGTCAGGAAATTGAGAGTTCTGTGCTGAAACTTAGAATATTACTTTATGCTCTTTTATGGAATATTGGGGCCTGATCACCATGGGAACTAAATGGCATCCAAATAGAAAGTTGGACTGGAAGGGAATGTACCCAGATTTCGGGCTGGAGCTGTAGAGCTCAGGTCATGCAGAAAGCTTGGATGTGGATGGAGGGTAAGTCATTCTTTCACTCCATGTGCACACTCTTATTTAGTGTTTTAGTCTTCCTCTGGTGTGAGAAAACCAGGAAGGAAAAGACCTGTCCCACAGCACACGGTTATTTTATTGCTTCCCACCTGTGAAACAGGCAGAATTTCAACTTCCTGGGACAATCTGCTCAAAATAATTTTTATTTCAAAGTGGGATCTGGATGCTGCTTAATGAATGTAATCAAAATAAAAGCTAATAGGTGACTTTATTTCCCCCCATGCCCCTTTACATAAAATCTCTTCAGCATCTCTTTTATAACTTGTCTTTGGAGAATCACTGCAGTTATCCAGACATTTCTAGCGTGCCTTTCATTATTGTAAGAGAAACAATCACTGGAAATTGCAGGATGCTATTGAGTTGTGCTGCATTCCTTCCTCAGGTCGTTTGACAGCAGCTTTTTTCAGTAGACCCAGAGGAGAAAGGTGCATTTCTGTAAACATGAGACAAATCCTAGATGTGCTGTAGCCACCTGGGAGAAAATTCCATTGTAAAAGAGGCTCTTAAAATTGCTCAGGTGGGATTTGCCATTAAAAGGATAAAGACTGGAGAAATGGACTTCTGATTTGGCTGGCAACTTGCTTCTCATCCTCGAGGAATTTTAGGAATGTCTTCACTTCCTTTTGGAGGGCTTAAGGCTAGTTTGTGATTTCAAGGGCCAGAAACTTGCTTTTTTCCTGCCTCCCTTCTGCTTTAGGGCTGGCTTCTGCTGGCTTGTTAACTCTTCATATACCAGTGTAAGCTGGGGAAAGAGCATTTTAAAAATCAGTGGTTTCTTCTGCAAACCTTGGATGGTCTGAAGGTCTAGAGCGTGATGCAAAAGATGTTGCTTGCACCAAGGAATTATCAAGTGTTTTCACATGTGCTGCTGTGGGCTGGATGGAGGAATCTCTGTTTGGGATGTGGGAATGGATGCTGGTCCTTCATCAGTGTAAAACTGGCCATAAATTATGATTTTTTTCTGCATTTTTTGTGCTCTTATCTTTGAGCTGAAACACACCAGGGTGTCAGACGATCAGTGATTGCTCAGATGCTGGGGGGAAATGCAGGTGAGAGTGGCAGCTAAAATGTGCATGTTTATTCTCTAGAACATGAAGAAATATGAGGATTTTGTCATAGTGTATTTTGTATAGCATATGAATGGTCTTTGCCCAAAAGGGGCAAAGATTCCCCATCAACCCAGTGAACCCTCAAGCTTTGCTGCAGCTCAGGGCTCTTTGCAAAGGACTGGGCAAGCATCCCCTGCATGCTCCTGCACCATTTCTTGTCACTGAAGCCCTTGGTTCCTCTGAAGGAGAAATTTGGTTCTCTCAGGTCAGTAAAGATGATGCCCCAGTTGGCACCTGCCAACAACCATCCATCATCATGCTGGATCTGAGGTTTGAACTTAGACATCTACAAGATTTTCTCTCTGCCTCCCCTTCAACTGGCTGGCAAGGAGAAGCTGTGATGTAGCAGAAATCTTAGAAACCTGATTTCTAGGTAGAGATAATCTTATTCTATCTACTGAGAGCATTTTCAAATTAATTCTTCCTTGAGTTTCCCACTTGCTCATGTAATCTGCTGATGAAGTGACTCATCTCTATGGTGTGTTTGGATTCTGGTCAGTGATGGAGTTTTAAACAGGGATTTTTGAACCGGTTCCATGGTTTAGAGTGGTTGTGGTTTTTATTGCCTTTCTTCCTCCATCCTGCTGAGAAAACTGCTCAGCTCCAAGCTTTGATTATTCAAGTAGAAGAGGGTGACAGGAACACAAACAAGCATCATTTAGTTCTTGGGGACACGTTTTCCTGATGCTTGACCTTTTGGACTTCCCACATCTTCTTGTCCATTTACATGCATTACAGTTTTTCCAATTACCAGTGAATTAAATTTGGAATTGTGGTATTTGGAAATGTCAAGCAGAATCAATAGAAAAGCACTTGGGGCCCAATCTTAGTAGACTCAGCAGATTTTAAAGCATATTTGAAATGTCCCTGCTGATAAATCTCAGAGGACCCTGTGTAGATTATGAATTGAGGTGCTGCTGTTGTGGTACCAAAGCTCTCTGTGGCTTGCCAGGTGTGCCGTGCTGTGTTGGACACACCTCACTCTCTCCCTGGAGAAGACCTTAAAAATCAGCTCTGCAAAGCATTTCTGCTGGTGGCAGTGTCACAGGCTGGTGAGGACAGTGGGATGGAGCAGATGCACGTGACAAAGCTGGGAAAGGCATCACCACATGATTATTGCTGTTCCTTAAACCTCTGCACTCCACCAGGAGATGCTCCCTTACCATCATTCCTCTGCCTGGAAGGAAATTAATTTTCCAGGCTTGCTTTGAAAGCTTTTCAAAACTTCACTGTGTGTGGGGAAAATATTTATGAACGTTTGTGATTTCACTTCTCCTCCCATGCTCTTTGCAGACCCCATGCTGGCTCCCAAGGAGAATGGAGAGAACAAATGATTGTGTTCTAAATGTCATTTCAGAACTTGCTGCATATTTTAGTTAGTGATTTGTGGAATCTGGTCAAGACTTGCCCTCTGTTTGATTTTCAGGAGTGCAGTTAGAAATACCTTAATCTTGCAATTAAGCTCTAATATTTTCTGTTTCAGAGGCTGCAAAGTTTGGCTGCTGAGACACTTTGCTGGTAGCTTGTGTGTGCAGAGTGCTCAGCCCACAAGGGGCCATTTTTCATGCCAAAGAGTAGTCACTGCTGTCACAAGCCAAATAAATGGCCTGCTTAATGCTTTTATAAATGCACACCTCAAACTCAAGGAAAAAAAAAACCATAAAAATTTTAATAACTTTATGCCTGTTTGGAAACTCGTGGTCTGGGGGAGGAAACACAACCTCTCCTTTATGGAATTCCTCTGTGGTGCAAAGGAAGCCTGGAGGTGAACAGGGGGGATGGAGGAGCATCATTCCAGAGATGCTGCCTGGGGTGGCATCCTCAGGGCTGGTCACACATGGACAGGGAGCAGCTCTGGGGGTTTGGATGGGATCTGCAGCTTCTCCTGCACCCCATGCCATGCACAGGCTGCAGCACTGCCCTTTTTGGATCTGTCACTTCGTGCTTGTCAGGGCTGCCTTGATTTTGATTTCATTCTCTTGGGTGTAGCTGAGGAGGAGTATGTATCTGTGCAAAAAAAAAAAAAGAAAAAAGAAAAATAAATTAGGAATTAGGCCTTTTTTGTGTGTTATTACTAATCTGGTTTGAGCTCTGCTGTCCAAATTGCCTCGTTTGTGACCCAAAGTGCATTTAAACATGAACTGCAAAAGCACCACGGCATTAAATGCTTTTGATTGATCTCCCTGATGGTTTTATTAAAGAACTAAAACCTTTTTGGGGGAGACAGATACAGTTAGTGATGTGAAGGGAGAAATGTAATTACATTTTTGGCTTTGTCCTTAACTGAAATGATACAAAATAGAATTTTTCTAATGGATAACTAAAATGATCTCTTCTTTAAATAAAATATAGAAGTGACCCTCTGAGTTCAAGTCAAAAATGCTCTGCTTCCAAAAATTGATTAACTGCTGGCAACGTTTCTGTCCTGCTGCACACCAGGCCAGCCAGCAACCTGGCCAAACCTCCTTGGATCACTCTGCCTGGCCAGAGGAATGATTTACTGAACCTTTTCCTGAGTGATCCTCCCCTCTGGGCCAGGAGATTACTCTCATCAGCTCTGTGTGCAGGCATGTGTGTGTGGACACTCAATATTTCACTCAGCTGAGTATTGCTGTCATTTCACTCTGCTCCATCCTCCCTCTGTAGGGTCTGCCTGATTTTGTGGCTTTGTGAGGAGCTGGGATGCTCCATATCCTTCTCCAGGTCCTTGTCCTACCCATTCTGTTTGACTTAAAATACCAGGGAAATTATTCAGAAAAATGAAACCATTGAAATGAAACCTATGAAACCATGCTTTCCCTGAGCTGGTAGTAATAACTCCTAAAACACACTCCTTACATTTTATAAAACAGGTTTTGAAGTCTGTTTGGGGGGGGGAAATTCTAATGAAGATCTAATTCTTTGGAATAATTTTCTTGTTATCGTTTACTGACTTAAAACCCAAGTTAAAAAAGAGATATATTTGGGGAGGGGTTGCTACACAGATGTCCGTGGAAGCTGTGAAGTGTGAGTCATGGTGTGAATATAGAAGCCCTGAGTTGTCATCCCTGGTGAGCAGGGAGGATGTATTTCTTAATATTAAAGTTCCTTTTTTAATTTTAAAAGAAAATGTCTTAAAGCCTCCTGTCCTTTCGAGAGTAGTTGTCAATGGCATCATTGCAGGTTTCCATGGCAATATATGCTGAGATAATAGATTAACAGCCATTGATTGACTCAAAAACTTGGAGCTCTTTTACTGTGGGATAAGCCAAATCTATTGACAGGAAACAAAATTCCAAGTAATATCTTCCCTTGGCATTGCACCTTTGCTTCCTCTGTGCTGCCTGTGCCCAGATTTACCCAATCTGTTTTAGGAACCAAAACATTTTGCAGGAATAAATCCTTCTAATTAACCATCCTTGCATCCAGCTGGTTGGATGGGGCATCTCTGCCTGGACAAAACGTGGCCATTGAGGTCCCCAAAGGTGGAGTGAAGTTTTGGCTTGAGAAAAATGCTCTGCAGAGTCACAGGGACTTGTTTCTGCTCTGCTGTTTAAAGACTTTTGTGAAAGAACAGGAGGATAAAAGCAACAAGTCTCCAAATCCTCATGTGCAGTTACGTGCTTAACCACAGATGTCATCACGAGTTTGATGCTTTGCCTAAAAATGTATTTAGCCCCTATTATGTAAGTACAGCAGGAATGAAATCACCCTGCTTGGGGAATAAGTGCTGGAGCAAGGCTCAGAAATCTCACATTCGTTTTGGAGAGATGCAACTGGGTGGTCTCTCTCCAAACATTCCCAGTTGCAAGCCTTCTTCAATCTGGCTTGATTTTGAATTTCTAGCAACAACTATTTGAAATTCTTTCATTTGCAGTCCTGCACGTGATTTCTGGGCAGGTGTCTGGCAGAGGGAGGCAGCAGCCCTCTTTCCCTGCCTTTCCCTCCCCACCAGTGCCTCTGAAAGTGCTCCACACATGCTGAGATTGTGGTCCCCCACTGAAGGCTGTGCCAAAATGCAGCTGTGGGTTTGGAGGCAGCTGGTTCAGCATCCCCTAAAGGGAAGGGGGTGAGTGGCTCATCCCAGCAGATGCTGCCCTGCAAGGTGAGCTCCCAGCAGCTCCTGATTCCCCAGCTCTGCTCATCCCTGCCATGGTTTGGGGGAGAGCTCTTGAAAGCAAACCCAAACCTCAAACAAAGGGCCCGACTTCCATAATGGCACGTGCAAGAATGCATCCGCAGTTGCTTAATTGCTGCATGCAATTACCCTCCAAATTAGAGGGCAATTACCCCAATTCAGTGCACAATCTCTGCCGTTTTATATTATAAAATTACATGCACAAATAGCTATATAGGGACATAACGAAGTGTTTGCAAATAACTTCACTTGCATACACTGCTTCATATAGAAAGCCCTGTGGTTTTGACAGTCAGGCAAACAGACTGTCTGGTAAATCACTCAGTGTTTATGCAGACTATTTTGACACATCCCATCTTTTCCTATATACTTTCATTTTAGGTTTTCAAAAGGGGACAGGCAGAGATAAAGAGCTGAGATTTATAGCAGCCTTCAGCCTTGGGGAAGATATTCCCTATGTATCTAATTATGAGTTAGGAGCCTGGCAACTGCTAACACCTAGACCTGGAAGTTGCTACACTGGATCTTGGCTATAATTTAGAAGCTGTTGGATAATGATACAGCCTCAGTGATCTGTCAGCGACTCCAAATTAGGAGAGCAGGGTTTAGTCTCAGATCAGCAACAAGGTCCCATGTCTCAGCAGGCTGAAGTCCTTCAGTTCACGAGGATCTTTTTTTAATGAGCTCCCTCTGTGCCTTGTAACTCCCAAGTAGAGGCGAGAGGTCTTCCCATGTCGCCTGGTGCTTCGACTGCTCTTCCCATCATTATGTGCCTCAGATGGGTGCTGGGGGTCTTGCTTGGCAGAAACCCAGTGATGCTGCAGTCATTTGGAGCAGCAAATTGACCCAGGGGAATCAGCATAATGACAGCTCCTCAGGACTGAGGTCAAAAAGTTGATTTCCACCCCAAAAGTGGGTGATGGTGGGTAGCCTCCCTCTGCCTGTGTGATGTATGGGAGTTATTTAGGCTTGGTATTTTGTGTAAAGGTATTTCTGTGCAGCTTTTGTTCAGGGACAAGCCACGCTGCGTCATCCCCGAAGAGCTGGGTGGATGCAGTGGGATGCCAGAAACCCATCTGCTCCTGCAAAGTCTGATTCTTCCTTAGACTTTGATTTCAAACAGGACTTCAGGCTTTATTGCTTAAATGACTATTTGTGGATGGTGATATTAAAAAGTTGATTGTTTTTGCTTGGCTGGCACGAGGCTCTTTTCCATGGAGAGAGCTGGGGCTGAGAGTGGGATGCAGTGCTGGGGATGCTGTGCTCCTGCCCTGTATCCATGCTCCTGCCCCATGTCCATGCTCCTGCCCTATATCCATGCTTGTGCCCTACACATATGCTTCTGCTTTGCAACTTTTTTCCCCCAAATTTTGCATTGTGGCTGGAGGAAGAGGCTTAGGGAGGAGAACAATGGAGGCCCAATGAATGAGACCAGGTTCCAACAGTGATCTTCAAACACTTGCTTAGCAAAGGTTTTGTATCTCGTTGCACCCAAGTCCCATTGATTTTTTGCCAAAAGTTGAGCAGTTCTCTGGGATGTTTATTTGCCATCCCGCATGAGCAGGATGTTACCAGGCAGTGCCACCAAATGAAGGCACTCAGGAGCTTTTCTATGTACCAATACTGCTATGAGGGAGAGGACCCCTTTAACCTGTCTCAAGCTGTGGCTTGTGACCGCACTGAAAGACTTTTGTTTCAGGAAAGGCCCTTTTGGCCAAAATGAATGGTGTCACTCTTGTCAGATGCTCAGGTTTGGTACAAGACTTCTCTTGAGCCAGGTTGTACTGCTGGGGGCACAGGGGATCCCAGTCAAATCCTTGTTGTGCTGATGCATCAGCTGTGTCCAGTGGAGGGAGACAAGTGCTTCCTGCCCATATCTTGGGGGAACACCCTCTGATTCTTCTTGCAACTTGAAATGAGAAGCAGGACGTGGTTATCCATGCCTTTGTCACTTGGTAGAATCATGGCATATGATTTGGGCTGGCATGAACCTTTAAAGGGCATCTAGTCCATCCATCTAGTCCAACTCCCCTGCAGCTGAGACATCTTCAACGACACCAGGTTGCTCAGAGTTTCCAGAGATGAGGCATCTACCACCTCCCTGGGCAGCCTGTTCCAGTGTTTTATCACCCTCATTGAGAAAAATATTTCATCCTTATATCAAATCTAAATATTTTTTTCATTTAAAACCGTTACCTAATGTCCACCTCAGTGTTTCTTACAGACCTACGGTGGGGTATCCATTGCT